>NC_133771.1:200858014-200950514 GCF_003597395.2 Chelonoidis abingdonii
CTTTATGATGTTTGTACCTCAGTAATCTTTAAAGGAGACATCTACAGTACAGCACACTCAGATTTCACTTTCCTGACTGATTTTCATTACATAAATTCTCAGAAAATTAATCAAGATGTGAATTATAATCAGTCTTGCCTTGCCAAAACTACTCTGGAAGCATTCCGTACTCACACACATACACAAGGCCCTATTCTGTAAATCTTACACATAAATTAGGTCATACTTTAATCAGTACCAGTTCTGTATCAATTTTTATACACACTTCTAATACAAAAAAAATAAACTACAACAAACCGTGCTGCAAATCAGTTCATCATTATCTTGTACAAACCATGAAAATTAGAATCATGTGAGCAGAAGGTTAGATTAATTCTCATTCTCATTACAAGCACAGGTGTAGCACAAACACCATGTAAAAAAGGCAATTAAAATATCTGCTTTTTTCCCCTCCATTAACTGTCTTAGCTCCATGACCAATTAGAAAATTGTTTAATACCAGGAACCTGGCATTTGAAGAAAGCAATTTTCATAGCAACTCTCATAAGAAAAACAACAAAGAAATAAGGTATTTATTTTGGTAAGCCCAGAAGGCTTTTGTTTTTCCTATGTGCATCCCACGCTTGTAGTGCACA
The DNA here is from genome assembly GCF_003597395.2 of Chelonoidis abingdonii. Lineage (NCBI taxonomy): Eukaryota > Metazoa > Chordata > Testudines > Testudinidae > Chelonoidis > Chelonoidis abingdonii. The sequence goes on from NC_133771.1 coordinate 200,858,650, forward strand.
GACTTCTAAATATCTGACAGAGTAGGAAGTCCTGGGAGAATAAGGGGCCTTTCTGGTAGCCATATGAGATTGGGGAGCAGTTTTATGCTTGCTAGCTCTCCATAAAAACCCTCATTTAGGAAAATCTTTTCACCCAGACCAACAAGCACACAGCTAAACAGCTTAAATAAACTGAGAACATTTACTAGTACAAATAACCAAACTTTTCAACCTTCCCCCTTCTCCAAAGGGCATACATCATTAGTAGATTAGGTAGCTGGACTCTTACTTCAATAAACTGTTTAGTCAGGTCTTATTTATAAGTATTGGTAAATACCAGACTAAAATAAAACATTCTCACCTGTTTGTCCCACACTACCACTCAGGATGTCTACTTTTAGTACATTTTACACACAGACACTTCCTTAAACATTCTCGGATGTATTTTGTATAAGAAGATGGATTCTGCAAAACAGCCATGTGTTTGGATGCCTTAGGGGTGAATTCAGATGCAAGAACATTTTCCTTCTGGGCAAAGTAATAAAATGACATTCTTGCTCCTCCCACTAGAAGTCAAACTGAGGTCAGCTCCCCATCCTTGTATCTGTTTAAATAAACTGGTCCAGCTGTTTGTTTCCAAAATGCCCTTTAACCTTCTGTCCCATCCTCCCTGTCTTCGTAACAAAATGCTTTGCTTTATAGTAGATTCCAAACTAATATGCATTAAAAAAAGTATCCACTTTAAAGTTTCTTTATTTTTCCTGTGAAACCGAAAGAACACATTGGATTAAAATAGGAATAACTGTTCCACTTTCAGAGAGCAGAATGGGATTCAATTATATCTACAAATCACATCTTAGGGCTGTTCACAAAAAAAGAAAAATATTTAGTTATGTTTGGAAAAGGACTATGTATTTAGGAATAAAACCTCGCCACCACAGTTTTTAGTAAAGAAGGGCCAATAGCAAGAATCACTACTTAAATTTGCAAAATTCTTGTTTGATACAATGATAGAAGCCCTGGTGGCAACAAAAAGGTGGTACAAAAAAAAGTTAACAACAACAAAAAAATCCTCCCATTGTTCTTAGCACTCACATCACTCTCATTTCCCCATTGTTAACATTCAATTACTTTAAAAAATGTTTCTGTTTAAAAAATGCAGAAGGAACCAGGACTAATGCTTAAAAAAAAAAAAAAGTATTTACTTGTAAAACAAATGCTTAGTCAAAACTAATTTTCTCCAAATACAGATCTTCTGCCAACTCCTGTAACAAATTATAGTTCCATTCTGGCAAGCACTTAACCTCATACTTAAAACACAGACATAATTTTACTTATGTTAGTAAAGTTACGCACATGCTTAAGTTTTTGCATAAGGAGTGTTTATTTTCACACTACACCATGTGTCAATAAAGTTACTTTAATGCAGACTCTTTCTCCCTGAATAGCAGAGTCAATAGCTGCTTATAACTAATGTGATTTGTCAAAGTGCAAGTCGGACCTGCCACCAAACTGAAAAAAGTTAACACATTGTGTGGAATTCTGCAAAACAATGCATATGCAAATGGATATTTTTGTGCGGGAAAGAAGCTGAACAGTTGGGCAAATGTACAAGCTCAGAGAGGCTGAATTATTTTTTAAGTTAATCTCATTTTCTTCTCCCTTTAGATAAAACAGCTTCTATTCTCTCTTTGCTAATCAGGCAAGAATGAACAAAAATCTATTTGTGTAGCTTCTCCCCACTCTAAAGAGAACCAAGAGGCAACACTTTTTTTTTAAATATGCATTTTGCTGAACTGTTTTCTTTTAGACTTTTATTCTCCAGTGGTAACTGTAGCTCTCCCTTATTTAAAGGTCTCGCTATTGTGACAATGAGCATCTCTGGTCACATGGGTAAGTCTCAGACCAAAGCCCAGTGATGCAGCAATCTGCCTTTGAACTTTGACCTTCAGCTCGCCTGCCTTCACTGCAATAAACAAGTTTTGTTTCCTCTCATTGAGAGGCAGCATCACCGGTGATGACAAACAACAACAAAAAACCTTTACCAGCCAATAATTTTAGGGTGAAACAGGCTAAAATGCACCAGCCAGAAAGTGAGTATTTTCACCAAGTCACAAAACCCTTCAAAAGGCACATTTTGCAAGTTTCATGTTACAGCCTGCCTGATGTTTCTCACATATCTGCTCTTTTTCCTCTTGCTGCACCTCCCTTTGTTGCTTCTGTAGTCATCTGCAGTGCTAGCTGAAAAAGTGTGTATTTCACACTTCTGTCCATTAAATAAAATGAGGCCCTCCCTTGCTATCACAGTTTTCTAAAGTCACCTTTGCTCATGACTTTACCTCATGGTCAGAGACTTCCAGTCTTCAGTGCAAGCCCCCTAAAGATAGACGTTTAGACTTGATGGCGCATATAAATTTAATCCCACCTGCCCTCCCAAAATACAAACATTTTTACAATATTGCCAGTCTCTGAGCCCTTATGTTGTTCCCTGTCAATTTCACACTGGAGAGTGGTGTTGGAATGCTGGCCAGGGGTTTGCGTATCAGAAGTGGTGCTATTAAGTGCCAGAAAACACTCTGCTTCAATCATTTTGAAGCATGTTCTAGCAAACAGGTTTAAGGACTATAAGAAAACCCACAATACCTATAAAATGGCAAACACCATTGTTAAACCAATGCCTTTTGTATATCTCACTTTTAAAATGTACCTATATACTTTAAAAAGAAAGATGACTTTCAAATAAAGCATAAACAGGCCAGCTAGGATCCATCCACATAAATACTTGTAACAACGTACCTAAGGCTACCAATGGTATCATTTTTACAATAGATTATTTTTAAAAGCATTACCCTGCCTTCAGTTTCAGTCATCAAAACTGCCAAAAAAAACCCACTTTCAGGACTTGCAATATTCTATATCACTTACTGGAATCACTCATTTATTTAGTGTTTCCATAATTTTTTTCAATTTAACACCTACTTTCTAGAATATTTAAATGTAAACTTGTAATAATCCAAGAGTCACAGTTTAGCACATTTCATTGCTGCTTTATTCCTAATTCCCAAATATTTTCAGTTTTGCTTGTTTACGTACTTTCCTGGGCCTTTTTAGGTAGTAAATTAAAGGGGAAAAAAACTTTTGCAGAAATTATTTCCCAAAATTTTCATATTTCGAAGTCTAAAATGTGCTTTAAAAACATCCTTAAAACCACATTCAAGAATCAATAGGTCCCTCTCTAATTTTAGATACACAAAGTAACTGGAGGTTTCCCAACTGTAATCATACTTCCCACCTCTAAAATGAGAAATAAATACGAAAAAAGCTCTTACTGTGGGTATTAAAAAGTTTTTATCTTGAAGCTAGTTAGCAAGCTTAATGATCTATAACCACCATTCATTAACTTTCTATGCTTTTTACACTCCTTTTATTTGAGAAAAAACGGTTTCAAGACACTCAAGAAAGTTGATTCAATCTAAAGCAGACCTCATGAAGCCATGTTTGGCAACTTTTCTTGGTTTCTCCTCCTCCTCTGAAATGAAGACAGACAGAACTGCAATACATCATTTACAACACTAAATAGGAGTAGGGAGGGAAGAGAATACGTGCTCTGCTAACCGCCCACTTAAGAAACGTAATATTGGAATTTACTCAAATCACAGCAAGTCCATCAATCAGATGTATCAAAGTTCTCTCCACAGCTTAGTTTTCCTCCTTTGGCAGTACTGGAATGTTTGTCAGACGAGAATACAGAGGTTTAGGTATTGTGTAAGATAATATTTAAGAGTAAACTACAAATAAAATACTATTCAAAACTACTGATGAAAAACCACTAATTAGCTGACAAATTTGATGTAAAGCACTAATGAAAACCATGTGCTGTTCTGCAATTTTGTTTTAAAAATAATTTCTGACTTCAAGCATTACTATGTGACTCTACAAATGTATTCATATTGTGCATTCAGAAAAGTTTCTTTGAAGCAGGAAAGTGCTATTTATTCTCTTGCAAGCACAACTTGCTAATGTACTGAACATATCAGCACAAAGACAGAAAGGATGAAGACGTGATCAGATATACACACCCAGTGTGTATGACTGGTGTGCCCTACATTTCCTATCAGGCACATAAGAACTATGTCTTTTGTCAGAATCCTGCTTGATCTTCTTTGAATGCTACAAAATCTCCCCCTTTTTCCCCCTCCCCACACCCCAGACAACTTTTTGTTATTCATCGTGGGACACACCCACACTATGCCCAGCCCAAATGAAAGGAATGGTCTCTGGAGAGCTAGGAAGGAGGTCAGGAAGGCATCCTGCCATTGAGCTGGATGGAGGAACTGCTCAGTTGCTATTACCACATCATGGTGGCACTAGTGCCCACTCTTGGTACATGCCCTCCAGAAGGACTGACAACAGATGGGTCTGCATAGTGACAGATTCACCTGGTCCTGGTCCTGCTTCTCCCTTGACCCAAACCCTCACTTGCACCCAGGAAGTCCCCAAAGAGCACAAGGGTAGGGGATACCTGAGTGATCTCCCAGAATTCTACTCCTCTCCAACTTCCTGTGCCACTGAACCATACTAGATTTTCTGTGTCCAGGTGTCTATGGGGTTGGGGAGGGGACAGCAGAAATCTCACTCCTTGACACCACAATTCTTGCAAAGAAGATATAAAACCACCTAAGTGGCCAATTGATGCAAGAGTAAATCCTCAAGCAGAGAAGAGCCAGCAGAGCTAATCCTCTGCTTTTCCCCAATCCAGACCCCACTGTAGAAGCTCTCTGGTGATCCCCAGGTGCCACAATAACCCTTTAAGGATCACTACAAGCTACTAAAAATTAGAACAGCATTAAAGTTGTTCTCACTTACACCAAGAGCTGAACTGATTCTTTACAGCCATGAAATAATACTATGGGCCGAGTTCTGGCCCATCACTGGAAATGGATGTCCAGTTAAAGACATTTCCAATCAGCAGTGCATGTCCTATACCCTGCTTCCAGTACAAATAATCTCCCTGAATGGATGTATTGAGTTGTCTTTCATAGATTATAAAGCCAGAAGGGACCACTGTGAACATCTCATCTGACCTGTTCCTCTAGTCCAGTGTTTCTCACACTGGGGTTGCCACTTCTGTAGGGAAAGCCCCTGGCGGGCCAGGTCGGTTTGTTTACCTGCCCCATCCACAGGTCCGGCTGATAGCGGCTCCCACTGGCCATGGTTCACTGCTCTGGGCCAATGGGAGCTGCTGGAAGTGGCGGCCAGTATGTCCCTCTGCCCGCGTTGCTTCTAGCAGCTCCCATTGGCCTGCAGTGGTGAACAGCGGTCAGTGGGAGCCGCGATCAGCCAGATCTGTGCATGGGCAGGTAAACAAACCGGACAGGCCCGCCAGGGGCTTTCCCTGCACAAGTGGCGACCCCAGTGTGAGAAACACTGAGCTTCCATTTCAGTCTGAGCTTCCATTTCACAGACTTTGCTGGGTTATAGAAGCACACGCTGAAAGGTGCAGACCACACTCCTGGCCTCTAACCCCTGGAATGTCCTTCAACATGCCTGCAGCAGAGTGTGTGTGGAGTGGGGCTTTCATTTGAGGACAGCCAAAACGGGTGTGCAAATCTTCCATTCTGAACTTACTCTTCATCTGTGGCTTTTTCACATATGCCTACAGGCGGGAAAACCAAAAAAATGGTCATCAGAGCTGGATGAATTCTAGATATAGGCCTGAATATAAATCCTGAATCCTAAAACTCTGAACTAGATTTGAACTTTGTAATTCAGGATCAAGTCTGCTGCATACCAAAATCTACAGTACAATCAGGTTGGTCTTCAGAAGATAGCTTTCAATCTGGCGACTTCGACTTTCTGTTCTATTGCATGGATTGTGCGGTGAAAGGATAATGTACTGAATTGGCTTTCAAATCTTATTGCAAACCACTGGCTATTTCTTTAAAAAGACTATTCCCTCTCAGGAATATCTTCTTCTGATCTGGTATTTCAATATCATCTATTTTTTTAGTTGAATGTAGTAGCAGTGTCTGATTTTGATCTCTGCTGTCCTCCTGTGTCCACACAAGAGGCACATGCACAGGCAGCAGCAGTGCAAGTTTCCCCACTGACACTCTAAACTAGAGCTGGACAAAATACTTGCAACTCATCCATTCAAGCTTAGCCAAGGCTCTGAGATTCATTGCATTTATGGACATCGCAGCCGCAGCCTCAAAAAGCTTGTCAATGTAAGTGGGGGGCTTCTAGGATTCCATCTGGCTTAGCACATATACCATGAGCACCGCTTTAGTATGTAAAAGTCCCTCAGACAAACGACCAAAAAAGCATATAGAACTTCTCTCCTATCTAGTCCAGTGTCTTGTCTTGACCCTGGATCTTCCCCTCCAAGAGGCTGGTGGCCCTCTTCTGAGGTCTAGTGGCTAGTTCACACAACAGCTTCTTTCCAGTTGGGAGCCTTGCACAGGCCACTGTCCCCTACTCACTACTTATAATGGATCTTATGGGAGAGTGGGTAGATGCGCCCAGTCCTGTGGCCCACAGTAAAGAAGTTAGAGCAAGCTGACTGTTCACACTACTAGCTGCTAGCTCAAATTACCAAGGATTGAGAAACGCTCTTGTGTGTGGAGGCTATGGATCTCTGCATTATGTCCTGTCCTCCAGCAGACCACTTACGAATTAAAGAACCAGCGTCCCATATCAGATGCTCCCACCCTAACGGGTCACTGGAGTGAACTGAGAGCAGCCAGCCAGACCCCTGAAGAGCCTCTTAGGGGCATACAGCCACAGAGCCTCTGAAAACAAGAAGAGAATACAAACTGAAATGCTACAATTTGATTGTGAATCCCACATGCAATGAACCAGGTAGAGTCACCCAGCAACCCATGTCCTGGCCCTTTAGGTAGGAGAAGGTAGCTCAGTTTCCATACTGATTTGGTCCTTGCTGTTGTTGCTAAGACTACGAACAAAGGTGGCAGTCGTGGTGGTGTTTTTGTGACGCAGACATCTGTTTAATAGAAACTGGTCTGAAACCACCAATTCTTTTTGCATCGACCATGAAAGAGCATCGGCTAGTAACAACTCTCAGAGACTACTGATCTATTTAAACATCACTTAATGTACTGTTTCAAAATTTTGTCTGGTAATGTGATTCTCATTTTGCTTGGAGATTAATTTCCATGAGTGGAATCTCCTAGTCATGACATTTTTTTAGGGCAAGGAGAGGAGAACTGATGTCCCCAGAAAGTGGTATGATCAAATGTACATGGGCAGGTCAGAGGAATGGCACAGAGGAAGGAGGCTTGTATGGTCTTAGGGCACACAAAGCTTATCACAGCTAGGTCCTCAGCTAATCTAGATCAATGATGCTATGCTGATTTACACCAGCTGAGGAGCTGGCCCTTTTAGGGCCAGGGGTGGAATTATAACTAAATATTAAGAGGCAATGGATCTCACAGCATTTTAACCACTGAAACTGTTATATGACCTAAATGCTGTTTAGGACTGCAGTGGTAGAATTTTTTTTTAAATGGTATCTGCTGTTTTCTTTTCTTTCACTAAAAAAAGACCCCAAGGGCTCTTTAAGTGTTTAATTCTAATACAGACAGTGATACAGAATTTCTGCAGGATTATTTAAGACCAGACTGGGCAAAAAGCACACCCTCAAAAGCACTTCCTTCCCATATGCCTCTGGCTCAGTTTCACTTTTGAGAGGAGAAAATTGTTTTATTCAACAAGGAGGCAACATTTGCCCATTTTTAATATTTCAGGTTGACTTTTTAACTACTCAAAAATGCAGTTTGATCTCTGTAGGTGCAGCCTAGAGCAAGTTTATGATGTAAGTGAGGGAGAGGGTCTCTGAGGGCACAGTTCTTAGCTTGTCGGGGTTTCAATTCTTAAGGGTTAATCACTGTACACCAATCTCAGCAACTGTTGACACAAAATAGGTGGAGATCAGGTCTGTGCAAGCAAAAAATACCAGAAAGGCAAACTGTATGTAAACACACTTAAGACAGATTTGACAAGAATAGACCAAAACCTGACTTGCAAAGAAATGACAAACCATTACTTCCCTCCTCCTCCACTTCCCTCCCTGAGATTACTTTTTCTAACAACAACAAAAAAAATCCACACTCTCTTATTTTAAAGAAAAACTGTAAGCATGTCAATGTGTTTGAGACTGCTTGGCAGGGATTGCCATAATGTATAACATGTCTTATATGTTTTTAAAGAATAACTCTGTTTACACATAGCATATACTTGGGTTTCAATAGTATTTTTTTAAACAGAAACTAACAAACAATTCTGACCTAGACCCTGATACAGCAGAATAAAGCTCTTGCAAAAGAGGGAAAATAAGCAAGTGAAAAATGTATGAACAGTGCCTTTTAATCTTATCTTCATGACACCTGACAGCACATTAGTTATAGAATATTAATGCATCCACTAAAAAGTTTGTCATGTACAAAACTATCATAGAAAAAGATGGAATGCCTGGGGGAAAAACAATGTTTGCTACCTATTAACTGCTAAAATGCCAAAAGTCTTGATTGTCATTCTCTCGGCATGTTTGCTTTGTCTGTAGAGTGCAACATTCTGCTAAGGGAGCTGACTTTCCTCTATTTAAAAAGTGTGTGAGATAATATACATTTGGTAATTGCTATCTGTCATTTAATTTATTTGCTGCGTACTCAACAGCGGTTGATTTGCTTACAAACTAGTGGAAAATCACTAGAAGTTCACTTTTCTTTTTTGTTGGCCCCACGTATCCAAGGAAGGTCTTTCCATATCTAGCAAACAGTGATATTCAGATCGGTACAGAGGGCAAGCCCAAGGGGTAGGCACCACTGGAGTCCCACTTAAGGCCTATTTTGAGGGTTTAAATAAGTTTTGTGCTAGTTCTCTGCACAGAGGTGAATTTTACCCAGAAGGCCTATGACAAAAGCAGTGGTTCAAAGGTTTTAGAACAGATCACGGTAAAGATCATCAGACCAAGTTTTGGTTACTTTTTGTGCATGCCAACTGAAATTCACCTCTGAGCAAACTGGCTGGCACAGGGCATCAAAACAGAGCTCAACATGGCTTGTAGGCCTTTTGTTGGTCCTTTGTGCAGGGATGAATTTTACCTGATCTGCACACCAACAAGTTGTCCATGATCTGCCTTATCCTTCTGTCACAATGGGATGTGTGGTCTCCCCAGTTCTGTCTCATTTAAAACTGCACAGAGTTCCTGTTCCATTGGACCTTTGCAACAAGAGAGTTGGTAACAAGTAGGGGTCTACATATTTATGGATATGCACACAGAAAGTCATCTGACCAAGTCATGACCCACATGCAGAACCCTCTTTGGAAAAATAATATAGGGAACAAAGAGGGACTAGCTGTTGCAAGGGGTTTCCAGTATTTCCACAGCTAGAACACCGGAATAATTTTGGTGCTGGTGATTGTAACAGAGAATATTTAACTTGTCTTTAACGGTTAGCTTGAATGTAGTCTCTGGGTATTACTCACCCTTTCTCTTTTGTACATACTACTGTATGTGTGTCTCCTTTTTCTGAAGTGGCAGAAACTGCAATGTTGCTAAACAACCAGCCAATGATGTACCATCAGCTCTACCAAGGTTCTAGTACTAACCCTTCCTATTATCAGACAGGATATTGATGATCAGAAAGATTGAACTGAGGCCAATGCACTGGACAGTACAACCTTCTAATGTATCAGTTATTATACATTACCTCAGCCTGTATATTTGTCCACACTGACTTGTGAGTTTTAATCTTGATTCAAAGGGTTTATAGTCTTGAAATGTGTGAGGTAATTCACACTCCCTATGAACTCCGCTCTATTTTAGTCTGGATCCAGGGACAGCCTTGGGGACGTTTGAAACAAATGGCCTCATGGGTTACTCATAGATGGCAAGAATTTTGTCTGTGGGCATTATAATCTAGTCTAGTTTGGGGGCACCAAGAACTCCAAGACTGCTTTGAACAAAGAATGGAGGACAAATCAATACCATAGCCATGTGGTGTAGATGGTAACATACTAGAAGATAGTCTTGAAGAATGATGGGTTCCCCTCATTTAAAAATGTAGTCCCAGAAGAAAAATGAGGATGGCTTTCTGTATATATACTGTAAGTACCTACCACTTTTGTAAATAATTTATTCCTCTTTTGTTATTTAAAGTATTTTAACCATATAAATCATACTTAAGTCTGTAGTGTAAAACATAAAACTAAATACATTTAAAAACAGCTAAACTGTAGTTTTAAAAATATGAATTTACTGTTTTTTTCCCTTAAAACCAGACAAATGCAGCACCAGGGGCACACTCCTAAGATCCTCTGACATGACAATACCTGATGGATTCTAAATTCACAAGTCTTCTCCCTGAAAGCTGTTTGCTCAGCTTTCCTAACAATACCTTGGTTGTCTGGCAACTCTCCAGGTCTGTCTAAGGCAATATGCAAGCTACACATTTTTGACTGATTTCAATATTTTCTTATGAGTGAGTATACAGTATTTTACGTAGTGAGTATTCCTGATTACTGTAATTTAAGAACCAAGAAATAGACTACAGATGTAACACTATTATTACAATTGGCATTCAAGGTGAAATGCACAACAATTAGCCAAGACTTAGTGAAAACATAAAAGTAAAAATCTGTTTAAAAAGCCCGGCACATGGTACATTTAGAACAGCTAATTTACCACACGTATTCTGAACTGTTTGAATAATCAAACCATTTACTCAGCAAGATTCCTTTTTATGGTTGGTGGGCTGGGGGGGTTCACTTCCCCTTCACAGAAGCCTACCTTCTCACCTTAACGTTGCTTAGGAGTAACAAACACAACACAATGTTTAACTACTTTTCATATTGTACATTCTCTTTTACATCTGTTTTTCTTGCTTTAACATCCTTCCTGTGTTTTAGTATTATTGACAAGCAATGTTGTAACATCTGTAAATGTATTATTAAATTATATTAAGAAATAAAAGGGAGAACAGAAATCTGATGATCCTGACTGATGGCTGAAGTTATGTTAATCTGTGAATGTTTGAACATTTACAGCTAAATATGTACCTGTATTTACTCCATTTCTTCCTACTCAAAAAAGTATTTATTACACAGATTCTAACTGCAGCTTGACCTTTACTAGTTTTATCTGTTTACCATAATAAAAGAAGTAACAGATCAATCTTTAAAAAGTGCATATTTTACTACCGATGACTGGAAACTCAGTGTGAAATGGTTTGTAAGGGCAATAAACCAAGTGTGTTTTGCCCATTTATTCTATTTCGCAGTTTTGTGAAAATGCATTCCTGTGTAGATGACCAGCGCCAGATGTATGCATCACTTAAAGCAAGCCCACTTATCCCTAAAAATAGCGTTTAAGTGGATCTCAAGTGCTGCATTGGTTCTATGGTGACCCTCTGAACAGGGATGAATTTCACTCTCAGTGAAGTAATTTAGCTAAGATGGTATGCATTCCAAGTACCCAATTCAACTCATAGGAAATAGTGGAAATGGAAGTCTTTCCCATTTACATCAACAAGAGCTGGACTGGGGCCTAACTCTGAACTGTGGAGTTACCTCTGTACAATACTACCTCCTATGTATTTCTATGTATATATTTTTAAATGGGCCAAAATCCAGGCACCCAAAGCTAAACCCTACATTACTGCAGGTGAGCAGAAGAAATCTCTTGCTATTGGGCCCCAAATCTGACAGACCTCAAAAAAGACCCGAAGAAGAGTTCGGTGTAGCTTGAAAGCTTGTCTCTCTCACCTACAGAAGTTGGTCCAATAAAAGATATCACCGCACCCATCTTGTCTCGAAAAAAACAGGCATTCGTCTATTCCACACATAACCACTGGGGCCTGTTTACTCATGACCAGCAGGATCTGGTCCGTTGCTTTAGCCATCCCTTCTCCCAACCCACTACGCAAAGAGAGGAAGTGGAGAGAACTTCCACTAAGTTCCTTCTTCCTGCCCAAAGTGAAAAGGGATGAAGACTATACTCCTGTCGCTCCTCCCACTGCTGAGAAGTAATCCTTTTACCTCTAGGCAATGGGGAGCCTCCTTCCTACTGCCTGATGGGGAAGGGCCATACAATCCTCTCTCCTCCATAGAGAATGAAAAGGAGTCCATGGTTCAAGTACCACTCCATCCCACAATGCCATTTCCATATGGATTGCATTCCATGCAATTGGGGAAACATACCTTGTGGTGCCCATGTTAAAAAAATTCTTACAGCTGCTTCCTTGAGAAGCTCTAGCTCCTCCATGCTTTGGAACTTGAAATTTGGCAGAGGGGAGTTGTCCTGGTGTCAGGGATGTGCCATTTGATATCTCAGTGAAAAAAAGCAGCCCAAATTTGGCCAAATCATAAACATTTGAAAAATCTCCATTTGCATATGCTCAGTAGAAGACTGAATTTGGAAGCTAAATTCTCCAAATATTCTGTCTGTACTGGGCATGCTCCAGACTCTGGGGTTGTGCAGGACTTCCTCTGAAATTGCTGTTCCAGGTTACGGTCTCACTGGGAACTGAAAACAGGCAGAGTGTCTCGCCATGCTTTCAGAGTACATCTACACTGCAATTAGTCACCCATGGCTGGCTCCTGCCAGCTGACTCAGGCTCACGGGGCTCGGGATAAGGCGTTGTTTAATTGCAGCGTAGATGTTCCAGGCTGCAGTCTGAGCCCTGGGACAGTCCCACCTCACAGGGTCAGAGAGCCTGGGCTCCAGCCCGAGCCCAAATGTCTACACAGCAATTAAACAGCTCCTTAGCCCAAGCCCGAGTCAGCTGGCAGAGGCCAGCCACAGGTTTTTAATTGCAGTGCAGACATACACTCAGTGGTCCCCTGCTGGTGCCCAAATAGTGTGGAAGAAAAAAGCAGCCTGATCTGAATATAGAGAGAGAGAACATGAGCTGGACTTGGGACAGCAGTGAATAGGTTGAGACAAGAATCCTTGCTAGATAAGGAACTAAGATGAGGACCAGGGACAGGCTGGAGGGGACAGAAGAGGTCAATGAGGAAGGGAACAGGGACAGCAGAGTCTTCAACCACTAAGCACATTCCCTTGCAGAACCAAGATTCCTGAGTCTCAACATTCCTTTGCTGTTAGAAAACAAATATCAAACCCACTTCTCTCTAGTGAGTGGTCTACCCAGAGGATGACAACATACTAGTGCTATCATTTACTCCATTAGCTCAAGTAGGAGAGATCTGAACTGTGGACTCAAGTTCCCAACCCTGCTTATGACCCATATGGGTGATGGTATTATTCCAGATGATCAGATTTTTTATTTTTTCATTACTTTGTAAAAAAACCTAAGAAATTACATACTAAAAATCTACATTTAAAAAAAATTAATGTCAGTTGTGACTGAAACCTTAATTTGGTCCTCTTGTGCACAAGCATTATGATACAGTCTTTAATTATATGCTCACATACTCTTTTCCCACAGGGCTCCCTAACTCATTCAGTGCACAGGCTAGACTGTGCTACTGTCAGTTTTCTGAAAATTCAGACCATAGGCATCTCAAATTGGGTACCCAAAATTTTTCATCTTAATCTTTCTGAGCCTCTGTCCTCCATCTGTAAAATGTGGATAACAACACCCCTCACCTCAAAGAGGTGTGAAGATTAGCATCTTAGTGCTTCACAAACATTAATTAATTAGACTGATGAGCACCATAGAAAAGTCCATGAGGAAATTAATAATTCTGTCTTCAAAGCAAGGTTTGAATAGCATGAAGCAAATGAAGCACCGAATGAGCATAAAACAAAAGTGAATAGCTGCTCATTCCGTGTGTACTATTCATCCTGTGCACTGAATGAGGCAGGGATAATGTGGAAAAAATAGTACGTGATCATTTATTTTAGACTGTTTCATAATAGATACGCACGTGGGGGCTAAATAAAGATTGCACAGGCAACCTTAAGTTTGGTGTTTCCTAACTTTTGAATGTTTGACTTTGCAGCCTTACCATTCTTTTACTCTGTCTCTCTGTGTGTGTGTGTGTGTGTAATATATTATATATATATATATATATATATATATATATATATATAATACACACACACACTTGACATTGAATACACTTGTGTAGCACTTGATGAGAATTTCTTTCCCTCCTAAAAGTGCCACTAGTAATTATTTAACATTAGCTCTTAACAGGGATAGATTCAGGTGGGATGCACTAAACAAGGAAACTATAGATTGTTTGATATACCTTATACTAGCTCTCCGCTGAAGTAATAAGTGATTGTATTGCACTTTCTGGAAGTTTCAATCACAGAGCAAAAGTTTTTATCACAGGGGAAAAACATCTTATTACCCTCTACTCTGTCAGATCCTCTCTATGTCCATATATGCAACACTGTCAGCAATGATCGAGTGCCCCTTCTAGTTCATGTTGTTATGCTCTGAACCTAAACCACTAAGGGGTTAAATGACTAACGAGAGAATCACTTGAATGGGTGATTTAGACTAGCAACATACTGAACTCTGCCACTATAGTTCCTACAACAGGCTTTTTGCTACACAATGACATATCACTCTTTCGACAACAGAAATATCCAATAGTTCCCAAACATGGTTCCAAATGCAAACACTGCTTGGCTTACAATCAAAATCTTTATTTATAAAAATCACTTACCTGGCCAATTCCAATATAAAAAGTATTTCAGTTCAAAACTTCTGCATTTTTAAGATATCTGTCCTGCCACTGATAAGTTTTATGGGACATCTCATACCTTCAATCCATGCATGCAACCTACTCTAACTTCAAGTGGAGTTGTGTACGTCAATTGAAGGAACAACAATGTTTCTGAATGCATGTGAAAAATCATCCTCTTTTCACTAAGAGTTTGCAAAGAAAATTAAAGTACACAATTAGCATTTATTGTAAAGGCATCCAAAATATCACAGAAGATATAGATCAAATGCTTTCAAACTGCATACAACAAACCTTCTCTTACTGACTGTTTTGTGGCAAAGTTATAATGCTATCCAGAAAAATCCAATGTTCCCACTCTGGACTAACTACCATACTGCTAGACATGAGTTTATGTTTTTCATGCACATTTCATGTATTCCCACATGCTATGTTGCTGCCAATAATTTATGACTGATCTGCACCCAGGCTGCCCTTCAGCGTTTTACTTAATCTTTGCAACAGTGATTTACAATGACTCATCATTAATACAAAAATGTACATGTGTGTTAACAAGTTTGGAAGAATCTAAGAAGGAAGGTAAAAAAAATTTTTGAATGTTGTGGCTGAATGACTTATGAGCTGAAGAAAGGCAAAGTAAACCATAAATGATCTGTTTGCTGTTCCCTGCAGCAAACAACTCAGGCAAAATAATTTGTTCTCATGCATATCTTGTTATAAAAAATATATTAATAAAAATGTTGGGAAACATTTTCATGTATCATCAACATTCAAATTAGCTGTTTATCCCACAGGTAGTTTTAAGTAGTCCTTTGCATGGCCTGCTCTCTCAGACTTTCAGCCATAACATCCATTTTTTGAAACTGTCCTTTTTGAAAGCCTGTGTACTGCATTTTGGCATTGCTGCCCTTTCAAAAATCAATGGAATCAAACATGGACGCACAATTTAAAAATGTACTTCATCAGCTCTCCAGTTTTGAATCATTTGAGGGGGAAACTGTCTCAAGAATGAGTACCACAATTTAACTGTAACTCCATGGGAGAATTCTCAAAGTGGCACCTGCAGGATGACTGCCCTACATCCAGGAGACTTCAGTGAGACTGTATTTTGACCTGCGTTTATTTTTTTCTTGCACACAGGGAGATTATACAGACATTTTTGACACAAAACCAAAAAATATTTTTTCAATTATAGGGCAAGTTGGGTAGAAAGAGAGACTACAACGTCACTCAGGATAAAAATCTACTAACGTTAGTTCAAAAGCATGCTGCGATCATCGTCTCCTAAAACTTTTCGTAGGCCACCCTAAACTGACTATTTGTCCATAGGAAATCATAGAGTTCAGTCAGATCCTCCATTCATATTTTTCCTTGTTGACTGAAAGGACTGACTTTTTATATTTCTCTTCGTAGTTCGTGGCCTTCATTCATAGACTCAGCCTCCAAAGGTTCACCCAATATGAGATTTCTAACAAAGGCAGATACAATTTCAATATCTCTATGGCTTACATACGGTAGCTATGCTCACAGAATATTTTTGGAAGCATACGAAAGACTGAAAGCAAAGCAAATGCATCCGTAGGAGCAGAATTTGAGGTAAAGGATAGTATGGGTTGACGTACCAACTGTACATAGTTACACATTTCCAGAGCCTCTCCAATGCAACAATCTTTACTCAGCCATTATCATTAAGTAGGAGCCCTGGTTATCTACATGGCCCCTAAAATGGACAAAACCACCGATTATTCAACTTAAGGACAACAATACAAATTAAGATATTGATTGGACAAAGGGTGGTGTAATAAATCTATAACAAATAAAGATACTTTCTTTCCCTCCCTAATGATTTGGAATACTGAAACCAAATTTGCTATTAAAATATATATGATGATATTTTTAGGACAACATGCTTTTTTCTTTATACAGTAAGTATCTGGAAGCACACTTCAGTATATAAGGTATTCTGTATTTTCCTTTAATCAGTGTCTTACAAGGCTGAAAAAAAAATTGATCTCCTAGGTCTGCTGTGAGGTCACAGAAACTGATAACCCTTACAAGCTATGCTTATGTGAGTCTGCCTGTGTCTCACAGATAGTGCACTTTGTAAATTAATCCTCCAATGGCAAATATATTGTAAGTAGCTTGTTATCTCTAAAGTACTAAATTGAAGAATACATGGGATTATATTGACAGAAATTACATTTTCTGTAATGGGGTTTAATATATCTGAAATCTCTCTGATAGGCTCCTACTCTCTCTCACCAACGAGGGTTTGTTAATGTAGGTGCAATGGACATCAAGACAAAATTTATTCACTAAAATGGATTAGGCCATGTAATCAGAGCTTCAGTAATATTAATCTCTGACACTTCTTGAATGAAGGGGGAGGGAGAACAACTTTTGTCTGCACCCTTGCACTTCTGACTCCCTTCCCCACAGCAGGCTTGCAGCTTATGTTGGCAATTCCTGGGTATTACTTCAAAGAGGATAAGGTTTCCCATCATAAACACTAATTCAAAAATATTAGAACAATTAATTAGAATACTTAGATTCACGGGGTTTTAGGTTTTGATACACTTCAAATGTGACATTTGTTCTGCTATTTTGTATGAAACCTGGATTTCAGTTACAGTACTGTTGCAGTAACAAAGGATAATAAATCAGACTTATTAAAAATAGTCTTGATGCTACAATTTTGTACTTAAATCGGAATACCCAGCCACAAATAATAAGCAATTTAACATCAGCTTCAGAAACAGCAAAGGTTTAATTTTTTAAAGCCACCTCTGCTATAACAAATCAAGGGTCCCAACTATCCTTACTTTTAAGTTAATAAATTAAACACACAATTTTTTTTCCTGTAACACTTCAGTGGGGAAAAGGCAGATTTTCCTTAAAGTTTGTTTCAAGATTTTCTTTTCTTTCTTTTTAAAAAAACTCAAATACACTGAGAAGATCCCAAAATAACTTTGTTAGTCAAAAATAATAATTTGATATAAATGGTGATGGACTCAATCAATACAGCCTGAAGAAAATGTACAGAGTGGCATGTATCTCACTTACATTTTCTGGGTCTCAAGTGATTGATTTCTTAAAGGATGGGTGGGCAGACACAATTATATCCAGGAAAAACACAGACATGCATATAAACTGAAATGTAACTATTTAAAGAGCTATGGGAAAGTAAATACTATATGTTTTCTGCAGCACTAAAACTATAGTTCCCATAACTGAAACCATTCTGTAGGCCACATCACATTTGCATCAATAAACTTTCACAGAAAGCAGACAACTGCAGGGCGTGTCAGCAGAATGCCAATTATTAGAGGCAGGTTGCTAGCGTCAGAGTACTGGCTGTGGGAAAACACTGAGTAAAATTACTTACCAATTGTTCACCTGAAGTATAGTGAGCCCTGTGTCTTGTGCCAACTGCTTTTTCTGTTCTTCTGAAGGGTACGGGTGCTAAAAGATACCAAAATAAATATATAGATTTAAAATGATTGTTTTATTCACTTTTAATTAATAATAAAGTCTGACGTCTATTTAAAAAGGTGAAAATGCTGAGGTGTGTCACTCTTTTGTAATTATTAATGGGCTACTACATCATTTAATTAATGGCAGTAAAAGACAAGCCAATTATAAAGATTAGTGAAGTGTAGAAATAGCTGCTTAGGATACTGGCAGTACCTTGATACTCAGTGCAGATATTTGTTGCAGTATCACAAAGTTTTGTGATTGCCTTATGTGAATTATTAAAGTCATGTTACTGAGGGTTTTTTCAGCATTTCACTATATATATAGTGGTGCTTACATATAGAGTCTGATTTAATGAAGGGAAATCTTATCTGTGCCTGAAAATAATTTGCAAATAAGATCAGCATCTTGAACAGCAACAAATGCTGGGATTTTGAACATAGGCCAACATAAGGTCAATGATCAGCACATTTTTGTCTGACATTAACATAACTGTGCTACACTAATCATGAGAGACAGAAAAAAAAATACTAGTTTAAATGAAGACAATATTAAAATTAAATCATAAGTTACAGTTCTTGTGAGAATTTGATTGCTTTCTCAGAAAATTCACTAATGCATGAATACAAATTACCGGTACTTAATAAGTTAAAAGCAAAAACCACATCCACGTCTGAATTTAGAAACAACTTTGCCAGCATTGTTTTCCTTGATGTTAAAGTATTATTATCCTTAAAGAAAATGAACCAAAACCACAAATACAGCAATTCTCAGGAACAAATGTCATTTAGGGTAATCTATTCTGGCCCTATACTATAAGTAAAAGTACCACTAACTTGAAATTTAAATGCCAGAGTACGTGGGACTAACTTCTGGACCGCTACATGACAAAGTTATTTTAAAATTCCAGTAAAATTATTTGATAAAATAGATTTGACAGGTCCAAACAGCACGTTAACAGTTGCAACACTCTACTGTATTATGCACACATCCACTTTTTCACAAAAAACATTCCACTGTTCTTTGGCGTTGCCATTAGACGTAATATTGCAGAAGATGTAAATGAAAACTTTTTTAAAATATAGGAATTTATAACTCAAAATCCAGTGATCTTACTTCTATGATAACTATTGAACACATTTTACATACTACTCTGAACCACATAACTGGAAATCTAATAGCTATGTTATACTAATTGACATTACTGAATTACCTCATCTTACAAACTATGGACCTTCATAATTCAATTTGTTTTCTCTTGTCAGTTTGTCCAACAGAACAGAAAGCACATTGCAGTGGACTCTAACACTAACAGAATCTGCCTATGACACAGAAAAATGATGAACATGACTTTTACTCATTAGTGGTGGAATATTATATGTAGATTGAATATATCTTATATACTTTCCAATACCCATATATTTTTGCCTTTTGAAAATGATTCCAGGGCAGCTCCATACTGCTAATTACATCTGAGCTACATTTCCATTAATGACAAGTTTACTTTTATGGGCATAAACATGACACAACCATTGAAAGAACATTCATAGAACGTATTTTGAATTATATTATTTGTTAAATGTGCTGATAGCTACTCCTTGCTGAGTTTCCTAGCCACCTTTCAGTTCTTTTATGGTTTATGGTCACAGTATCAATGCCATTTAAGTTTAGAGTCAATGTAATTGCCGCTGCAATTCATCTATGCTTTATTTTCGGAAATATGTTTGTACTTATATACTACGCAGCAAACTGTTGTGTTTTAGTTATGTCCATCAACTTGATCTTAGTCCATTAGAAGAACCTGACCATTCAGCTTGAAATAGCCTCAGTATTCTCTTCAAAACCTTACTATGAAGATTTGCAGACTTTCATTTTAGTTTTACTTCTCATTTTAACTTTACTACCATAAAAGGATATGCTTTATTTTCTTATTTTGCTTTGTCATCTTGCATGTGATCTGAGTTGAACAAACTGTGTCTAATTTTATGCAGCACGCAATAATTACTAGATAGCCTCTAGCTACTGGAATTGAGAACTCTGTCTCCATTTAGCAATTTTCAATTGTTCTGGACTTTTTTCCAAATAGTCAAGACCAGATAAAATTAGTTATCAGAATAATACAGCCACTGTATAAATAATTGCTTTAAGTGTATCAAAACAAAATTCCTTGAATCACGGTATGTTTAAGGTCATCTGATTTTTTCCAGAGTTATTGGCTTAATGTAGCATAAATGTTGAATTTCATGAAAAATCTATAATTGTTATAATCACATGAAAGCCAGGACTTGATGTGGCTAATCCCTCTCAGCCAAACGTTCACGTGGTAGGCGTTTTATACGGACACTCAATATACTTAAAATATCTTGAACACTGTGCATCTTATTATATAAGCTATATGTGGATACTATGAGTGCTTTTGTAGGCTTAAAAAAAAATGACTTGACAACTAATCAACATGCCACAGGCTAGGCTGCCATAAAAACTTTCAAAGCCTTGTTGCATTCCCACCCACCGGGCTAGTAAGGCATATGCTACAGGCAATGGCAGACAACATATTGCAACAGAGATAAAGGGGAAAACCCTCAAACTGCCATTTTATTAAGAAATAAGGAAATTCATTCTGTACTATTGCTGTTAATCCTCTTTTCATATATGTAGCAGTAATAGATAGTTTCCATGAGAGTGCTCCTTTATTAATTTTGTTTAAAAGGGACAAAGACACTCTTTAAAAAAGTCACTTATAAATGTAGCACTGATTCCCATTGGCAAATATACCTAACACTAAGATCACTGGGATATCAAAGCAAATTGGACCACTGTTCAATAAACAGTGACTTGAGACCTTTACTTTGTTATGTACATTAGCCTCATATCATTATCTCTTAAAAGCTTAATTATTTGCAAACAATTGATCAAGATGTGAATTTGAGAAAGGAATGCTAGGACCACTGGGAGAGCTGCAACGCATTAGGAGAGCAAACAAAATTACCTTTAGATCTTACAATAAGAATTAACGATTGGGACCATATACAGGGCAATGCAGTAGCTGAAATGTTCTTTCTGGAGTGTTTTCCATTTGATCTACATTAACACCTCAAGAATGAATGAAAGCTATAAAACAGTGATTATGCAGGGGAAAGCTAACCCTCCTTCCCAGAATCAATCCAACACATGTATATTGGGAGATTGCAGACTAGCCTTCCTGTGGCGGCTAGAGGAAAAGGGTGCTTCCAAGAGATATGCTCTAAGAATTATTTTGGGAAAGTTTGATGGCCTGTGTTATGCAGGAGGTCAAACAAGATAATCACATTGGTCCCTTCGGGTCTTGGAATCTATGAAAATAGGTAGCTCGTAGGGAAACAGAAGTTCAGAAGCCACCAGGCTTACAACAAATAAGGACTAAGGCATTACTGTAAAATAATGGGGCCAAATTCTACTTTTTTCTATTCAATAGGTTGCAGCAGTGTTATAGCGCAACATTTAGCCTATCTGAAACCTACCACTTGTTCCTTACTATAAACCTAGTACAGAAATGTGGATTGTGTGACACTGTTAATGTGTTTTTGTGGCTCTGTGTTATTACTTGTAATAATGACTTAGTACAGAAGTGATTGCTTAATAATCCCATCTGAGCCTGCATACAAATGAAAATTTAAACCTAGGGGATCTACCCAGGGTAATATGAACAGTTAAGGAACATTTGAAAAGGTAAAAATAACTTACAGAATTTAAGTCAGAGCAGTCATTTTAGCAGTAACAAAGCAATGAACCTGACAGAGAAAAATGTAATTTTCCATTATGTTTTCTGTGAAGAGTTTAATAAAACTGTAATGAGAGAGTAGCATTCCTGATAGAACGTGTTGTTTTGTTTTTAAAATGCAGCAGAGAACTTTTTTAACCAATCAATCAATAAGACTTCTTTATTCTTTGACTACAGTCAATAGGTAAAGAGAAACTCTACAGTAAATACAGATGGAAAGTGTCCAGACCCATATCTTAATGATACTCCTTGTCCAAATGTACTCCTTTCATCAAATTTTCCACTACTGACTGCAAATGCGGATGCCAGGACAGTGATACACTTTATCTTATCTGCCCTGGTAACCAAGTATCAATAACATTCCCTCCCTCATTGCTTTGCCCGCTATAATAGAACATTGTAATGGTTGCAGAAAAATGGAAAATAATCCTGTACAGAGCTTGCTGCTGAGATAATGGAAGGCTAAGCTGTCCCTTCTCAAACCCCAGATTAGTAATTTCTTGTGACACAGAACTGCCTCTATACCCAAACTCCAAAACAGCTGTAACAAAGCACAGAGATAGAAGCAATTTTCAAGCAAAATGTTATATGTTATACTTTAAAAGGTATGGGAATAGGGACAGGAAGAACTGATCTAATATGAGGAGTTATGGCAACTGTCCAATATAATAACCCTTATCAAAGCATGTTCTGTTGCTTGGCTGAATATGTTGGGAGAACAATTTCAGAAGTTCTTTTATCCTTTTCCTCCAGTCCTCTGCCTCCTCCACAGCTAAGTTTAATGCATTTATAGAAGATGACCTTGAGCTAAACTCTGGTATGTGATGGAGAGATACTTACTCCCCCCCAAAAACTCCCCCTCCTCAAAAAAAAAGTCTACCACATGGACTTTCACTGTATTAACTATTACATTCCTGCATTATGCTATAAAATGTTCTAATGAAACATTTTTGAATTTATATATAGTCTTATTTTAAAGATTCTTACTCAGCTATACTACAGGTCTAAACCTAGCTGTTCAATTAATAAACAGAATAAGTAGGTGATCTGGATAATACTGACAAATTACAAATCAGTTTTATAGTTAACTTTAAATCTTGTTTAATCAAAAGTTTTTCACTGAAAAAAAACTGATAATGTGGGAGGGAGGGGTTTTATGTTGTACACGTGAATTGTTTATGTTGTTCACAATTAAATTGATCTATGATATATTTAAAAAAATCCATAATGCTTCCTTATTGTATTACAGCTTTATGAATTAGTTTTACTGTTTCAGTGAATGCTTTTTTGTCTCCTGACTGCACATTATCAAAGAGACACTTTGTGCCTGCTATTTGCATTACAAAAGCAGTGCATGGTGTAGTCTAAGAACATAGCTTGAATTTATAGTAGTTGAGTTCTGTATCCTCACACATAGTGGAATCACTAGCAAAGTAGCCAAAAGCATTTGGAACACTAACAGTAAAGTCACAAGATTTCAACCTGCGTTCTGAATTCTCACCAGTGTATTTAGATTGAGCAATAAATAGAATGCAGTTAGACACAGTTTGCTCATTTTTCAGCCTGGGAGAATTAGTTTATAGGTAATGCCTATTCAGTAGCGGCTCTAAGAAGTTGCCAAGTTGAGGTGTACAGCTACGAAAATCAACTGAGAAACTGAAAGTTCGATCTTGTTTGTCACATGGGAATGAGTTGCACATCTAAGGAAAAGCTAAACATTTCACAGCAATCACTTTGGTCTAAATAAATCCACAAAGATATAAAGGAAAACCTTTTATAACTTTCGCACAATCAGTTACATAGTTTAGCCCTGTATATCAGCTGCACAATGCTATTGTATTGTCTGTTTGGTTTGTTATTTAAAACTCGTTTATTGTATTTTCAGTACATAAAACACACGTAGTGAGTAAACATAATAGAAGAATATATTAGTATTAAATACACAAAGCAGACCTAGTCATCCTTTAAGATTATTATTTTACACACACACACACACACACACACACACTTAATAAGCTAGCCACTTCTCAATGTGATTTTAATAAAATTGTTATTAAATTCCTGCACTGGTAGTTATTGAAAAGTTAACTGTAAATGCAAAATCAAAACATAAAAACATGTAATATCTGAAGTAACTGTGGTGTCTTTCCATATTTTACAATGTAAAGTGATACTCTGCAGTTTGGCTTCTACTACATCAGAGAATTCCTAAGGGACAGATTCTGAACAGCAACTTACTCCACAAAAGGTCTTATTGATTCCAGTGGGAACCACTCAAGGAGTAAGGTACCATTCAAGGTGAGTAAAGGTATCCAGAATTTGGTCCTTACTAAGGAAAATACACTACATAAAGTATCTGAGCATCAAAAAAGAGACCTAGTTTTGTTTGGGGAAGCATCGGGGGAGGGGGAGAGGGGGACAAGTTGTGTTTTCCTGAGAAAAAGTGTCTATGATTCTCTCTTTCCATTTCCCCTTTGTAGATAATTTCTTACAAGAGCTGTCTATGAACCCGTTTTGGCATGCACAAACGTGAATCTCCTCTCCGGCATTCAAGGAGAGATATGGTATGGCTTGGGGCACTCTGCCAATACTTTTCTGGTGTGCCCCAACAATTTATGCAGACTGTAAGCATTCATTAAGGGGGCGAGGGAGAAGAGATGTGTGTGTGTGGGGGGGGGGAGTTCAGCTCATCCCCTACACAAGATATTATAGGAGCCAGAGATGGAAAAAAGTCTAATAGATCATCTAACATAGGGGTTCTCAAACTCGGGGTTGGGACCCCTCAGAGGGTCACAAGGTTATTACATGAGAGGTCATGAGCTGTCAGCTTCCACCCCAAACCCCGCTTTGCCTCCAGCATTTATAGTTTTGTTAAATATACTAAAAAGAAGTGTTTTCACTTTAAGGGGAGTCGCACTCAGAGGCTTGGTATGTAAAAGGGGTCACCAGTACAAAAGTCTGAGAACCACTGCTACTACAACATTGTTCCGTTCTTACAGCACATGACCCACTACGTTGTCAGGTTCAGGTTTAATTATCCCAAATCATGGACCTTCCTTCACTTCTCTTAGCCAATCTAATAGAGCTTAAGGTTTTGAGGTGTGAACCTAATTCTTGCTCACACTAGATTGACTTTGGAGAGAAGCCCCCACTCTACCCCAGCACAAATGAGTGCAGACTCAGTGAGGTAAATGCTCACTTTAACTTTTACCCATTACTCCTAGTTAAATCCTATGGTTCTGTACAAGCCAGAAGGGATGGGGAAAGAGGAACCAAAAGTCAGCAGAGGAGTGGATCCGTGAGTGAGGCAGGAATAGAGGGGAACCTTCTGTTCTCCATACCCCACTTCAAGCTCTGATCTGATTGCATGCAACTACTAAGGCTAAACATAGTTAAGTGTTTCATTAGCATTGTATAAGGTACTGTTACAAATTAATTTTGCTGGGAAAGGACATGGGGACTGTCAACTTTATTTCAAACAGTTTCATCCACTGACATAAAAAAATCTGAGTGAGTACAAAATGTCAGAAATGTGAACGGGAAGCACTAATACAGTAAAAGCCAACCTGTTCTTCAGGCTGTATTTTCACATTCTGTACACAGTAGGCATCAGCTTGACTGGAAAGTGTTTGATTATATATATTACAATACATTTTATTAATTCATTACAGAAGTAATTCCTTGCTATTTTGTTAGCTTAGTCTATATAATATTATAGTGGGGTGACGGACTTTTCCCTTTCTGAAGTCCAGGGTGTTTTGATTTTTTTTATATATATTAATACTGTATAAAAGCCAACTGCATTTGAAGATAAATAACTTAGGACAAAGTAATTAATACGAAAAAGTGCATCCGTAAAATAAGTGACATTATCTTAATTGTAATGCAGTACAAACAGCAATGAAATATTACATGAGTGACATTGAAATAACAGAGTAAAGGCATTACTTAACTTCCAATCCTATTATAACTAAAATTCACATACTTAAAAGCAAGCTTTTTAATTAATCCAACTTCACACCAGAAGAATAGTCACAGATCTCAAAAGGTTAAATCCATCTTTGAACAGTGCTCATAAAAATCTGCTGTCTGCTCCAACCTTCTTCCAAGTTAAAAGCTCCTATCAAGGAGGAAAAATCCACAGCTCTAACAGACTGTTTCCGTGAACATTATATAAATAAGTAGTACACAGAAGAACCAAACTCCATAAAAGTCTTCTGTTGTTTTGTAGGATGAGTCTGATGCAGATTAATTCAGGTAAATATCTCCTAACCAGCAGCCTATTCTCAGTAATAATTCACTGTCCTTATCTGCATTAAATGACTTTATAACAGGTAGGCTTGGAAATAGTCCACAGTCTCTGGTAAATGATAGCAATAGAGGTGGTAATCCCAAGAAGTTTTTGCCAAACCTCTATTTGTGTTCTCTGCTTTCTGTCTTTGTCTTGCTGTGTTCTGTATTTCAAAGCCTGTCTCCTTATACTGTGGATAACAAGCTCCTAGGCACACCTTATTGGGTCACAAGATTACAATGAAAGAACATTAAGGGGGTGTGTTCTATTCAACAAGTTCCCTTACCTAGGAGTTCCCCCTCAGAAAGTAGCACAATTATCTTAAAGAGATAACACACTTCATAGTACACAGCATAACAAGTGAATAGTTTGAAAATATTCTCTCAAATTCATCTGCCTTCTCTTGCATAGCAACCAAAAGGTTTTACGAACAGATTTACAAATGCGCACACACAGCTGACCATCTAAAATGCCAACATAAAGAGGTTTTACATTTACAAATTTTCATTAGAAAAAGCACCATGGAAGGAGATGAAAAATAAAGCTGCTATTTTGAAATGTTTCTTTGTTGACATCAGAAGTCCTTGAACAGATGCCCTGTCCACCATTAAATATTCACAACATATCCTTGTAAAAGAATAAAGTACATACAACTTATGAGCAAAAAACACAATGTGTTCTTCATAAAAGAAAGATGCATTTAAAGATCCAGAAAAACCTAGAGAAACAGGACTGTTCCCAATATAACTAAAGACTCTTGGAACTGCTACACATTCTCTGGCGTTAATTTTCCCACTTAAATTACAGTGATGGTGTAGCCTCATCTCATTAGAGATCATTGTCCCCAGTAGACAGTTGTGTTTATGGGGGATTCTTGCTGTTCCACACCTGCTGCTCAGGTTGCTATGTGATAAAGAGTGCACACAAACAGCAGACTTGAGCTTGCTGGACTGCAACTGATGAGCCCAGGCTAATTCAGGGGTGATTATGTAGTTTACTGGACCACTAAACCTCTTTAAGCTTGTAATTACTGCCTATTTGAGTAAAGAACATTCAAAAGCAATTCACTGCATCATGCCTGCCACAGCTGGAAGCAGGCTGCCAGCAGTCTGTGGGGACATTAAAATCTACAGGGAAAGGAATTCAAGCACAGATAGCAGGCACTAACAGCGGCTTCAGCAGCCAAGTGTGTTCACATTCCATCTCACCTTTTCTGGCCAGGCGTACCATTAAAGGTGCAATGAAAACTATAGAAAAGCAATAAAGATGACAAATAATGGTATATAATTAAAAGAACTGCATTTTAATGACTTTTTTCCTTTTATCAAGCTAATTTGTTTTTAGCCTTTTTGTCATGCTAAGGGGGAGGTGGGGATGCTTTTTACAAAATCCACTGCATGGATTTAGAATGCTCTTGTTCCAAGTATTTTTTTAAACAGTTTTAGAAACAAAAAGTGCATCTTGTTTGTAATTGTAAACTAAATGTGACATCAGCCCCTCCTTATGATTTTCCAGCAACATCTGTGTACAAATGATTTCCATTTGAGATAGTTCTGTTGCGAAATTAATTTCAACAGACTCACACAATAACAATAATTTTTACTTATACAAATTCATCTTTTGCCTTGTGCTTTTCAAACAATGAATCGATCCTCATAAACAGCACTTCTCTGAGAGGAGTATATTACTCTATCCACTCCAACCATTCAAAAAATGTAAATTAGGCCCCCCAGATCATGAAAACACGTAAAAAATAATAGACTATAGGTTCTTTTTATTTACCTTCAGGATTTTGAGCTATTAAGGTTAACATTTTCAATCTTTTCTAAGAACTTTTTCTTTTAAATGAGAAATGAAATTCTCATGTAATCACCTGACTTCAGGAACTGGGGCTTTAGCAAAAAACGCCAAACATCATGAAACTTGGGGAAAAAGTCACACGAGCTGACAACACTATGCATTTTACACAGAAATAAATGGAGGCACAGAAAAACTGAAAATCTTGCCTGAGGTCACGTAGTAAGTCAAAGGCAAAGCCTCGAATAGAACACAAGTCCCCGACCTGTGCAAGTGGAATCTTGCACCTGTGTGATGCTTCATTGACTTAAACAGGGCCTCCCATGTGCATCCGACTTCAGGACTGGCGACCTAGACTCTCAATTCCCCTGCTCTAACCGCTTGACAATATTGCCTCCCACAACAGTAGTTTAGTGTTTGAGGTCAGACTAGATGATCTAATGATCCCTTCTGGCCTTAAAAATCTATAAAAATGTTAATTAAGTAAAACTGCATCTAATACACTTGCATTGAATATACTTTAAAGCAACACAGGACATATGGATATCAGAATCCAACAGTGTCACTCTCATTTTCTTGCTAACCACTCCAGCTGCTTTATACATTGTTTTGTTAGACAGACAGACAAACACACATCAAAAAAATAAAACCCATCACATGCTTTTTTCTTTGCTGTTGATTCAGCGATCACGTGGCTATAAACAAATTAAGAGGGACTGAACCTTAATGAAGGTGAACCGGTTTCTCTTTTCACCTAAGTTTTTTGCCTTTTCTTTTAAAATGTCTTAATACATTCTAGCCACAGTAAAAAATATTTTATATATAAATATTTCTTACTGTTGATGGAGAGAGAGAAGCAGATGTTGTTGCCAAAAATCAGCTATTAAATGATAATATAAAAACATTACAGAGAAGTTTATTCTGAAAAAGCATGTAAATTCCAAGGAACCAAAAGCCACATCAATTCTCTGACTACTCCATTGAAGTTCCAAAGATCTAGGAGCTTATAGGCTATCTAGATATCATTCTTATTAATATTCATTAGGTAGGTCTGCTTGTATTTTCATAAGCTGTGAAGGTAGCACAAGAAACAATTAGAATTCTTTAATACAGAGGCATTATCAATTCAACATCTGCCAAATAGGAGGTACACAGATCTGAAGTTGAAATTCAAATGCAATTTACCTGTACTAGAGCTGGTTTTCATGAAACCATTCACATTCTGATACAAGGCAAGCTATTTAAAAGTTCTCTCTTCTTACACACTTACAGTTCAGCTTTTAAAACTGATAGTTCATTCTCCAGTATTTTTACCTTTACCACTAGATTCTCTCATAAATTGCATTCTTCATACCCTAGCTAGTAAGTTTTCTTCTGTTAAAAGGATTTAAGTTTAGTAATATTGCATATGAATAATACAGTCAAGTTTAAACTGTAAACTTAACTAAGCAATTCTGCTTTCTGACTAGATAATTTATCTACGCAAATTTATGGTGTGAAATCTCTGAGTCAGGGTGCAGAACTGTGTGTAGTTTTTGATCAGAGCTAGCTAATTTTGTAACTTACATTTACCAGGAGAGAGAGAGAGATTTACAACTCTTAAAAGGAAAAAGTGCTCTAGTTAATTGTTTATCCTAATTATCAAAGGAATCTAGCAGATAATATTAATGAATTTAAATGTAAAACATAAATTTTACAGAGTAATAATATTTCTACCTAGATCTACTGAGACAAAACAAGAGGTGGAGGAAACCTTTGATTCTCTTCCTTCCCACATTTCTAGTTCCATCCTTAAAT
The DNA here is from genome assembly GCF_003597395.2 of Chelonoidis abingdonii. NCBI lineage: Eukaryota > Metazoa > Chordata > Testudines > Testudinidae > Chelonoidis > Chelonoidis abingdonii. The sequence continues at coordinate 200,888,430 of NC_133771.1, forward strand.
TAGCAGCATATGTGTTTGTTCAGTAGACCACAATGTATTGATTGATATGATTTATTAAGAACATTAATTGTATGAAAGGCTTAGACTTGAAAAGCATTTATGGGATCTTATTCCTCTGGGCTAGGGACATGCTTGGACTCTTTGGAGCCCTCTCTGAAGAACCAGTCCATTTCCTGCTGAAGTCAATGGAAACACTCCCATTGACTTCAAATGGATTTCAATGAATCTTTATGGGCCAAACCCTACTCCCCTTACTAACACTGTGTAGTTCTTTAGATTTCAGTGAGACTGCTTGTGGAGTGAGGTGCTTACTGTGAGGGTGGCAGAATTTGCACACTGAGCAGTTACAGCGAAGTCAATGGAACTATTTGTAGGCTGAAATCCTGGCCCTATGGCAGTCTGTAGCATCATTCTCATCAATTAAATGGGGCCTGGTGGAATCCACCCAGAGAACGTAAAGTTAAATATCTCCTTAAGTCTTTGCAAGATCACAGCCTAAATGAGCATCTGATGTCAGCTGATCCATGGAAAGTCATTGGCAACGATCTCAGTGGAGGCTCCTTTCCTACCCTCCGAGTAAGAGAAAACGTGTCACGTTTATAGCCATCTACAGAGGATTGGGAGGGGGAAACTGGAGAACCCCAGTACCAAAGGATACATTCTACTAGACCCTGTCTTGAATGGTTTTCAGTCAGGGGCCAGACACACCAACAACAAACCACACTTGGATGCCTAGGTAAGTACCACCATTAAATAGACAATCAATGAATTTTCAAACAGAAACATTTAGATGTAATGTAGCTTTTAGCACATTTATGATATGATATCCATTAATAATTCAGGAAGATAGCAACACATTCATTTATTTTGTCAATACTAAGCTTGAAAAACTTGCATGCCTTTTTTCCCTCTCTTGACCAGCACTCCGCTTTCCTTTACAAAGACCTGAAGGAAAGCAGCTAAAGACCCAAGGAAAAAAAAAGTCACTATTAACAAGTCATAAAGTAACAGGGAGACGGAGTACATTTGATCTTTTTGCATAAATGAACCTTTCTAAGACGACTATTCCAATTAAAATAATGTAAAATTCTATCATTTTGATTACACCAAATGATGAACTTGACTATTATATGCATATATTTTGTTTAATAGCTTCATTTATTTTAATAACAAAGAGACACTAGATCTTTACAGATGAAAGCTTTATTTCAAGGCTTCAGTGCAACTGGGATTTTTAAAATCTGTGATGTTAACCAAAATGGGATAATGGATGTTCTCAGAGGCCCCACTTTATAACATTTTATGCAGGGCAAAACTGCATGAGAAATAACAGAAATGTTGTTTACCCCTGTTTTAAGAATGCAGTCTGAGCTGCAGCCTCAGAGGCTCTGTAATTGTTTTTCATCTCCTTTTCCTTTCTCTGACTGGTTACATCTTCAGAAAGTGTGGCCATAGAAATACTGTGACAAAGGCATTAGCTCCCTAAAGATTTATAATAAATGTACTGAAAGACACTGTTCACGTGATTTTGAGGAGACAAGAGTATGACTGCAATACACTTGCTTTATCTGTAACAAACTGTCTAGAAAGTTTTGTTGGCAACAGAAAATTGCAAGAATGTTAATCCCACTTGAGATTTACTGATGAAAAGCACTATATAAGAGCTAGGTATGATTATTATTACATTTTTATGAAAGTTAATTCCTAATGATGAATCAGAAACACCTTATCTAAACTTGATCTTAGATTTGTACCATTCTGAGTAACTTCTCTCTCTTCACTTTTTAAAAATATTAAAAAATGGTTCATATGCTTCTCAGAAATGTGTGTGTAACATTAAAGTTGTTTATTGCTTGGTTTGTTGTACCACAAACAATAAAAAAATATTCTTGTAAAATCAGGCCAAAAAAATAAAAATAAAAAAAGCACACACGATAAATATTTTATAGAAGGTATCTCTGCCAAGATGGCAGCTCCTGATTAATGGCTGTATCATCCTTGGCTCTACCGCAGTGAGGCCCCGGGTCTGATCTGACAAACATCCCCTTCGTCTGCAGCCAATCAGCAGATGTAAGCACATAGGCCTTGTCAGGTTGACATATCATTCCTACGACAATGTCAACGAGTATTAATGTTCAATTATCTGTCCTAGAAATAACCCTCGCCTTTATGTATTGTGTAACTGCACGTGTGGCACTGTGGTAATCCAAACGACAAGGGCAGAAATGCCCGCAATAACCCAGTAGCTGTGAGTCGGCTTTCCAACATTGTGATGACATTGCCTTCCGGTATTGAATGGGGGACTTTTCTTTTTTTTTTTTTTGGGGAGGGGGGGGGAATTCATGTTTGAAGGACCCCAAAGACCTTTATTACCCTCTTAGCATGTTTGCATGTAAGTAGTTCTTGCAAGCTCAATAAGCATGCTTCAAACGGCTCATATTTTGATTTCACTACTGCACAGAGCTACTTGGTTTTTATGTAGGACTATAAGCTGTTGATTATTTTGCAGTGTCTTTTTATTTCCTATGCTCAGGTGTATATCATTTACCATCAAACAAAAGTGACAATAACAGCTTCTTCTAGTGCTGTGTCAAGATCAATTCAACTCCAAACAGTAGAGCTAAAGCAATCTGTCCAACAGAAACATTACGGGAAGCGGTAGTTAAAGAAAGTTAACAATAAGACCTCCAGCAGAGGGATGATTTAAGAAATATACACAGGTTCATTCCACCTGACATCTCTTACTGCTGTTCAGATATTAAAATTATTGATCACTTTAGTCTAGACCAAATTCACATCCAGCTCTCAGAGTAAAGACCTTGGCAAATGTCTCTTCCTCTAAATCAGTGTTATGGCACAGCATTTTTTATTCTAATAGGCTGCAGCACAGTTTGTAAGATTTTTGTTACTCTGGCACATTTTCCTTGAACTAACATTCAAAGGTTATCAGCAGTAAGTTATGCTTGCTAAATCTTCTTATTGAACTAACAATCAGAGGGAAGGAGGAGGAGGAGGTTCAGTGATAAGTAGTGCCAGCTCTAAGATAAAGAGTCCTCTACATAATCTATGTCTATTTAGACAACCATCTAGCCACAGCACAGATTTAAAGAACCCAGGTGGTATGGTTAATATAATAATATAACAACTCCTCTCTCGTCAGGGCTCTATTATATTTCTACGGCAAGTGAAGTGTGGTCAAATTCGCATTGTAAGCAACTGTACAAGTTTAAATATCAGGGTTTTTTGTAATAAGGAACAATTTAATCTGTAAATATATATTACTGGAGACTTTGGCCTAAAAAGAGTTCGCTGTATCAATTTTATATACAATGAAGTTTCCACTTGGCAATATTTTGCATCAAAGATTATTCAAAACACCTTGTAATAAACATATTTATCATATGATACCACTAAACTAAAATATAATAGTATCTTAAATTTATATACAGTACTGTAATTCACCATAAAGGTGCTTCACACACTATAAAGAATCACTTTTATGGCATCCCCTCAGTGGATACACACACACACACACACACACACACACACACACTGTTGACAGGAATCAATCCACACAACAGCGAAAGCACACCTCTACAAAGAATGCGGCAACTGTCTTAGCAGCATTAGTGCAATATAATACAAAGCACTTAACATCAGGACATAAGGAAGAATACCATAACCCTGTAGTCAAAGGATAATTTAATCTACACATTCAGCAGTAATATCAAATTACAATGTAAAGTTTATAAATAGCAAATTAGTTTATGACTCAATTTCTCCTGTTATTCGAGGCCAAATTAACTTGCCTCCTTTGTATTCAAAACATTTCCCCCCTTTTTCCTTTGATAATTCACCCCACGGTTGACTCAGTTACTTTATGTAGGTGGAAGTGATGAATGTTGCTGAGTGCCAGTTTTTTTTTGGTCCAAGATGAATAACCCCAAGGAGCAACTTGCACTGAGTCCCAGGCTCCTGTCAGACTCATAATTGATGATGTTTTCCCTGAAAGGGGTGGGGATTGGGACACATTAGGGCTCAATGGGTGAAGTAAGCTGAGTGAATTGACTCAGCAGCTATGTCTTTTACCCATGGTTCCTAATATGTATAAACTTATTACTGCCAAATGTACTTTAACATCAGAAGGGAAAAAAAAATCAATCTGTTCAAATGAAATAACGTAATACCAGAAGTTTAAAAAAACTGAACTTTTGTACTGGCAAGTGTGGAAGAACATTTTAGTCAACTCTGTTCTTTCTGAAGTGCCATTTGCTACTAAACTAAAAATAAATTTGCAAATGTAAAATGCAAGGACTTAAGAGGAATAGCACAAAATGATTGCTATAAAGCCAATGTATCTCTTTCTAATCTTGTTCTCAAATGTCCTATGACTTTTATAACAAAGATGTGCATGGAAATGCACATACTGTATTTCAAATGTAGATTTTATGTCAGCATATTTTTATAGCAATTCTGAGAGCAGTTGCTCCACTTCTTATCTATGCAATCTGGAAGTAAAGCAGGCTCCCTGCCAAGTCACTGACAGCATGTCTTGCCCAGGTTGCCATGGGTGACTAGTGAGTTGACAACCTAGGGATCCAGCAAAGAACAGTCACTGACTAATGGCTTCTAGATTCCCAGTGACCTTTGATCTTTAATGGTCAGGACAAAAACAAATGACCTAGTTCAGGAGGCCCCCCGTCAAACATGTATTTTAAGAAAGCCGTTATCAAGTAAACATGGATTGATATGTACAACAAAATGAAAATGCTTAGATCTTTACCTTCACTCAACACAGGAATAGAAATGTGAGCACATAAAAATGGACTTCTCACAAATATATTATTTCATTTGTCACACATGAAATAAATCAAGAAAATCAATTGCTGAGACTAATGAGGTTTATAAAAATAACCAAGAAAATACAGGCAATTTTCTGTCACTGACACAAAAAGTTGCCAAGGTTGGCAACTGTGCTAGAAGCAATTGCATCATGTATCCAAAATCTGTGCATAGTTTCTGTCATTAGAGATTTGGTGCTATTCTGACACCAAGGGCTATCAGCTCTAATATGCTACAGCAAACAGGCTGGCGGCTATAGTAACCATAGAGCATGCTGTCCGAACCTTAATGGTAACTTTCATCACTGCATATTGTCACCATAGCAATGAAGCTAGATGTGGGCAAATGACAAGGTTCTGTCACCAGCTCCATATTACACAGCCTGGACCTGACAGCCTTCAGGACTATTCTCTCATCCATCCTGAATACGCAAATACATTTTCAACAGGCCCAAAAGTAATAATCTGTCCTTCTGCAATGTCATCATTTTACAGGAGCTACTGTTAGCGGTGTGCAGTTGTTAGACCCAATGAAAACATTTTGTTTCACTCTCAGTCAAGCTCTCACAGTTTTGGAATATGGAAGTAGAAAATAAAACTAACAAATATTTGAAATATGAAAGATGCTGCAAAGAACAGACATGTGGAGTAGGTCTAGGGGGAATGGAAATTGATAAATACACTAAATGTCACTGGAACGAAGTAGCATTTGGATTCTGAATCGGTACACTATGGGAATTTAACTGTTCATTTTCTTTGGAAGAATGTTAACAATAGGCATGCAACATACTGTGATGATCTAAAACTGTATTTAATATTTATATTATATCTGTATACAAAATTCCATACACTGCTACTTGCTCGGACGAAGAGATTTGGGAGGAACACAGTATAATTGGTATTGCATGTGAGCCTGTCAATGGATCTCCCCCTAAACATTCTGTTCTGTCTTCACCATTGCATCAGTGGTGCCACCACAGTTTTACATTATTCTTCCAAGAGACTGCACAAGCAGGACCGATAACTTTGTCTACTTCCCTGCTGTCATACCTAGAAGTCATTCCAGAAGTGACAAAGTCTTTGACAACAAGACACTCACATTTAGAGGTATTCTACCTAGTCACTCTATCTGAACTGCATCTCTGTTTAGAAGATTCTCACTCAAGGTCAGTTCCTGCTCACCTTACTTATATAAGTCACCCGACTGATATCAATGAGAGTACTCACATGAGTAAGGTGAGCAAGCTATAGCCCTCCGTGATTAACTTTTGCCCTTTTTAGCATATATTTCAATTCATATCTTGTTTTGTGTTTAGAGTCATACAGAATAATCTGATTTAGTGTCTTTGTTCCATGTATTGCATAAACTCTTCAGACATGTGGAAAGCCATCTTTTAATTATTCTTAATTCAGACTCACTTATATTTATTGGTTAACACATTCACTATATCCCTTCAGCAGGCAACACACTTGCTTTTCAATTGCAGGTTTATAAAAAAAATGTTCATGCAATGAATTTTCAAAACAGATGTATCGTACCGTAGAAGCAACTAATCTTCCAGGACAAATGTAACATATAAGAACAACTAAACTGAAACAAAAATTCCACATATACTTAAAAATATTATTGTCTGTAATTTAATATAACAATATTTCTAGGCCTATAACCTTGCACGCAGAGGCAATTTCCCAAGCATTAATACTTAAATGGGTCATATGCACCACATCTGTCATTCTGTCCTGAAGTCCATGAGGCACAACCAAGACTCTGCAAGCCTATTGATTTTTCTAGCATTCGCTTTAATTTACTTAACCATTGAGAAATCCATCAGTACATAAAGGGCAACTGTCCATTACTGCCTCATTTGCAGACATTCTTTCCCCTTATTTTTGGTAAATATTACTCCTTAAATCGCTGTATGTTTACAGTATAAAAATGAATCTGAAAAGTGCTCACACCTGTTTTTGTTCAATAGCTGCTGCACTGAGGTACATGTAATGTGCTTAAAGATAGAATAAGTATCTAGACATTATTACATCTGTGTGCAAAGGGTGGTAAATTAGATCCTAATTACATTAACAGGGATTCTGCCTCCCAGCTTAAATTTTACATGAGCACTCTGTAAAAATCCAAAAGCTCTGCTGTGGTTTCTTTACGAGCTGGTGATTACAGCTACTTCCTATGTGGTCACTAAATATTCTGTTTACAAATAAATGAAGAAGCTTTGAGCCAACTTGCCAGGGTAATAATCCGTATTTTATCCCCCAGCAAACCTTTGCCACATAAGCATGGCAACAATCAGAAGCCCTGGCTCCATCTAATTACTCTATCACATAATTTCACAAATTGCCTTTTCACTGGGGAGCCAAGTGCAAAACACGCTCACAGTGGGATTTCAGGCAGCAGCTTTCATTTACTACTCATTTCTTGTTAAATTAAACACAAAAACACCAGTTGTGTGAAAGAAGTCAAAAAGAATGCTTGCAAATGAGCCAGACAAGTGTATCTCATATTTATACCATTCTCACAAAATAGCTCATTGGCAAGCTGTATTTTTAATGACACCGTTACATCCTTTAACCCTCTGAAGTCCTTGTGTATTTCTACAGCAAGCAACTTGCACTTCTGAAAATCAGAAGCCCGGAGCCTTATAATCTATTCAAACATATAATTTAAACTAATATCAACAACGTAAGAACTGCAACAGTGGATGCATGTGTTTTATGGGACAATATCACAAATGTTTTGTTAATAACCTAGAGTGGTTAGCATCCTGCAAATCTCCTCCCTGTTGCTCTGTCCTACAATTAATAGAGCTTAAAACATCTCTCCTATGTAACACATGACTGCCTGCTACAGCACTGGTAGGGCCAGATTATGCCCTGATTTACATTCCATGTAGTCCCATCAACTGCAAAGGGGTTTTTACAGGGTATAATTCAGGGCAGAATTTGGCTGCTAAACTCTAAGAGCCATTGTATTATACCAATTTTATGTAAAGAACAATAAATCTAATAAAAAATCTAATCAAAACTTTATACTATACAATACATACAATTCCTACTTCATATAGGGCCCAACTCTGGATGGTGCTGAGAAGCCAATGGAACTAGAAGGCATTTGGGCCTCCCCTTACTAATTATCTGAATCTTAAAAAGACAGGATTCTCATTTAAAAATAAAGAACAAAAATTATTTTGAAAATCATTGCCATGAGTGTCACATTGCCAGGGCACATGAACTAGAGGTTACATTTTTACATAAACGTGTACAAAACTAAACACCGCCATTTGTAATTAAAGCCATTGCTTTTGTAGCACTGGAGCCAGTAGGTCAGGTACCATTTTACATCACAAACCAGTCCTTTATGCATGTAGATTTGCCAGCATTATCTGCCCAGGGACAAGAAAACATTAGCGGCAGCTGTCTGTGCGCTTCTACACTGAAAATTCTATTCATACAGACAGGTGGAGTAATTTAAAAGCCAATGTGGTGCAATTTTGATGTGACTAATACCACTGTTTACTAGAATGCTACCATTACTACTGTTTATGAAAACATTACTAAAATTATATTTTATTCATAAGAATACTAAGATTCTAGTTATTATCAGCTTTAAAATGATCCTACCCCAAAGCCGTGGTTAATAACCCTCCAGGGTTACAGCCTGCTGCACTGAAGAAAATATAGCTGGATTTCAGCTTGGTGAACAATTGTATCTTCACAGTTTTCTGTATCTTCATAAGACAAACTAGAGACGTAGCTCTCAGGCTTACCTGCCAGATGGCAGAAAAAAAATCTTAAGGAAGGAACTATTTGGCTTTAAGGTCCAAATCCTATATACACTTAAGGGGGTCCAAAGTCTGGGGTAGCAAAACCTGACGGTTGTATCTAGGTTTTTCTTCTCTTCTGCAACTGTCCAGGTACGATGCAAAGTCAGTATCCCTTCTGTGCTCATGGCAGGTAAGCACTAAAACTCAATCAGGGGGTCTTCTAATTATCCAAAGCCATCTAGAATTAGGGTATGTTCAGTTCCACTGTGAATACAATCATTAGCCAGAGACCCCAAAAGTCTGGCAGAATTTAGCTGACGTGAATCATACAGCTCGCAGCTCTTCCAGTCATGGATTGTTCCATTTCATCACTGCTGTCTTGAGAGAATGTTGTGGACCGAAGGAGTCTCCTGACATCAGACACTGCCTCCTTACCCCACTTTTAGGAAATTTTTGAAATCTATTATTTTCCAAAGCCATTTCAAGCATGATCACGTTTGGCTCCACAACTCCATTTTTTCCCTATGTTAGGCTCCCTCACAATGTTTTATTTATGTACATTATAAATAAATGCTTTGTTTTTTTTAAAAAAAATCTGAATTATTTCACTATGTTAATATTGTCTATCTCATAACAAAAAGTGGTTTATCACTAATAAAGAAAAGAATAGTTTGAAGCATACTTCTCTGGGCAATCTCCTGTTTATAAGAGGAAAGATCCAGCAATAAATCTTCTAGAACCTACTTTACTGAAATGGTAACATGCTACTGAAAGTGAAGGGAATCCTTTATTTAAAAAAAAAAAAAAAGACTATTGTTCCAAATTGGGAAGTCCAGGTGCAAGGTGGGATAAATTAGATCACTGTACACCAACAGACTTTGTTAGTCCTATTTATATTCTTTCTTTATGTAAGGGATTCAAAATTGGTGTCATTTACATGGTGAGGAACTGGAAGGTGTAAATAGTAGGGCTGGTCAAAAACTTTTCACTGAAGCTGGGTTTTTGACTATAAATACAAAGAATAAAACAAATTTTTGGATTTTTTTTTTTTTGGCTTTCTGTGGAAAAACTCACCTTCTTGTCAAAAACCTGAAAACATTTCTGTTTTCCAACAAAAAGTCAACATTCTCGGCAGAGGGGAAAAAACTCCAAAATATTTTCTGACCAGGTCTTGTAAAAAGATGCAAGTTAAAGCAGTCCCCATCCTGTTTTAACTTACACTGAAGAGCTGGAAGAAAGTGTACATTATAATATCTTCGATCCCCATAGACATGGATACAGCTGATGTAAGCAGGCATAGAGGAGTCTAAACTAGGGCACAGGAGTCTAACTCGCACAACTTTGTGTATCACTTCTGAATCTGGCCCGGTTTAAAAAGAAAAAGAGAGAGAGAGACAGAGAGCGAGCTTATTTTACATGGCAGATTACCATGCCTAATCCTTCTGGGGCAGCGCACTTCGGCACTTTCACCTGACCAGATTAAGCCTCTTATTAGCTTACACAGGTGCTTCATGAAACTTCTTAAAAATTGATAATCACCCCAGGAACCAGGAGCTTCAGGCTCAAAATTTACATAGATATGTCATTTGTGTCTGAAGAGCAATGCAGATGCCTTCAAGAACTCTCTGTTGTAGAAGCTGTGTTAGAGGATGAACTAGGCTCATAGACTTTAAGGTCAGAAGGGACCATTTTGATCATCTAGTCTGACCTCCTGCACAATGCAGGCCACAGAATCTCACCCACCCACTCCCGTAACAAACCCCTAACCTATGTCTGAGTTATTGAAGTCCTCAAATCGTGGTTTAAAGACTTCAAGGTGCAGAGAATCCTCCAGCAAGTGACCCATGCCCCATGCTCAGAGGAAGGTGAGAAACCTCCAGGGCGTCTGCCAATCTTCCCTGGAGGAAAATTCCTTCCCGACTCTGAATATGGCGATCAGTTAAACCCTGAGCATGTGGGAAAGACTCACCAGCCAGCACCTAGGAAAGAATTCTCTGTAGTAACTCAGATCCCACCCCATCTAACATCCCATCACAGATCACTAACGAACAACTAATAAATTTAGCCAATGAATTTTGCCTCGTTTCTTGTTTGCAAATTATTTGCCACAATATTCCAATTTCCTTTAATGTATCGGTTATTCAAAATTCACCAAAATATTCCTGTGAATAATTTTGAATCTGAAATTTGTTGGCATGATTTTTCCCCTCCCCAAAAATGTTTGGTACTTGAATTTCAGGTAGTTTTGACTGGACAGATACAGGCGGTCACATTATATGTTTCTTTCACTTTATTGGATGAGGTTAACTCAAGAATCAGGTCTCCTGTGTGAATTATTACAGTACATTAAAAAAAGAGACTGCTTTCCATGAACATTTTCCAATGTTCACTCCAATATTGTATTTCTGCAAATACTGCTCATAGTAAAGTTGTTTCTGAAAATAGACCACAAAAGGTGTTCAAGTACAATCAAAGCAAGTGTAATTTTAACATTTGATGCATATTCAAAGTTCCTTTTTTCAGTTTTCCTTCAATTCTTAGAAGATTTGGATTTTTTCAAAAAACTATAAAATAATATGTTTCATTGGCTTCTGAGGAATTGAAATTCTTTGACTTTATGGTGGTTTTCACACACATATTACAATGGCTACAAGCCAGGAGGTGGGAAAGAATCTGCAACAAAGTAAGACAGGACTCATGGGAAAGGATTTCTCTTTGAAAAAAAAATCTAGTTGGTCTACTGGATAGGTTTTGGCTTCAACCAAAATGCTTTCAGAGGTCATGCGGAGCTAGAGACAGATATTATAGGTCAGGCAGTTTGGATAATATGTTGTTTTAATCAGAAGTCACAGAAATTTCCTTTGTGCCCCAAATGATGGAAACCTGAGAAAAGATGAGATTATAGAGAATGATACCAGCCTATTGGCTTGGTAGGGTACAGGCAGAGGAGTGTCTGTTTGCAGAGGGGAGCGATCAGTGGAGGAATCCATTCACAATCAGCTGACTAGAACTTCTCATTTATGACCCAGCATTAGCCAAAAAACAGTCAATACCATGTTTTCCTTTGCAGGGACAATTTAGCTCAGATCAGGAACAACAATATAGAATGTGTTGTCTTTCAAAACAGGGAATCTGTGATTGAATCCAAGATTCATCTAGCCTATGAGAGCTCTATCTAGGCAGTGAACATGAAAGAATGACAGTTGGAGGACATCAGCAACTAGGCTGCAACAAAAGCAGCTTCAACTAAACATGGCAAAGCTTAAGTCTTTTCAGCCATCTCAAATCATAGACTGTCAGGGTTGGAAGGGACTTCACGAGGTCATCTAGTCCAACCCCCTGCTCAAAGCAGGACTGATTCCCAACTTAATCCCCACCAAATGGCCCCCTCAAGAGTTGAACTTACAACCCTGAGTATAGCAGGCCAATGCTCAAACCATTGAGCTATCCCTCCATCATCAGGCGGAATAATTCTTTGGGTGGAGAGCAAGTCAAAAACAACAGTTTTGGGGAAGATTAAAGTGGTCAAGCTTTTGCCAGACTATCTCTATACAAACTGTGTAGCAGTTGTGATGTCAAAACATTAATTTGCATGCAGCTATTTGAATCCTGGTTCTTTTTATCTTCCGCAGCCTTCTACTCAGGTTCATATTCTTTGCTGGAGAGTACGTCAACAGATCTTCAGGATAATTTTCATTCCTTAATATGAAACGCTGACTCTCAACCTGCGAAGGAAGATTGGGTTCATCGTGCCATCCTCTTAGTTAAAGATGCCTTCCTCATCCATGAATCCTGGACACCTGCCACTAGGAAGGCTTACAAAACATTTTATTGCATTGTCCACAATAAAATTAAGTGAAAGAGAAGACACATGTTTGGAGAAACAAGAAAAAGTATCTGAGTCTGTGTTGAACTATAACTGTCATGTTGGCAAACTCCATGAGATCTATGGTATTTTGCCATAGTCAAACATCAGCTGTGCAGGATGAAGTTAGGAAGAGTTAATTTAAATTGCCCTGTTTCCTTCTAATATTTCCAACCAATTCTTCTGAAGAGGAGGAGAACATAAAGAAGATTTCTGGTTTTAGTCAGTCCTTGCCCTTTTTATGCTGTCAGTGGGCCAATATGTGCTTCCATGTGCTGTGACTACTGCCTCTATCCAAAAACGTAACACATTCTGGATGGACCTACACATAGTCTGAGAGGCACATTAACCATATTTGCATCTCTGCAAAACTGTACATCATATGGGGCTGAACAGCAACCAGAAAAGACTTGAAACAGAGCCTGCTTTAACTGTGAATGTAAAAAGTAGTTAAAGCTTGCAAAGTAACCAAAAAAAATGTGAAATATATTAAATTTAAGCAATATGACATGATTGGGTATTTTTAATGTTAGAATAATATCACCAGAAAGAAAAACATCATGGTATGACATATGCTCCTTAACTGATCTAATTCTAATCACAAACTTAACCTTACAATAATCTAAAACAAAAGTCTCTTTCTAATAAGTACTTTCTGCAAAATAAAATCATTGCTAAAAAGCATTTATTTTATTTGTATATTTTCCATTTTTTACAAATGTATCAGGGTTATTAATTAAGATTCAAAACCTAGATATAGCCATGGGGAAAACTTCCTTTTCACTCAACAGACAGCAAATCCCAGTAAGTATTTTGTCTATTCTGCCATTTCAGTAAAACAAACTCTTTAGAAAATTCTTGCAAATGATGTTTTAAAAAAAATTAAGAAGTCTGATTAAATGACAGGGTTTACTTTGAGCAAATCCTTGGCTCATTCATATTTTAGATCATGGTAATTTGTTTTTAAAAAGGTGTTTGAAGTCCTAGAATTTACCTCTTGGCACCATTAAAAAAAAATGTAGTTTATAATCCCCTAATGGGTTTAAACAAAGTCTTCAATAGTTTAAATTGTTATTAAACATCTTTTGGGATTATAATTTTATGGGGTTTTTTTTGCCTGATTACATGATGAATGTGTAGATCATCAAATACTCATCACAGAACCAAACCAATTACATTGCATAATCCCCCAAATAAAATTAGGTTTTGAATTCCAACATTTTAAATTATCGCTGATTTAAAGGATAGAGAGCATTGTTCATGACTAGATTCAAGGAGTGGATGAAACATTTTTTTAACTGATTTTAAAACACAATTTAAAGCTGAGAAAGGAGGGACTGATGGGATCAAGGAAAGACTTGGGCTAACTATGTCCAGGGTTAAAGTAGAAATTACACCTGCCTTTGTCACAATTACATTTATACAGATCTTTCTGCAAACCTCACTTGAAGTCATTTATTTAAATGAGGAGTTCTGCTTAAAAACTGATGTCATAATACAATCCTTGCACATTAATTGCTCTCAGATACAGAATTTGGGGCCCACAAAATCTTGTCATGTATTGTATCACAAAAAAATGTTTTGATCAAACTTGCTGAGTTTTAGCTATAACACCGTGATGTTTTGACAGAACATCAGGCTTGAGACAAACACTCTGCCATGCAATCAGAAGAACTCACCCAAATCCCAGCCTTATTTTGGTTGAAACATTTACTGTTTTTGGAGCCCCTACTGTTTGGGTATGTTCCACCTACTTTGCCATAATGCACCAGCTTTTGGGTGATATGCAGCTTCTTGGACTGTTTTACAATTTTATAGCAGATTTTATGTAAATTGTGATGTATGTGAGACAATTTAGCATGCTCACTTATGTAAATTACAAGGGTCACAGATATGTTTTGCCTAACTAACAGCAAAATTGGCCACCTGTTCCAGTGCAGAGTTTTAATAAAAAGTAAGCACCATCGTCAGAGTAACAGTGGCTAAAAATATTTAGTTTTAAGCTCCCAGGGTGGTCACTATTTTTAATAGCATTTATCTACTGGTGTCCTGATTTTTCTCTATGCTAAAAATAATAGCAGCAGCCAATCTGGATTAATTTATCCCCCTGGGTGTCCCTGAATGCACAGTCTACAACCAGAGAAGACAGCATGTGTGTGGCCTTTGGACATATACCAAGTCTGTCCTGCTGCATCAATGAAAATAATGGGGATTGCTGAATGACACTGCTCTGAGAGTACTGTACAAATATGGCATTCAAGGAGTTAAAGCCTTAATGGGAGATGGGGGGGGGGTTCAACAAAGAGAGAGAGTTTACTTTTATGTGGAAAATGAGAATTTAAGGGCAAATATTAGAAAAGGGGGTTCCTGTCTGTACACAGACGACTTAATTTTTTTTAATGTAATAACTGCATAGAGTAAATTAAAACCAATCTATACATTTTCTGAAGACTGTATTAGTTCTATATTTCTTGTAAATCATTCCAACCACTAATCATTAGTACGAAACTCAGCAATTACTGTCTAGATCACTTGATTCCCTGTCACTGATGTGGCATTAATGTTAATAATTGAAAGAAAGTTTTTATCTTTGAAAAAAGTTATTTGAGAAGTGAGCTGTAGCTCACTAAAGCTCATACTGAAATAAATTTGTTAGTCTCTAAGGTGCCACAAGTACTCCTATTCTTTTAGTCCAATTAGGAATTGACACCAGCCAATTAGAATGCTGGTTTTTTATATTGCTACCAATGGAATGTGCTTAGTACTTATATAGCACTTTTCATCTATAAATCTCTACAGGTAAGTATCATCACTCCATTTTACAGATGGGGAAATTAAAACACAGAGAAGTTAAATGATTTGCTGCAAGTCAGTACCAGAACTGAGGACAGAACGAAGATCTGATTCCTAGTCCAGGGCTGTATCCACTGAAAAATACAGCCTCCCTAACTTTTTTCACTTTGTTTTATTAAAGAAATTGCAATAGTTGGGAAAATGAATTAAAAAAAAATTAGATTGCATCACTAACATTCCCAAAAAAAGAAAAATCCAATGCTATTTTAAACCTGAGAAAACAAGCTTTTCGCCACATAATTTAGAAATTAGCTGACAGAAGCACTGGATCTAATTCCTATATAAAGAAAGAAAACATATATACAAACACCACTTCAAGACTTATTTTTAGTTTATATGTAAGTTTAGAACAATCAGGAGATAATACAGCAAGATATTCCCAAATCCCAAACCTTGAGGTATCAGTTCTGGAGTTTTAAACACATATATCAGAAACACAAGTTTGATACTTTGTTCACTATCTTTAGGAGAGATAAATAAATATTAATAACATTGACTTACTTTCTCTAATAGACACACTTCTGCATTATTGCCATTATCCAACTTTATTTTAGTCAATTGTTTTTCACTCCACTAAAAAGATATTTACTTAATTTTAACATAGATGATTAAGGTTTATTTTTCTCTTTATTGAAATCAGGAATTTATTTTTCTAATTATTTTGGCACTTATGTTTACCGATCACAATCATGTTCATGACTCACTACATTTGACTCCATCATTCCTATTAGCATCGGATTTGGAACTGCACCTATTCTCATACAAATTTTAAGTTATTTTACAGATATAACTACAAATACCATTTGAAAATAAGTGACCTTCAGCTGCAAAGTGTCTAAATTTATATGTTTAGCTAATCTTTTTTAAACTGGAATTTCTAAGGTGCATAAAAGTTAAATTTATATTATAGAAGGATACTATTATTTGATTGTACCCCTTTAAATAATGAATGGCAAGACAAAAGCACAATATGTTAATAAAAGTACATAAGAACATAATAGTGGCCATACCGGGTTAGACCAAAGATCCATCCAGCCCAGTATCCTACCAACAGTGACCAGTGCCAGGTGTTCCAGAGGGAGTGAACCTAACAGGTAATGATCGAGTGATCTCTCTCCTGCCATCCATCTCCACCCTCTAACAAACAGAGGTTAGGGACACCATTCCTTATCCATCCTGGCTAATAGCCATTAATGGACTTAACTCCATAAATGTATTTAGTTCTCTTTTAAACGCTGTTATAGTCCTAGCCTTCACAATCTCCTCAGGCAAGGAGTTCCACAGGTTGACTGTGCTGTGTGAAGAACTTCCTTTTATTTGTTTTAAACCAGATGCCCATTAATTTTATTTGGTCACCCCTAGTTCTTATACTATAGGAACAAGAATAAGGAAAAGTAATTTACATTTTCTCCACACCACTCACGATTTTATACCTCTATCATATCTCCCCCCAGTCTCCTCTTTTCCAAGCTGAAACATCCTAGCCTCTTTAATCTCTCCTCATATGGGACCCATTCCAAACTCCTAATCATTTTAACAACAAGGAGTCCGGTGGCACCTTAAAGACTAACAGATTTATTTGGACATAAGCTTTCATGGGTAAAAAACCTGCAACTGAAGAAGTGAGGTTTTCTACTCACCTCTTTAAGGTGCCACCGGACTCCTTGTTGTTTTTGTGGATACAGACTAACATGGCTACCCCCTGTTACCAATCATTTTAGTTGCCTTTCTCTGAACCTTTTCTAATCCCAGTATATCTTTTTTGAGATGAGGAGGCCACATCTGTATGCAGTATTCAAGATGTGGGCGTAGCATGGATTTATATAAGGGCAATAAGATATTCTCTATCTTATTCTATATCCCCATTTTAATGATTCTGAACATCCTGTTTGCTTTTTTGACTGCTGCTGCACACTGTGTGGACGTCTTCAGAGAACTACCCATGATGACTCCAAGATCTCTTTCCTGATTAGTTGTAGCTAAATTAGACCCCATCATATTGTATGTATAGTTGGGGTTATTTTTCCCAATGTGCATTACTTTACACTTATCACATTACATTTCATTTGCTATTTTGTTCCCAATCACTTAGTTTTGAGAGATTTTTTTGAGTTCTTCACCATTTCCTTTGGTCGAATAACTATCTTGAGAAGTTTAGTATCATCTGCAAACTTTGCCACATCACTGTTTTACCCTTTAGATCATTTATGAATAAGTTGAATAGGGTTGGTCCTAGGACTGACCCTTGGGGAACACCACTAGTTACTCCTCTCCATTCTGAAAATTTACCATTTATTCCTACTTTTTGTTCCCTATCTTTTAACCAGTTCTCAATTCATGAAAGGATCTTCCCACTTATGACAACTTAATTTAAGTAAGAGCCTTTGGTGAGGGACCTTGTCAAAGGCTTTCTGGAAATCTAAGTACACTATGTCCACATGTTTGTTGACCCCTTCAAAGAACTTCTAATAGATTAGTAAGACATGATTTCCCTTTACAGAAACCATGCTGGCTTTTGCCCAACAATTTATGTTCTTCTATGTGTCTGACAGTTTTATTCTTTACTATTGTTTCAACTAATTTGCCCGGTACTGACATTAGACTTACTGGTCTGTAATTGCCGGGATCACCTCTAGAGCCCTTTTTAAATATTGGCGTTACAATCTTCCAGTCATTGTTACAGAATCTGATTTAAAGGACAGGTTACAAACTATAGTTAATAGTTCTGTGATTTTATATTTGAGTTCTTTCAGAACTCTTGGGTGAATGCCATCTGGTCATGGTGACTTGTTACTGTTAAGTTTATCAATTAATTTCAAAACATTCTCTAGTGACACTTCAATCTGTGACAATTCCTCAGATTTGTCACCTACAAAAGACAATTACTCCAAGCAGGACAGGTTAGGCATTTTAAAACTCACTACTCAAAGAATTAAAATTTAAGAATAAGAAAAATAAAATTATGAGATTCACAAACCAATCAAAAAACTAAACTAACAGCACTGTAATCCTTAACGAACTTTGAAAGAATAAAAATAGAGAATATATGTACCTTGTGCATTTCAACAGGAAGTATTAAGAAGTAACAACTACGACATGTGTGAGAGAGAAAGAGAGAGAATGTGTGTTTTGGAGACAGTGTGCCTGAGTAAGCGTGTCAGCATGCTGTCTCTTTAAGCAGAGCATTTAGGAGGCTGAACAGCAGCCCTGGCAGAACCAAAGTCAGACCTAGAGGCAACAGCACAGAAATGCAGCCCCTGACTACCCACCCCAGCTCAGTGGAGACTGGGTACAAGGGTGAGGGAAGAGGGACACCCCGACACCAGTGACCCCTCACCACTATGCCCCACTCTGCACAGTGGACAGGAGGCAGGCTCCAGCACCTGAGCAGCTTGGCCAGGGGTGGCTCCATGGACACGCGGGGGAGGGGAGGCAGGAGCAGCAGTGGCTGCAGATGGCAGGGGAAGAGGGGCACCCCGGCTTCGCAGGAGTTATCTGGCCGGTTCAGCTACCCTCCTGCAGCTCAGTCCATCCACCCTCTCCAGACACTGCCGCACGTGCCTAGCTGCCTCTAAGCCCCATTGGCTGTCAGTGGGTCAGGTGGGTGGGAGGTACCAGCACAGCACCCCCCTGAGCCAGGCAACCTGGGCAATGGCTCAACCCTCCCACCCCTATGGCAAGCTCTGATTGTGGGTCTGGGTCTTACATCCTCTCCTAGGCCAGCTTTTGCCACATGATTCTCAGGTGGGAATCTGTCTCCTTACTGCCCATGCTAAGTTACCAGAATTTATTTGTTGAACTCATGAGGATGAGGCAGGTAAGGCAGGAATGAGATTTGGGGATATATTCCCTCCCATTTTTTCCTGCCCTGGATGCTGCACATACAGTCCATTCAAAATACAGTGCCAGGCCTGGCAATGGGTCAAGCAGCTGGATCATTGTCATTAGTTCCACCCCTTTCCCCACCAGGCATTTCTTCGAGCCTAACAAGGTGTGACACTTTTTCCTATAGGAGCATCTCTCGCCCAGCTGTGGGATAAAGTGATCCTGCAGATGCCAGTGGGGCTTGCGGTGCATCTGGTCTTTAAACACTGAACCTACATTACGATGGCAAAGCCTTTGGAGTCTAGCCTTCTAAAAGGAGTATTTTTTTCTTTATGGATTCTAATTTCCAATTTATTCTGACAGAACCATGCCTATAGGCTGTACTGTTTCTTACATAGTTTTCAAGAAGTTTAGTTCCTTTCTCAGATGGACTGTAATCAGTGAGTCTTGAGTTGCAGAATGTTCAAAGGTTCTGCGTTAGTAACCAGAAATCTGGGGACTGTCAGTGTCTCCTGATATTTCAGGCCTGGCTGGTAAGACAGGTACCCTTAAATGAAAAAGGACAGAGAGGCCTCTCTTCCTCTCTCACATTCCTTAGTAATGAACTTGATTCATTTGTCCGTCAGCTGATGACATACAACAGCTCAAAGATCAGTGCAATATGCACCTGAGGCATGTAAAGTTAGCCAACAGTAAACTGCTTTCTCTTCTGGAGCACCTGAACCTTGCGTCACCATTCTGGCTCATGCTTTTTGATTCTTCCTGGTGGCTGTTTGTGTTAATTGCCCACCATTTCATCTGTCTTTTCAAGGAAAGGAAGCGACCTGCAGTTTTGAGATCTTTTCTTGAGAGAGGATTGAATGAGTATAGTACTCTTATCTGTAAGGAGAGTCCAATGCACTGGGGAGGCAATGGTTCTGGTGTGCACGTTTATAGAGGATTGATGCATCAAGCAGACATTAGATGGCCAGAAGTTTTATAAGCTGGACGGGGATGTTACACTTCCAAATTTTTCCCAGTTCTGACTTGGGCCTGGAAATTCATTAGCAATCAGGTCCTTCATGCATATTACTAATCCCAGTCAAGGCAATCCCACAGAATGACGCGATTTGTGGGCATCATCATCCTAAGGTATCTACCTAACTTACAGGGATATAAATCACAGAAACGCTGGCATTGTCTGTTTCATTCCCAGGAAGCAAGTAGGGGAGCCTTCCATAATGCGTGCTCTTACAGGACCTAGGCATCTGACGGTGTTTGAACCGGTAGAAAGATCAGTTGCCCCAAATACCTGAAATTGCTACTGGACTGTATTCTCGGTTTTTTCTGTTGTCTCTAATGTGGCATGTCAGAAGCAGTGTGTCATGCAGCAATCTACAGCCCTAGTCCAGTTAACATCATCTCTTTCCAGAATATCAACATAAACTTCACTGAATTTTTTCTGCACATACGTGATCAGTCATCCATTTAAATGCAGATGTTCTCTAGTGCTTTCACTGGTGGAGGGACAGGCCAAAGCTGTATGTAGCCTTCCAGAGTATAAAGACACCTCCTTACCATGTATGACCATGTTTTGGTAACTTTGTATTCTTAGTCTGCTATTAACCATAATGTGCTCTAGAGAGCCTAAAATGTCTGCTTCTCCGGGCAAACTTTTCAAGTTTTTTTTGTATTGGAGAATTGTCCATGATCCACCTGGAGCTGATTTGACTTGGCTATAACAATGAACTACCTGCAGTTGCTGAAAGGAAGGAGGGTGATCCTTTACAGTTTTACAAGACTGATTAGGCAAGTCTCAAGCCAGCACGATGCTACACAAATGTATGGATAAGGAGGGTCTTCATTAAGCGTTTGTTAATTACAACACAACTAACTGTGGTTTGGCTCCTCCTCCGCAGGGACGGTGGATTTTTAATTAGATTTCAGTTCAATGCTATGCTGGAGAAGGAGCATTCCCTTTATTGCACTGGTCCTGGAGATTACTGCCTTCACTCTGTAGATTGAGGAGGTTACTTCACTGGCATTACTCCAGGATGTACTTGCCACCAACTAGTGGCAGTCTAGTTGTTATAGTAAGCACCTTGCAGCAAAGCAATTGTCTTATATCTGCAATGCACCATTCACACCCATTGCCCAAGTTTGGAAAGCACTTAGCACATTGTCTGTGCTTCTGGAAATAAATATTGATAATATAAATAATAAATATTTCTTAGAGCACCTCAGATATAAGACAGTTCAAGCAGGAAGCGTAGGGGCTGGTCTGAGTTTGGTTGTGCGTTGTAATTGTTTCCATTGTAACTGCAGAGTTGCCACAGTGTCTCTCTCCAGTCTTGGAGTGTAGGAAAGAAATTGGCAGCCATTGCATCAGCCAGCTGGTGCAGAGATGTCAGGCTGGTATGAGGATTAGAATGTCACTAGACTTAAGGGCCAAGATTGAGTGTATCCATTGGCTATTTGCAGAATACTTTGGTGTCAGTTGCCTGAAACATTGTATGTCACTGAGTGGCATCTGGGCCTGCCAGATTCTCATTGTATATCTGGTGAGAAAACAGCCTTGTAATGGGGGTTAAGCATTCCCTTTTCATTTGTAAAGTAACTTCAACCTAAGTCTTCAACCTGGCCTAAGATGCTTTTGATACAGGGATAGCATGGTGCCACTATACCTGTTGGTGTGGACTGTGCCAGTAAGGGAGATCAACTGGGAGGTGTCTAAGGACCTATCTGGGATTGAGCAAGTGTGATCAGGGATGAAGGTTCATTTATAGCAGTTCAGGATGGTGTAGGGAGGAAAGAATTCCCTGCCTGATACAGTTTTGTCAGACATCCAGGATCTCGTTATTTGGCACAGGGAAGGAAGCAGGGATGACAAGAAGAAGCATTAATTGATATTTACTAATTTGGCAGAAACCCATTGTGGTTGAGTGAGTTGATTGGCTTCTTATTTTACCCCTAACCCAATGATAGGCAGGGGAGAGAGTGGATCATTGATGCAGTGTGAGATCAGAAGTGGGGATGTACTTTAATATCATATACCTCGTTTGGGCCTCATTCTTCCATTACTCAAAGGGTGTGTTGGAGGATTTCAGTCTGCGGGCCTAAATCCCACGTGAATGAACACATGGTGATGCTTCACCATATGGAAGCCATAATTTGGCTCCAAAAAGGGATGGCACTAGAAATGTCTGACTGCCAGGTAACAACCGAAGGTTTGACAGACACTGTACATCATTAATGAAAGCAGCAGCCTAAAGCTCAACCCAATGCACCTGCCTATAGTTTTTATTTCTAATCACAGAAATAAATATAGTTACTGTGGCAACAAATAACTGTACATTCTCCCCCCCCCCCAGCTTTGTGATATTAAATACAGTGATAACTTACACTCTGGGACTGAGAAAGTCTCAAACAAATTAAAAATGATGCTCTTCCATTACAGCAGATACACTCCGACCTCTCTCTGATAGGAAATCTGTGATCTCTGACACAGATCTGAATAAAAGCTTTGGTTTTTTCCCCCTAATTGATTCTCTGAGGTTCTCCAGAACACAGAACAATGGGCCAAACTCTGCTCTCCTCTACAAAGCAGCAACTCACACTGAGGTCAATAGGAGTTGCAGCCATGTGAGCAAGGGCAGGATTGGTCTAATGTTATTACTGTAAGATCTACCACACTTTCCGATGACCTCCTGTTAACAACTGCACTCAAACCAAAGAGCTAAAAGCAACAAAAACAAAGATATACTATAAATACTCTCTCTCTTGGCATCTAGCAAATGATGTAAAGACACAATTGGAAAAGCACCCTGAACTGCCTGTCAGTAACATGTTATTAAATATTTTTGTCTACTACTACCACGACCATGACATTTTCCATGTTCATTTCACAAATGTGATCTAGAGTTCACTTACTGTTAGATGCTGGAACAGCCATGCCCTCATGATATTTGTGGCTACTTTGGGAAAGATGCCACGCTTTTTATGTCGCTTTTTGTCCTTATCTGGATCATCATCATCACCTGTGCTGGGGGAAGCTACACTGTTGTCCAAGCCGTCACCTGTAAATATAGTGAATCAAATTTTGACTTATGCTATCTTTAGATACTTCAGTCAAAGCCTGACTTTGGGGTATATGAATATTTAAATGGGATATAAATTCTTTTGCGCTGTAATTCCTGGGGAGGGGGAGAAAATAAACCCTCTCAGCCAAATTCTGGTTTATTCTGAACAACTATAAGAATGAGATAGCCATTTCTCTCATTTGATTCAGCACAGCAACAAAAAAAAGTGAATTAAGCACCCTGCTTGCCAAGGTGGAGGAGTGAAAGTCTCTTCATTACCTTCACAGAAATCTCTCTGTGTTTACAGATCAGGCAAATAGTGTTTGACTCAAATTGTGGCTTGCAATGTATTGATGATGTTATGTCACCTTAACATGCAGCAGCCCACATGCCATGTTCCACTCTGAGATACAAAGTTCAAATTAAGCGTCAGCTTGCTGGCAAATCTCTTGCACCATTTGATCCTCTACCCAAGTTCAAAGCGACAATAGTAAGATTGAGGTTCTATCTATATTCAGACTGGAATTTTCAAAGCAGCTAGATGCCCGACTCACATTCACTTTCACCTAATCTCCTGAGATGCTGTTAAAAATCTCAGCCCAAATAAATTCATGCTGGGTTAACTACACTTATACCAATGTAGTATGTCAACCCTCCCTGGTGCACCACATCTACATTAGGTGTTTGCACCAATGTCATTACATTGATCCAGCGCAAATTTCCTTAACGTAGAGAGGGCCTCAAACTCGTCAAATTAGCAGCTCATCTATGGGAGTATAAAACTGGACAGCAGTGGCTTTTGTCTGTGGTGAATAGTGGCCTACTGTGCAGAGAAAAACAATGGTTTAGAGTGCCTGGTCAATCAGTGCACCATTTTTGTTTAAACCCCAAAAAGTAGTTCATAAACAAATCCATATAGTGATTTATTCTCTTCATTCCCCACATGTGGATTGAATGATGTATCATAGCTTCCAAGGATAGTACTTTTATGATAAGTGCTGAGTTGTGATGCAATTAGGCAAGTATTCTCTACACCCTAAGGCAAGAATGATCAAGAAAATAAACTGAACTGAACTGAGCTGAATCAAGAGTTTAACTCTGTCCTGTTAGGAATAAAAAACAAAAGATGGGTTTTGGACTGTCAAAATTGTGATACATTATGTAGAACTTAACTAAAAAAAGTGACAGTTTTATATTTTCAGTATTTTACATTTTTATATATTTTACTACTGACTGTAGTGAATTTGTAGATGTCCTTATGACTGATTGTGTGTATTTAATGCAAGACTAGACTTGAATATTCATATTTATAAGACAAGATCCTCATGATGAGTCCAGATACCTTTGGCTGATAAATTCTTTGAAAGCTCAGTAGGTTATATTAAAAAAAAAAAAAAAGGCAAAAGAAAAAAAGGGCTTTTATACAGAGAAGCAATTCACCATATAAAATAATAATTCATAAAAGAAACATGAGCAAAGGAAACAACTCAACAGCATTTAAAATTTCCATGGGCTAATCCACTTTCTATCTGTGAGACAAGAGCAAGGGAAAGAAAAATATTACATGTTCATTGATTAAAAATGAAAAGCTTCTAACCTAATGACACTGTCTTTCACCACCTCCCTATGATTGTTTTACCGCTATTTTTAAAACATACTTTCTATCCATTTCTAACCCCCTTCAGATTAATTTAGTAGGCAATGCCTAGTGCCTGACTAGAAGAGAATTCATTGATAATTTATGGAAATATGTACTATAATCCAACGGAGATGACTTTTTTCCAGCTTTGTGCATCAATAGATAATCAAGGCCTTAAAGCAGCCTGAGCTTCCCATTACCTCAGGCAAAAGAATTCCTGAAAGCATGCCTTCAGGGCACCTGAATTATATACTCCATTAGGAGAGGAAAAGCTTTCTGCATTCCATGTATAACACTCCCCAGAACCTTTCCTGTTTATTTCTGCTGTATGAAAGCAGAAGCATTAGGAACAGAATTTTTTAAGTGAAGACTTATGTAGATACAATGGAGAAACCTTTCAAGCGAGAGCCAGATCACCTCCTTCAATCCCTAGCAGTGACCTATCCCAAATAAAAGGTTTCTGTTACATCATTAGCTCAAGCCAAAAACAGCCTTGGCTTAATGCACAGTTTGTTCTTCCTACTGTTTTTAGGCAAATATAGCTACTTTACTCCCATCTGGGAGGGAAATTACACTGCTGGGTTGTAATCTAAGACAAGATTTTCATTGGAAGCAAATGCTTTCAATCCAGTATAAATACTGGTGCATGTTCAGAAAAGCCTAAAATAATAAACTCTAGTCCTGTCCGACACAAGTTAGGGAAGGTGAAAGGGGGAAGTGGATAATAAAGCAACAAACTATTCTAAAAGCAAATACTTTCATATATTTTAAATAAATTGTTTAACTTCTTCGACTTTTTTAAATTGAAAATTGATCCTGTAAAGACTAAACCTCAGAGGAAAGTCTAAATGGTCAATTGTGTTTTTTAACATTTCCATTCACTCTGTAATTTGATACAGTCACCTCTATGAGGTCTCCAGAGAATTTCTTTCCTTTTTTTCCCTATTTTTTTTTTTTAACATCACTAACCAAACTTGAAGAACTACTGACCAACCACATGGTAGCAGCTATGAACCACATTTGTAAAATGTCAGCAGTGACTTCATTCCTGAAGTTGACTTCTCCTACCGCCAAATGAAGGCGAACTGAAAAGGTGGAAATAATCATAAAAATGATGCTAGTCCATAAACAAGCTTACAGCCTCATTAGTATAGCAGTAGGCTCCACAGGATGATTTATGCTCGTTTTGCTGATGCCATGAGGAAATGCCATTGGGCAACTTTAGCCAACTGCTAATGGCTTCTGACAGCTTCTTAGCAACTAGTGCAAGCAACGTTGTGGCGTTTGCTAGTGACAGAAACTGAAAATGTCATATTATCTGCCCATGTGTCACAAAGCCCGTGTGGCAATTAACTAGTAGGCCAGTGACTGAGGGGCCAGAAGCTCTTTAAAATGGCCTTTGGCTATTCAGGGAAGAGTATGCACACTGCTTGCATTCGTGTTGCACATATGCAACATTTTAATGCAGAAATCTGGTTCACACTACCTCTGCCTTAGTCACTGATCAGTTTGGACCACTCAAATCCTTTTGTCTGCAGAGAAACTCCCAGTTGCTTTCTCTTTAGGCATTGCATGACATTATCAGAGGAATTTAAAGTAATCTGTCTTGATATGATTGTTTGAAATGGCAGTTTAATTGGCAATACCTGATTCTCTATTTTTGAACACTGAATCCAAAAGGTGCTAGCTGTTTTTCTGCTCTCTCACAAATTAGTCTAAAAGGATTTAAGATCACTGAAGCAGACTCATTGCCTGTCAAATTGCTAGGAGCAAAGGAACTCTGCACAGCAACTAGACACTACTTAAAAAACACCAAGCCTATAACAAGCATAAGGAGAGTCTTGGCTCCACATTTCAGTTTCCAAGCTATCATAACCATACACTATATGTCAAACTGTCAAACCTTTCAGCATGGCCATTTGCCCTTTCAAATAATATTTAAGAATTGTTTTTACAAAATTTTATAGGCCATGGTCTAGTGAAAGAGGCCAACCAACAAAGAAAGGAATTTGTACTACAATTCGTCCATGGACAATTTCTTGTGAGACCTGGGCCTATCCCTATGGAGTAAGGCAGGTGACCTGTGGCAGCTCCCAGGCTGTCAGAGAGCTCAGATTTCAAACACACTCAACTCAAACGGCCCAGAGTTCCCTATTTAAGCACACCCAGGCATTTAGGCTGTGCTATCTTGTTCCTTTCAAGAAAAGATAATGCAGCATTTATTGTATTCAGACCATTCAATGGGTCAGACTGGCCATGTCAGCAGGGGTTCTTCTCATTCAGGTCAACCTCGCCCCACACCCCCCAGACACATTCTCTTCCTCCAGCTTCCCTTCTTTCCCCTTCCTCCACACCCCAAAATGGGTAGACAGAAGCAGCAAAAAGGCAACAAACTTTGTAACAATCCCATAGCAAGCAATTATTCCTGGTGTTTATGGGTGATCAGTTATAGACATTTGTTGGCAAAATAGGTACTTTATATACGCGCTTGCATTCATTCATTCATTCATAATAATGATGTGCTGCAGCCACAAAAATCACATGACAAGTCTAAACAATTTTTCCTAGTTTTAGAATGAGCCAAAAAAGATCCTCCTGCAATATTAAAAGATAGGAAGTATACCTTTTCATTAAATATATTAGGCCTAGGACAAATTTTCAAACATAGAAGCCTGAAATTAAGCTCCTAAATCCATATTTAGGCTCTAAATAAAAATTATCCAAATCTGCAAACGTACTGAATATCCTTTCTCCAATTCGTTTGAATAGAAGCTGCAGATACTCAGCACCTTGGAAAAATCAGGACAACTTCTCTTTAGGTGTCTAAGATCCCAATCCCACAAACATTTGCACATGAATGACTTTATACATCACAGTAGTCCTGTTGAGTTCAGTGGAGCTACTCATACGCGTAAAGTTAAGCATGTGACTAAGTCTTTGCACAATGGGTCCAATTCAGAGATTAGGAACTTAACTTCAAGTACCTAAATTGAGAAATGTTGGCCATAATTTATACTTCATACACATTCATATAGTTACACATAGTGGGCCAAATCCTGCTTGCATTACTCATGTTAGTGGATTATTTGCATGAACAAGGCCAGAAAAATATGGCTCATTCTACACAATTTTTTCTAAATACACTTGGAAAAGGAGTTAATTTTCTAACCAACTTTTTTTAGGCTATGGAAACCTCATTAATTGTCTTAAAAGTTAATTATAGCTTCTAAGACAAATCAAGAACTACACTACTCCCCGAAAATATTTTCACAATACACAATCTTATGCAGTAAGTTGCTATTTCACTCTAAGTAACAGGCGTATGATCAAATTTGCTTTAAAAATATTAATATTTTTTCCATTACAAGAACACTTCTTCTTCTTAAAAGGCTACATTCCAATCTTTGCTCAAGAGCTAAACATTTTGAACATTTTAAAGAGGTGTTATTCAGGGGGATTATACTGGTTAAATTAGATTAAAATTGCTGGGGGGGAAATAGCTTTGCTACAAGTCTGAAAAATTAGACAGCACTGGAACTTGCACAACCAAATAGCAGGATGGAGTCTATATTCCAGGGTCCAGCTTTTACAATCTACTTTTAGATAAGAATCTAAATCCACCACTTTAAGGAGTTCACTGAAGAAATGTGAAAGAAATGTACCCAATAGCACTGGAAAATACTCTCAGCAACGTTTAAGTGCAGTCGGAACTGGAAGACACCATTAACATGGGACTAAGCCAATGTCCTTTAAAATAACGAGAGCGCCCTAAATTTAACTTTTAGTTTTTTCAAATCTTTCACGTTAGTGGCTGTTTCTATCTCTTAGAGTAAGTTAGTTTTGCATATTTTTGTGCTTAATAATCTAATACAATAAAAATATCTGTTCTGGCCAGAGACTATATTGGATTTTGTATTAGAGCGACATTGTTCCAGTGAAACAATAAACACACAGCTTCTCTTCATTCATAGTCCTGTAGATAATGTTGTCTTTTTAAACTCAATACAAAGTAAAAATTAAAAAAGAACATTCATGTATGTGCTCCCCTTTACTTCTGACTATTTTTATTATGAGATACTTCAAATTCTCTAAGTAGAATATTTATCTTTTAACCATTTATTTACAGCTCTGTCGGTTTTTTCCTCTTGCATCCCAAACAAGAACATAAGCCTTTTGGTAATCATTCCTGATCTTAGGTATACTGGAATCTTTTTCCACAGTCAAAACTGATGTCCATATAATCAAGACAAGTTCACAGTAAAAGGCATTCTAGGAAGTTCAGTAGACATCAAAATGATGTTTTTGTATCGGATTGCACTGGAAAGACTTGTTTGTTAATGAATAATTTAAGCTAGTATAATGTTCCAGAGAGATTTTAAATAGCATCAAAACAACGTTTTTCAAACTTACATAGGAAGGGTTAATTACAAGCACCTTTCATGATATTTGCACTATTCACTCATCTTTCTTATTTCAGTAAGGGGCATCTATGTATTGTATGTTAGCCACCAATTTGCTGCTTTCACACCTGCACTATAAAGGGCCCAATCATACTAAATATTGAGATTTTCCTGTAAGATGGATCGCATCTTTAACACGGCTTCCAGTGAACTCAATGAGAGCCAGAGACTCTCAGCTTTGAGAAGGGGCAGGCCTGAAGATGCTGTAAATCGAGATTGGGACAGACGGAACTACTCTATCAGACCTTTACTGCTACTGTACTTGGATTGGCTGGAGCTGGGGAGTATAGACCATGTGGACCACCCATTCAAATTTGAACCCAGGAAAGTAGTGACCACAAGTCATTTCTAAATGAGAGTTTTTCAGACGCCTCTGAGAAATAGGTTACTGGTCTAATTCCAGAGGACAGATGTTCCCCCTCTAACTGGCACTAAAATCTGAGGAGTGAATGAATATGAAGACTGAAGCACCCACCCACTCCCGAAGAAGGTTGACACACATTGGCATGATGCTTGCACAGCCATCATCCATGCTGTACCTGTTCTGTGCTGAAATAGAAGGTTTCACGTGACAGGCCTGTCAATCTGGCAGCTTTCACAACAATCACGTTTATGTTTTTTTTTTTAAATAAGTAACATTCCCGCATTGTGACACTCTCTCAACTTGCCAACACCCAAACATGAGACTAGAAGTGAAAACAGGGAAGACAAGAAAAACAGTAGTGTAGAAAGGTTAAAGTGACTGTGGGATTTCTTTATTGTAAACAACATTTCCTGTCACTTAAATTTCACAAATAGTTATTTCTGATGCACAATTCAATCCCTGCTGAAATAAATAGGAAGAATCACATGGACTACATTAGGCTTTGGATCCAGCCCCAAAAGACTTACAACAATGGATGTTTGGGGTCAGGGTGAATTTAGAGCACCCTTTGCAATGAGGGACAAATTACTGGTAGTTAAGGAACAGGCTTGTCAACATATTTAATTAGAAGAGATAATGAGGAACAAAAAAGGCTGAAAATGAGCAAAAGCAATGCACAAACACAGTATGTTTGGGTTTGCAGGTATATCTTAAAGAGGTGCATCACATTTTTCATGCAAGGATTCAGACCATGACACAAACAGCAGGGGATTGCCAGTCACAGATAGTATCCATATTTAAAAGTTACTAAAGAAAACAGTTGCAAAAATATCCTACACAAATATTCATATATGGTGTAACCTGGCCAGGTATAAATTACACTCTGGCATTTGACAAATTTTCAAAGTTTTTTCTTCTTGAATCATTGTACTTTGTTCTTTAGAGACAGGAGCACCTTTTTCTAGTAACTTGATCCTCCTTTTTTACTTGAATTCCCCTCAGGCAAACAACCAGCAAATTAGCTGTCTACACAAAGAGTAAAAACAGCATTGATGATAGGGAAGAAACACAGATTTTACTCATTTTCATCCATTCAGCAGTTTTTATAGCTAAACATCAAGGAAAAAAAAATCTGCAAAATGTAGTACAACTTCTTAATGGAGTCCAGGAAAGTCCAGTATTATGGACAAGTTGCACGATATTTTGAGAGTTATGTATCTATACTCTGTGTTAAATATTAAAAAGAAAGCAATTAATTTAATGGAAAGCCAACAACTTTCTCCTGCCAAAAACCAGAAGCTTACTTTGGGCAGTTGTAAGAATAAATACTGCATAGAAAGAAAAGTACCTGGTTAAACAAGAAAAATATGCTGTTTTAACCAAGAAGAGTCAAAGGATCTTAGAAAAATCTTTTAACTAAAATCTAGTATAAATGTTATAACACTTGTTGAGAAAAAATTGATTCAATATGAAAAAAGTTACACACTTTTGTTCAGATGTGTTACTTTAAAAAAACCTTGTAGCACATTAGCTGAGAAGCTGGCCTATCATGTTGTCAACAAGAAGGAAACAGACTATCTACTGGACATAAAAATATTTTGGCCTGAATTTTGATTTGATTTGTGCTTACGCACAGGTTACAAACTGGGAGCATATGAAGCAGCAAAGGAGCACGTCTTCAGAATCACACTACCATGACAGTCTGCCGAAATGTATGTAGCTAGTAAAAATGGTCCAGAACCTCCGCTAGTGTAAATCAACATGACTCCACACCAGCTGAGGATTGGGCCCAGTTGGGGGAAGGGCCTATCTGTGCATTTTACACAGTTTGTAGGACACCTGACTTGTGGCTTAACCTAAATGGATGCAGGAGGCCCAAAGCAAAGAGGAGAGCATCCCAGTTATAGCCTATTGGTCACTTTATTTGTGGGAGTAATTTCTCCCAACCACATGTTATCATAGGTCACATTCCCTCAGCAAGGCTGCCTTCGTCCTGCACCCTGCCAAAAGAGATAGGAAGCAAACGATTTTGCACTGCTTCCTCCAGTCTGAGAGGGCGATAACCAGAGATGCTCAGGAATTTTCTGTCGAAACTGTTTATGACAAAAAATGCAACCGTCAAATTTCAATTTTGCCACAAAATTTTGATTTTCGGTAGGTAAAAAAATCAAAACAAAATATTTCATTTTGATTTGACAGCAAATAAAAACATTTGGGTTTGTCAAATTAACTAAAATGTTTTGTTTGGAGTCAGCTCAGCATTACTCTGTGTTTGCCTGAGCTGCCACTCGTTGAATTGCTGCAGGGCACCATGGGAGATTTAGAGGAGAACTGTAGCATGAGGCAACTGAACTACAACTCCCATGAGACACCATGGCAGCTCAGTGAGACACACATTCATGTCAAAATGAGCCAAAATTTGGGAATGTTGAAACAATTCATTTCAAGAGAAAGTGGCAGGTCTTTCTGCTACATGAAATATTTTGGCATTTCAACCTGTCCCTGATTGAAGATGAAAACAAATGATAAAATATCAGAATTTCTCACTGGATTTGACCAGCTCTAGAGATGACTGCCGTAAATCAGTGGAGACTAACAGGTCCTCTGGCCCTGGAGTGCAGATACTTCGGATAACCCCTCTTTGTCTCATCAGTCAGCACACACAGGGGATCTGCTGTTTGCCAGCCAGAAGGCACGCCCATTGTTGAGCCCACAGTATTGCTTGGAGGTATGCAAGAATCTCACTAATATGCAATAGTATCTGGCCCCCTTTTTTCTTGTTTGTATACAGCATCTTGGTTTTTATTTTCCCTCATCCATCAATGAAATCTGATAATGAAAAATAAAACCGAATAAAAGAAAACAGATGATAACCATCACTCTTAAGGTGTTACTACACATACAATTGGCCCAGGCACACTTGTCAGACCATGCTGCTAATAAAGGGAAATACAAAAGCAAACTCACACAGCTTTTTCTCTTTTGACAATTAGAGCCTCATTTGTAGCTGTTGCCACTGCAAGCCTCTCATTCCCCCAGAAGCTTTAGACAAAGTTCCTTTTGCCCACAGGTACTGCCGCTTGCTTAGGCAAACTATAAACTCAAACATCTACCTCTTAATCTAGTATTTCAGGAAAGATGGCTGCTTTTAAAATTATAGTAAACATTTACAAGAATAAGAAATGCAACAAAAAAAAATGTTAACACTTAGCCAATTTTTGAAAAAAAACACCACACAAAGGCTAACTAATCTTCATCACAGCCTTCTCACATATGGTAGCTAGTTATTATTTTAGTACCTCCATTTCACAGATATGGAAACTGATTAAGAATAATTAAGGGCCTGAGAGTATGATCCTTACCCAGTTGGATTGTTTGCAACACGAGTTAAAGTGACAGAACTGGCACTTAAGTGACTTGTTCAAGGGTGCAGAGTAAAAACAGTGTCAAAGGGAGAGTTCGAAGCCTCTGAACTAGAGAGTCAGAAGTACTTATATCTTATGCTCAGATCCCTTCCAAATAGGACAAAAAGCTGAACAGAAACTCTTTCCATTTTTATAAACAAGGCTACAAAACAAACACTTATAACCGAAACAGATCTATTGCTGGTAAATTGCAGTCAGAATGGACCACAAACTTCTCTCACTTCCTGTACCAGAGAAGCTTGAGCATGCTTTAAAGAAAGGATGGTTAGCTCTTGGAAGAAAGGTGAATGTTATATTGCTTATCACATGCACACACAAAATAGGAAATGCATACCTTAATCCAAGAGGAGCCCTCTGCATAGGAATCTCTTGGGGATGTCTGGGGAACGGAAGGGTTTACCAGATACAACAAACTGAGTTCTTCTTTATGCTGTTCCCCACTCCCTACACTGAAAAAAAATAGTGGTTTTGTTCCTAGACAAGGGTCCCCTTACAATAAATAGAGGGAGGCTGCTTGTAGGGAGGAAGGTACAGAAGCCAAAAGGAGATAAAGAAATTGACTACAGCAGGCCTGTACCAAATTTCCATCCACCTGACTGTCTTTGTCCAACACAAAAGGCAACTCTGTTCTCATCAGGAAGTGAGTTAAAAGGTTGCAATGAGAAAAAACCAAAACCTAGAACATGGGATATTGTAAGACTGATTATTTTGCACAGAGAACCAGTCATTACAATTACAGTGAAAGCCACTGAGATGTGTGTCTTCCAGTTGTAAATACACAAGGCAATGTGAAGGCTAATGGAACGACAATTTTACTATAACAATTTCTGGTGACTTCCATTCTGTACCACACATAAGAGGGAGCTTCACAAAGTGTTGTCTGAAGTGCTCCTAAAACAAAACAAAACAAAAAATTGAGAGCAAGGGAAGAGGCCGATTGATTCCCTGCATGAGGGTAACTCAACCCATCTTTATCCCACGTGGAAAGAAGAGGGTGCTATCTTTTCCACTGGGGCTCTCCACAGCACTATCCCCTGCTGGGTTCCCTGATGCACACACAAAGCAGTATTAACACCTCCAGTGTCCTGCGAATGACTGCTATGGAACCAAGGAAGCACAGCTCCTGTGGAAGATATCTCAGTGAAGGAGTGGGGCAAGGAGAGCCGCACAGATGCTCCAGATAAGATTACTGCTCTTTCTGCAAGTCTAGAAGTCCTGTTATGCAAGAACCCTCTGGATCCACGGGAGGCTTCAGCCTAAGACTACTTGGCGCTCACACCCTAAACTCCTCCCCTCTGGAGCAGATGCTTCTGAGAAAATGTTGCAAGATGAACCTCAAAATATTTTACAAATTTGTGTCAAATTTCCCAGTTTGTTCTGGCTGAAAAACAAAATCCAAAAAATGGAAACATTTCATTTTGACATTTTTTAAATGAAATGTATCAATTTTATTTGAAACAACTTTTTGTTTTGAAATGTACTTCAATTTTATTAATAAGCCTTTAAAACAATTTGAAAACTAAGCAAATTTTTTCACTTCTGGTCAAGCAAAATGTTTTGTTCTATTGCAACTTTTTTTAAAAAAATGTTTTGGTTCACTGAAACATTTGAAAAGCTTTTGTTTTGAGTCACCTTAAAACAAAATTTATTTTTCAATTTTTTGGTACAGCCAGAGAACCAAAAAATCAGTTACTCGCACAATTCTAGTGCTGGTTTGAATCCAGCACACACAGCGCACACTGAAAATTCTTACCATCTAATGGCTGTTCAGGGAAATAATAGAAATGGGTAGGTGGTCTTAGCCCATTGTTAGTGGACAGGAGTCACATTTAGCACTAAAAAGGACCCTTGTTTGCCAGCCTCAGCAGAGGCCAAGGACTGATTCCTTCAGAATGGTCCCTCAGAGGCATGTTGGAAAGACTTTAAAAAAATAAAATATTTCACATCTACTAGCTACCACGTCCCCTCAAATTCAAATTCAATGCATTCAGTATCTTTTTGGTTTCCTACCAACTAGCATGATTGCTTCTGGTTCTGTGCATTTTATCTTACACTGCAGATAGTGATTAGTCTATATTTTTCTCTCCAACAGCTCTGCAATGGATCTTGAAGGATCCAAAATACATAATGAGGGTGACAGCAGCATTAGGCCAATATTGAAGGCTTTGGAAATTTCAGCTAAAATGTCATCTGCACAGAGATATTTTATTCTATGTTCTCTATTTTTATGTCCTTTATTTCTCCCCCACCCCCACATCATTAGCTGCCAGGAGTTCTACTGAATTGACACACAGCAAGGAGAAAAGAGGGAAAGGCTGGTGGGTCCCAGTTTTCGTAATTGTTTATGTTACAGTTGCACCTCACAGCACCTATAAGGTCAGGGCTTCTTTCTGCTAGGCACAAAGGCAGAGTGGGGGTATTCTTTTCATCATTTTACTGATGGGCAATGAGTCGCATAGCAATTAAGTATCTTGTGCAAAGTCATACAGAAGTTTGTATTAGAGGTGGGAATTGAACTCATACATCCAGAGTCCCAACCCAGTGCCTTAACTACAGGAGCTTCCTTCTTTTTCCTGTTGAGTGCATAAAGCTTGCTGTGTTCTCTCTCTCTTTCTTACAAAAGCAGTAATGTAAGAAGCATGTGCTGTCAGTGAGTTGGTTCAAATATATTTGTAATCAAAATAGTTAAAGGAATCCTCTATATTTGGAGGACCAAAAATCATAGCCATTAGCAGCAATTTATTCTTGCCAGGCATTTGGCTTTAAAAGCAGTTTTGCTTTTCACATTGTGTGGTTGAAGCAATCCCATGCACGCAGAAAGGAGTTATCACTAGAGGTGTTGCTCTTCCCCAGTCTCATCTAGGTGACACGAAGGAAGCTTTTCCTATGCCTCCTCTCTCGGGGGAGGGCAGGACTACTGATGGTTCTCTGCGAAGATTCCACAGATGCTTGTTTATTGGTCACTTCTGAAGCTTGCTTATTTTACTGTGGGCCTGAGAAACTCACACTGGCTTTGAATTAGGTCCTACAGCTTCTTTATGGAGGGACTACATATGGCTTACTGGATACTTTAGGATTTTGTATGTCTTTGCAGCACTGTTCTAAAAATTAAATATATAACCTTGTATTTTAAATGGTCCATGCACACGCATGTGAAAAAATGCACATCTCAACTGTGTGCACAACTAACAGGGTAACACGCAAACTGGCAGCTATGCATCTAATTGGCCATCCACATCCACAAATACTGATTTGTGAATGCAAAAGCAGCAGTTCCATGGGGAAATTAGGTATGCACAACTGCATGCACACTGGAAAACAAACAAACAAAAAAAACACCAGGCCCTTTCATTTCTAGTGAGTTCTTATTCTTTGAATCCTTTCATGGACTCCCTTTTTCTACCAAATAAAATTCAAGCTTCTTGTCTCTACCTTCTAAGCTCTTCCTACTTATATTCTATTGCCACCTCCATTGTGTCAACAACGCCAGTTTCAACCAGTTTGTCTGCACTTCACTCACAACCAGCTCTATGCCTCCTTTTGTGTCACTTGACAGGCCCTACAACATCACTATCCTCTCCCCCATCCAATCCCTCCATGAGACCCACTTCTGCCAAGCACTGCAGGAGTCAGTCAATTTATATTGTCTAGGTTGAGGGACACCTGGGGATTATCAGTTATTCACTTACCAAAGAAATGACATATTAGGATTGTATGATTAATCTCCCTTCCTGCAACCTTCATAGGTTGCTCGTCTTAGACTATGAGCTCTTCGGAGCAAGGACTGTATCACTGTGAACATGAAGGACAGCGAGTGCTACCTGAACACAAATAACTCTCCATAATCCTAGATTTATGTATGATATGAATAAAAAGGGTTCTGTGATGCTTTGGTGTTCAAAATTATGGGGAGGATGGATCCCTTTTTAGAAATTGTTGAGCATCTCAGAAACTTCAGAAAAAGGAGTGGAAAGAAAGGGCACGGGAGGAGGAATCTGCATCTTTAAAATTGAAGGGACAACGGAAAGAGGGAAATGGGGAAATCTTGTTTCAAATGAGCAAGTTTACTGCCTTCTTCCTTGTGAAGAAAGTTTTTGCTTTACTAAATCTAAAAAAAAAAATAAAAAAAAAAAAGTGGTGTGCCTGTTAAATCTGCTCCTAGGCAGCTTTAACTTGAGCAACCTGCTGCACTTATTCTTCAGATCACCGCAGATTCTCCCTCACTCTGGCAGTAACAGAGAGGTCGTATTATCACATGAATGAACTGCTCTTAAACAATTTATCCAACATATCAGGAACAAACAGGCTTTTCTTCAGTATCACACATTTATTTTCTGGCTTTCCACCTCTCCCATCTCCACAACCAGAACATATGTATTGGGGTAAGGAAACCCCACACTCTCCATTAATGTCTAAGATGTTCCATATTCATTTCTATTTATTGTTAGGTGTCACTTCAACAAACTAGGATTATGGAGTGACTTGTAAGCTTTGGTGGTTTTAGCTGCAATACCTGATTTGAATACTTTAAATAACTGTAATTATATATTTTGCAAGTGGGGAGAATGCAGATAAGTATCAATTATCCTCATCTGTGAAAATACAAAGCCGGATTCTGGCCTTACATCTGTATATAAATGAGGAGTAACTCCACTGAAGCCAATGGAATCACACTGGGGTAAACAAAATTAGAATCAGGCCTACAGCATGTGAGACAACCACTTAAGGGTTAATTTGGAAAGGGCAGCTTTAAAAAGTTCTAGACAGAGTATCATGCTCTCGGGATCTGGTCCACCCATCTATTTGTTCTGACGATGTAAAGCTTTGCACTCAGGGTTCCACTGAGTGTGTTACCACCTGAGATCATGCCAAAGGGGGTCTGCTGAAGCCCAATGCTTTTTTCACGACCATATGCAGTTAAGTAGATATTAAAATCAATTATTATTCTAATGCCACATGACTCAAGTTATTTAGAACAGCAGAATCCTTATCCACTCTCCCAGAGGTGTGGACTGGCACCAGTAAAAGAGTTTTCTGGTAACTGACATGAAAGTACTTGCCTGGGTTGTCGGAGCAGTGTCCCGCTACAAGTGTGAATCAGAGCGGTCCCTTTGCACTACCCACTGGTAGTATCTGGTGATTGTCTGAATGCTCACTGATAACACAATCCCATGAATCATAGAAGTGTTGAATGTCGTTAGCTCTTTGCACAGTAAAATTAATATATTTTTAAACTAGTTGACCAGCTCTATTCACGACTTCAGCGTTAAAATGCCCAGTGGAATGAGAAGGGGAAAAAACAGGGCTGTTCATCGATAGGTCAGTGGTTCAAATCCACTGTAATGCTATTTAGTGGCCTCTGTGAAATAAGTTTGCCACATCAACCAAACTCATAATGGTTGCACCCTTGTCAGCAGTCTGAGTAGAGAAAGGAAGAACTGAATAGGTCTGGAAACAGAAACAGCATCTCTCTCCAGTGAAACTGAGGAAAGGGAATTACCTTAAACCATCCCTAGAAGGCTGGGTGTGCATGGCGGGCTTCTTACGAATGGAGGGAGCAGGCAGTGGGGAGACCAGGAGAACATGCGGTCGCCTACCACCAGCCCTTAGTAGATGCTAGAGTATAGATAATACAGCCCAGCTAGGGAAGGGGGTTCTAGAGAGGGACACTGAGGACCTATAGCTGGTGAAGAGGTAAAGGACATCTATGATGGAGGCCGTGGGTTTCTGTAGATCCCAGGGAATTTTTGGGCCAGATCCCCAGCCTACTCCAGGGGTAAGGGGAACCCTGCCCACTCTGACAGAACAACTTTAAAGGAATGTCACTGAGATTGCCTCCTTCAGCTTCATTCCAGGGGTTTTCCTGCTAGAGAGGTTCCTCAGGATCAGAGACAAGACACTGAACGAAAGCTTGCACTGCTGTGTCTGACATCCTGTGCCTGTTTTGTGGCTAGGCAACTATAGTACTTAGCAGCAGAAACCTAGTACCAACCTCACATTTTACATTCACAGCTTCACAAAGAGGTACAACTTGAATTTAGTTCTTATGAAATATGCAGTAGGGTCATTGTTCATGATCTGAAAATGTTTTTTCCAGACAAAATACAAAGTGAACTCACTCATCTTAACACAGAGAGGACAGAAACTTTAAAAATCTGCATAGAAGTTACAAAAAAGCTAAAAGAGAATCCTAGAATGTCTCCACATGTCATACACTCAGTATAATAGTAAG
The DNA here is from genome assembly GCF_003597395.2 of Chelonoidis abingdonii. Lineage (NCBI taxonomy): Eukaryota > Metazoa > Chordata > Testudines > Testudinidae > Chelonoidis > Chelonoidis abingdonii. Next base: position 200,927,765 of record NC_133771.1, read on the forward strand.
TTGGGTATGTTCACAGTCAGCTGAGCTGTCTACACATCTGACCACAAAACAATACAGAAAATGAGTCTCTGAGTGCATGTTAGTGTGCTGAAATGCAATTGAATATGAACGATGTTTTATTTAGAGTAGAAGTAGCTGTAACTATTGCTTTAAATTTAATGAAGGTTTTTAATAAAGACAACTGAAAATAATAAAAATATGGTATATGGAAAGAATACATGATAGCTGGCAGTGTAATGCAAAGACAAGAGATTCTGTTTACAGCTAGTGGGACAAAGCGAAGCCATTAATTGTTTGCACACAGCCATTCCTACTAAGTGAACATAGTAAGATTTTAACACCAATCCTGTGTTGCAACACATAGCACCTTTTATCTTGTCTACTCATCCTTTATAAACATTCATTAAATCTCAGCATCTCTGCGAGGTTCTTTAGTATTATGCTTATTTTAAAGATTAGCCAGTGTTGTCATTTTTCAATTTCATCACGAATCTTTAGATCAATGGCATTTTTATTTAAAAGTGCCCAGCTCCTGGAGTCAAATGAGAATCTCGGCTTTCACTTAAAAAGTGAAAAGGGCAAGCCAAGAGTCCTCATGGCTGTGGAGAAAAGCTTGAGGAATCCTGATGGCTCAAACAGAGAAAGCAATAAAGAGAACCCCAAACTTATTTAAAAAAAAATCTCAAGATTTTGTCAAACCTGACTCATGATTTTTGAATGCTTGGGGATGGCGATGATGGTAAACTGTAGTGCAGAGAGTCAAAGATTGCTTATGGTCAAACACCAGATTAACCACCCTTCACCTGAGGACTGGTCTACACTATCCATTTAAACCGAATTTAGTAGCGTTAAACCGATTTAACCCTGCACCCGTCCACACAACGAGGCCCTTTATATCGGGCAGGAGTACAGAAACCGGTTTAAAGAGCCCTTTATATCGATAGGACTCCTCCCTGACGAGAAAAGTAGCGCTGAAATCAGTATTGCCATGTCGGATTAGGATTAGCGTGGCCGCAAATCGACGGTATTGGCCTCCGAGCGGTATCCCACAGTGCATCACTGTGACTGCTCTCGAAAGCAATCTGAACTCGGATGCACTGGCCAGGTAGAGGCATACATGTGTATAGTACACGACTAGCACAGATTAGGCAGACGACATTTAGAAACAGGGGTTTTAACAGGTTACCAATGGCCACATGCACCTGCAACACAATTCTGTCCTGGGCCTTGGATACAGACCCGCATAAACCTTAACATTGCAAGAATCGGGAAACTAAACACCGAGGGCCGACACTGAGGTCTACCACACGGCTATTACCAACTCATATAAGGGATTAGGAAAAATGAAGAACACTGCCAGTGAAATCAGCAGGTAGTAGCAAATTCATCAGTAAGGGAGTAAATGGAGGGTGTTGTTCACTGCTCGTAACTGGGCACCACAGCAGTATAAGCATTGTTCTGCAAAAGTAACTTTTTAACATAGGACTCAAGCTTCTCTCTCCCCTCCTCTTTTTCACCCCTTCTTCTCTCCTGCCTCGCTGCACCAATTATGTTCAAGTTCTCCCCTACCTCCTCCCGATTAGCGCTTCTCCCACGCATGTATGGCCGCAGTGCGAAAAAAAAAGACCAAGACGAAATGGTGGCTCGAAATTCAATGGAAGTGACGCCGCACAGTACTGCAAAGAGCTCATACTGAAACTGAGTGGAAGGAACGTTCGTGGTCAATCAAATCACCTAGGGCCCAACAGATGCCAGTGACCGTCCGAGGACAAGGAGGGACGCCTTAATTCGTGACGCTGATACCGCGAAAGGAAAAAATGAGGAAGGAGAGATGCTCCGAGAGTGCAGCAGGTGCGCGGCAGGAAAGATCAGAGGCATCGGTGTTTATGGCAGGAGACAGCAGATTAGCGGTGGAGGAATGCACAAACACGGGGGCGCGCTCTGCATAATCAGAAGGCTATGATGATAGGCGCTCCGCGAAGGAGGCAATCTGGGGCAAGGCTATTCAAGGAACGCAGCACGGGGCTGCACAGAATGCCGCTGCAGGAGAGCGACCACCGTGGTGGGTAACCAGGCCTTCACCCTCCCACAGCCAAGGTGGTATTTCTGGAGGGGTAATAGTCTGAGTTTGACATCAATCGGCCAGAAGGAGGGCAGAGTAGGGGCTGCGAGTAGACACGAATGAGAACGGTGGTGGGGAGGATGGAAGGTGCTTCTGGGCAGCACCCGCGGGGCCCACGAACGGGTTGGAGTGGGGTCGGCAGCGACCGCCGCGGCACACCGTGGAGCGAGCGCACACACCAGAAAAGGCACGCGTCACTTATTTTGAAACTTTCTTTCCACAGTGCCTTATGTTCCGTATCCCTAGCAGGGAACTATTTCTCGCTTGGCCCCAACACCACACTATGCGAATCTAGGACATTGTCAGATCAGTTGAATTACTAACAAAATCTTTGACATACCTTCTGTTTTGTGGGGTAAGATTTATCTCATTTCTCACTCCTCTTTTTTATTTATATGAGAGTTATGATTAATACATATAAGAATGTTCATATGATTATTGTTAAAACATAAGATGTGATTTTCTACTATTACCATTATAAATCGAGAGTCGAGCTTGATGACTATCCGTACAGGTGGATAGGGTGTGGTATAGCTCATAGCTTACATGAGTGAAGAGTGTGAAAATAGACAGTTACTCAATAATAAAAGGGGGGTGGGATCAATCAGGAATGAGGATTCAACACAGGGTGTACAGGGCAAAACCACGCACCGTAACCCAACACTGGGCCGTGATGAACACTTGTTTCGAAAGCTTCTCTGTGCGGCAACTGCAGCTTGTAGATGTTGCGCTTCCTATAGAGATCGCACCTGGTGTTCTGGCTGTGCTAATCAGAGCCAAGGTGATTTGTCTCAAGACCTCCACCCCACATAAAGGCTCTCCCCCTTAACTCTCACAGAGATTTGTGGACACACAAAGCAGCAATAGCAAATGGGGACATTGGCGTTTGGCTGAGTCTGAGCGCTGTCAGTAATGTGCAGCAGCGCAACCTTTCAACGACAAATGCCACATTCTACCACTCGGATTCTGCACTTGCTCAGCCCTGGTAGCTGAACAACTCCTGACTACCTGTCCAGGTCTGCCTGTGTATGGCTTCACGAGCCAATGGCATCAAGGGTAGGCTGGGTCCCCAAGATAACAAGGCATTTCAACATTCCAACTGTTATTTTCTGGTCTGGGAAGTATTCCCTTGCTGCAAGCCGTTTAAACAGACTAGTGTTCCTGAAGACACGGCATCATGAACCCTCCTGGCTACCTTGTGGATGTTGGTGAAACGTCCCTTGTGAATCCACCAGTGCTTGCAGCACCATTGAAAGTGACTCTGCGGTTTACGTACCAGGTGCCTCTGGTGCTCAGTGCCAGATAGGGATATGGGTTCTATCTATCGCCCCACAGTTAGGATCCATTGCAGCAAAGCCATCCAATTGACCTGCACGTTCCAGAGTCACAACCTTTCGTGGCAGCAGAGCTTAATGATTGCTTTGGCTACTTGCATCACAGTAGCCCCACAGTAGATTTTCCCACTCCAAATTGATTCCTGACTGACCAGTAGCTGTCTGGGATTGCAAGCTTCCAGAGGGCTATCGCCATCGCTTCTCAACTGTGAGGGCTGCTCTCATTTTGGTATTCTGGGACAGGGAAAGCAAGTCACAAAAGTTCCATGAAAGTGCCCTTATACATGCAAAAGTTTCGCAGCCACTGGAATCATCCAACACCTGCAAACTATGCGGTCGCACCAGTCTGTTGCTTTGTTTCCGGGCCCAAAATCAGCGTTCAATGGCTAGAACCTGCCCCATTACCCAGCAGGACTCCCAAGTGCGGGGCCCGTGGTTAGGGAGAATTCAGTGGTCCATGTCCTCGTCACTCTCGTCTGCTTGCCGTAGCTGCCTCCTCCTCGCTGGCTTTGCAGTCTCAGTTCAGCATAGACTGCATGAGAATGCGCGAGGTGTTTACAACGTCCACGATTGTGGTCTTGATCTGAGCAGGGTCCATGCTTGCTGTGCTATGGCGTTTGCACAGTCGGACCAGGAAAAAAAGGCAAAAACGGTTGTCTGTTGCTTTCACGCAGGGAGGGGTGAGGCTGTACCCAGAACCACCTGTGACATGTTTTTTGCCCCATCAGGCACTGGGATCCTCACCAAGAATTCCAAGGGGCGAGGGAGACTGCGGAAACTATGGGATAGCTACAGGATAGCTACCCACAGTGCAACGCTCCGGAAAATCGACGCTAGCCTCGGTACATGGATGCACACCACCGAATTAATGTGCTTAGTGTGGCCGCGTGCACTCGACTTTATACAATCTGTTTTGCAAAACTGGTTTATGTAAAATCAGTATAATCCTGTAGTGTAGACATACCCTGAGTCTCCTCAGGGACATACAGGAGTTGCAGAGGCCCTATTTCCCCTCTCCTGCCCACCAACAATGAGGTCACCTATCGGGCTTACATGGCGTAGAGTGCCTTATCTTGGTTCTTTATACCAGCGGTTCTGAAGCAGGGTACGTGTACCCTTGGGGGTATGCAGAGGTCTTCTAGAGGGTAGATCAATTCATCTAGATATTTGCCTAGTTTTGCAATAAGCGACATAAAAAGTACTAACAAAGTCAGTACAAACTGAAATTTCATTCAGACAATGACTTGTTTACACTGCTCTACATACTATACATTGAAATGCAAGTACAGTATTTATATCCCATGGTAAAAATGAGAAAGTAAGCATTTTTTCAGTAATAGTGTACTGTGACACACTTGTATTTTTATGTCTGATTTTGTAAGCAAGTAGTTTTCAAATGAGGTGAAACTTGGGGATTTCAGACTCCGAGAAAAATCAGACTCCTGAAAGGGGTACAGTAGTCTGGTAAGGTTGAGAGCCACTGCTCTATAACAAGAGTGAATTTCATCTTTAAAAGAAAAAGAACGTCAGTCTTTAAGGACCTATATTCTTCCTAATGCTTTTAATGCTCTCTTAGGCCATATGTTCTTTATTCATATTCATTGTCAGTTTTAAAAAAAAGTGACCAAAAGCAAACACACACTATTGGTGCAGGATCTTGCACAGAGCAATAGGAGTACACTACACCAAGGATATTGTAGGTGCACTACAATAGTGGATATAACATATACACAACTTTGTTTATATGCAAGACAGGCTCCATTTTTTCTCTAAAATTATTCAGTGAAGACAGGATAAATTTAAATGGTCCCCCATTAATATACAAGGACTGGAGTCTCTATGCAAATACATAAATTTGTAGAAATTGCACATTAACTTTCTGCCATTCACTATTGGGGGAGGGAGAGTCTTTGAATTTACCAGGAGCCACTAGTTCTTTCGAATGGTAAAGTTTTGTAATTTTATTATCATTTCTTCTTGCTCTTTTTCCCCTCTGTAAACAGTGTCCTTGATAGATATCTAAGTTTGTGTTTAGACAAACTAAATTTAAAAGAAAGAAACAGGAAGCTTTTACTTGGAAAGTGGAGTTTTAACTACTCAGTGGCAAACAATGAACTCGAGTGATAAAGATGCAATGGAAACAGTATGGAACAGACCGAACTGGTTTCCTGCCCAAGTTGACTCGTGAGCATGTGTGCTATCATGATATGGTTCAGCAGTGCTATTTTGCTTTTATTTACTTAAACATATTTGTTCCTGTGAAAACTTCCATAAAAACATTGTAGGAAGAGACAATAGCAGACTTGTCATCTCTTATTGCCAGATCTTTTACACTTTATCAAATATTTTCATCAGCAAAACTTAGTCTATTTACTCAACTATTTAAGTTGCAACTTGTATCATATTACACTTTCAAAACATCGGCACTACTCAGATCATAAAATATAACCCACCCTATCACCATTTAAGACTAGTTTGGTACTTGTAAATCATTTGCTGGTATCTACTATAGCCTTCTAGAAGTAATACTAGATAGATACATGGTTACATAAATATTGCCAGTTCTGTATTATTCATCCCACGTGTTAACTTTGAATAGTTAAAAGTTTCCAGGTCAACAGAGTTACTTTATCTTTCTTCCTTCTCCTCACTTTATCTCCCTCCCTCACCAAACAGGTATCTATGTCAAAACAGGACTCTTCAGTGCGGGGTTTGTCTGATCTAGGTCACTTAAAGGTCAAGCTTTTCACCAGTTGTTAACACAAAGCTTCCACCTAGTCCTCTAAAGCCAGCCCCACAGTCTGTTTCATCTACAAGCCCTCTATCCACATTGGATTTCTCTCAGTTTTGCATTGTGGAGTGGTCTCAGTGACAAATAAATAGGTCAAATACTCTTAGGCAAAACCATAGAAGAGGAATCCTCCAAATATGGAAATACAATGGATTTTGCCTTTAAAAAAAAAAACTCAAACAAAAACAAAAGGCTCTAAAGGTACCATTTTAAAAATCAGTTGAGGAGAGACTTTACTCTCATACTGGGCTTAAAGAGCAGCAGTCTTTTAAACAGTGCTAAAGCAACTTAGACTACATTTGTGTGTCCCTGAAAAAGATCAATTTTTATACAGATTGATTTTAAAATTTACATGTGAGAAATAGATAAAATTGGATCAAATATATACCAAAACAAATTGCTGGCTCCCAGGAAAGTCAATAAAACCAAAATAAATTCAGGAGATTTCATCTACCAGCATTTGAGATTTGTTTTACTTCATTATTTCATACATACTTACTGCGAAGAAATTTGCTTAACTCTTTTCCAGTTTTCTCTCACTGAAACAATAAGACACTCTACAGAATAACCTGAACTTGAATATTATCACCAGGATAGCATATGGCAAACTAGCAGTAGGCAGTTTATCTTCATCCTCTTTGCAAGCTAAAATTAGCACAATGCTTTTTCAGCACTATATACTGTATTCAGACCAGTATGATACACCTAATACAATTCCAATTCCAGCCTTGGCTAGCCTCCAATATTCAAGCAAATTGATTAAAGAATTAATATTTTTAATATTGAGTTTATATTTATCAACTTGAGAGGCACTTTTAAATTAATATAGTCATGTAACCAAAACCAATTCCATCAGTAAACAAAGCTAATTTATTAAAAATAAACACAAATTCAATACATGATTTGTATATAGCATCCTAATCCATACAAAATGCTTTATACGGAATGTCATGCTGCAAAGTTGTATGTTATGTCTTTAAAAGATACTTATATCTTATCTTACTAGAGAGTTAATACAATATGCACCTTTGATTAAGAATGTGCTTAGTACTATATGCATTGTTACTGGCAATTGCTAAATGTGTACTTTGTTGGGATTAAATTAAGGGGATATACCACGAAAAGTAGATTTACTGTTTAAACAAGAAAGCAGCTACCAACTAACTCCTTCAAAGACTTTTTAGACAAACAATGATAAAATAGAATAGAAAGAGGTTCAAATAATACATCCCTTTTAGTTGGTATGTGTCAGTGTAATCTTCTCATCAAATACTAGCAAAAACTCAAGCAGGATTAACTTTACAGAAGACATATACTGGCACATAAATCATCAGTGGTTTATATTTACTGGAGCGTTCGAGCTCCTTCTCCCTTTTCTTCTCACTGTTTGTCATCCAGTCAGCTGTCATTCAGCTGCACATTTTTTCTAAAATTTGGCTAAACTGTATCCGATTGAACCTGCTGCTGCCCCATGCCTCTTTTCAACCTGTTGAATTATGGTCACTCCGTTTGTTTTTAACAGATTAAATCTGTGGTGACAAACAAATGTCAATGTGGTTGCTTGATTTGTACCACACAGCTATAAAACCTTGATACTTAACACAATATCCTTTCCTTTTTTCTAAAGGAAATCTAAAGGCAACTGCAAAGCTAGTGTACACAATGAGCATGCATACTGTACCACCGTATTTATAGCACTGTCAGTGCAACAAGTTTACTAACACTGGGGAAAAAATACATATGCGATCTTTCAAAAATTTCTGTGGCTCAACTTAAATAACCAGACTAGTGACTAGCTGACAAAACACAGTGATTGTTTTAGCTACAACCTGCTATGAAAAATACAGTTAGGGACAAATGCTGGGCCTACCTGGTTTTTTGGAGTAGAGAGATCTATATTAATTTGAAAGCCGTATTAATGTGGCTCCATATGTTTTTTACCAAGTCATATTCTCTTAGATAAGGGATTCTCGACAAGGGCAGGATTCATCAGCATGAGATTTAGAGTGGCTGGGCAAGAGAGCACATGGGAAAAATATTGAATTACATCTTTGCCCCAAAGCCTGCCTTGGAACCACTTCTCTATGGCTCTTGCCATGGAGAAGTGGGAGAGCATAAACTGCATGCATTTTGGGGAGTGCAGCATAGGCACAATATTTCCACTCCACCTGACTGCCTCTTTTCTACCATATGAAAAAGACACAGACTAAATTTGTCACTTGCTTTTTAAGAACTAGTTTTGAAATATTGGCTGGATCAGTCTGATCTTCTCCGCAATCCTAAAAACAATGTTCTACTTAAATACAACCTAAAAATATACAAAATTGGACCAGCCTTTTCAATACAAGCAGCGTAATCACTCTCCCTTGATTTATGAAGGTGATAAGTGTCAATGCTTTGTATATATTGTAAGTGACATGGAATTCAGGGTTAACATTTGCTTGCTGAGTCACCAGCATGTTGTTGGCATTTCTCCTGGGGTGCTGTTGGTAGATTCTTTCTGCATCTCACTCAGACAGCTGAGGATCCTCTACACTACGCTCTACTTTTCACTAACCCTGTAAGCCTTGTTTCATGACTTGCATTTATTAACAAGACAAAGCTAAGCTAGATCTTCTTTTGAAGCTTATCAACAGTACATAGGTCCTAGACTATTCTTATCTAACACTACACATACAGAATGACACCAGCCCCTGTTCAGGGGGCTAGAATATGGTCTATGCACCAGTTAAGTCTCAACTGAGTCTTATTTTGAGTCTGTCAGTGGTGCATACTGGTAGGCTTTGCGTTGGCCCCCTATATAGGGATGAATTACACCCTCCATATAATATGTAACATCCGGACAAAGAACCATTCCTCTATGACACACAAGGGGATACAAGGAAGGGGAGATGATTTGGTTTGAATGAGATTCTTTCTTGGTCCAGGCAGGAAATGCCACTTCACTATACTGTCTCTTCACCTCCTCATTATGCTTCTATCCCAGTTTTTACCCCCAAACTCCATGGGTTTTTCCCACCACTAATGCTTCTTTCACAACCACCCAGCTCACAAGAGCTGTAGCAAAGTAAAGGTGACTAAATTCCTGAGCTCTGAGGTCCTCACTCTCTTGTTGCTGTTAGAACAAGCAGAGTGGCAAGGAAACTATCTGGAGGGAACAAAGAAAATATGGAAATGGGTGAAGCCATGACAGAGATAAATGGAGGAGGAAGATAATATGGAAAACAGAAACTACACGGACAACTAAGGAGATTCCAGTCTTCCAATCATCTGGTCACCTTAGTGGTGGTGCCCAGAGGTCACCTAGAGTAACATGAGGCATTTCCTCAGTCACAGCAAACCTACCCCATACCAGCCCCAAGGAAAGAGAAATCAGGACTCCAACTCTAGTATCCTTCGTGACATTAGCCAGTGGGCCACCAGGACAACATAAATGGTCTCTAACAAAACACAAGAGCAACATTGCAAATGCACTCTTTTCCAGATAAAAGTAACAGGAGCTGCCTTATCTTAACAATAAATAAATAAATAAATAAATAAATAAATAAAAATGATATGTACACGATGTCAGAAGAGACACTCCCAATTTGTTCATAAATAAAGACATGCCTATGTAATTGCTTATTTTAATCCTTCCAAACAAGATGACAGTGAAGAAACACGAGTTAGAATATGGATCCATTACAGTATGGATTAAAAGGGGCATTTTCTCAAAGAAATTTTAATCTTACTCATTGAAAACAACACAATATGATCCTGGTTGGTAGGGACATAGTAGCACTGGGAATGATTAATCTATTGCCATTGTGCTTTAACAAGATTCTACAATGCTGTATAGAGTTTATCAGAACAGCTGTTGACTCTGGAAGGGCTTGTTTTTCTTATTCTATAGATTATATAAACATAAGATGTGATTGTTGTAATAGTGCCTTTCATCCTGAAGCATCCCAAAGCACATTGTAAACTTTTGACCCAATCCAACTCCCACTCAGGTCAATGAGTTTTTCCATTGACTCCACAGGGAGCAGGATCAGGCCTTATATACCAATACAAATCATCCCGCCTATCCCTGCTGGAGCACAGCATTCACCTGACAACACGCAGCAACGTTATGCAACAATTAAGTATAGAAAAAACAAATGGAATAGCATAGGTGACTAAAACTGCAGGGGAAATTTAAAAGTGGGAAATAGCTATCTAAACTGAAATTTGGCCAGGATCCCATGGAGAATATCCCTCCTGTACAGAAAGTTGCATGGTCCCAGAAGCACTGAAACATCTCATCCAAAAGACAGCATATCCAACAGCCACAGCATCAAACAACACTATGCATAGAAATGGTTCAGTACGGGCTCACAGGGAAGAGTGCCTCCTACTGAATTATTATCACTCCATCCTGCAACATCCTGCTTTTCCTGGAACTAGCAGGTTAGAGCCACCCCTACTCAGATCTAACCAGACCATGGCCTGAGAAAGTTCGGCTGCAGTGTTGTTTGCCAACAACTCAAATACACTTAAGTTATAAATGTATTAAACTTCCCATAGAATATATGGAGGAAGCATTTATCCATCTCTGTAATATCAAATTTGAAATGGGGAAGAATAAAAAATCCCCACTGTAGCATATTATAAATACAGAAAGGTCTCTTGCTTATTTTATATTTTGTGTAGTCTACCAACAAAACTTCACAAAGAGCGTAGGAATTCATGTTTGCAGAGATATTAAAGTCATAAAAAAGGAACTTTTTATTTTATTTTCCCACAGCCGAAGCAAAGGTGAACCAAGTGAATTTGGCAAAGGGCACTAGTTAGACGCCATTTCCCACAGCAACATGGTATTTTCCTCTGGGAATAAAACATTTCCCTTAAACTACTGTTTATAACTCTTATCAGCTCAAGAGCAATAGAGCCATCAAGTCCAATATCTCGTGGAAAAAAGTCAAGGTCAACAAGTACTTGCATTTTTGTTTATCTTTAGCTGCAATTGCTACTGACATTCAATTGGGTAATAAACATGAGAACTGTCAAATGCTCTCAACAAACAGGTGATCCAAAAGCTATCACAGAGAAAGAGGCTACTGCCAGGTAATCAAACAATTCTGTTGCAACAATTATGATTTGAGAGCATTCATTTATAGAAGCAATCATCTGTCAAATCTGAATGAATATTCTCAAACCATTCCCACTGCTGGGTAGTAGGGTGAGAATACACTAACTATGTCTGCTCTCAGGTTTTTACCAACAAATACATACTAGCATTAACCCTTCAGAATAAAAAATAAAAAGCTTTCTAAATATCTTATCTTCTACATTTAATAGCAATTTATAGTTTTTGAATATTTCTATTTTTTTATGTCAATAAAAAAATGGTATTACGCAAAGCAGCCAAATGTTACTGCTCTGTTGCACCACACTCATCAACAACCATTTGTGGGTTTATAACAGTGGTTCTCAAACTTTTGTACTGGTGACCCCTATTCACACAGCAAGCCTCTGAGTGAGACCCCCCCTTATAAATTAAAAATACTTTTTTATATACTTAACACCATTATAAATGCTGAAGGCAAAGTGGGGTTTGGGTTGGAGGCTGACAGCTCGCGATCCCCCATGGAATAACCTTGCAACTCCCTAGGGGGTCTCCTGACCCCCAGTTTGAGAACTCCTGGTTTACAACCATACTCATTCTTTCAAAAATTGTGGTTACTGCTTTTGAAAATACTTTATCATAATTTCAAAAACACTAGCTTTAAAAAAAGAAAAAAAAGAAAAAAAAAACTTGCCTGATGGAAAGGATCTTATAGAACGTTCAAACTGAAAGCCATCTACTCACTGGTGCCAAGAGGGGTTGCTTATGAAGACTGAGAATAGTATGTAGCCCTAAATACAGAGGACTTGAGTGACTGCTGCAAGGTGCCGAGCTCAGAAAAGGCTCAGCACCTCAAAAGAAATAGGACCTAAATTTATAGAAAAAAAAATCAGTACAAATCATACTAAACTGACCACCCAAAATACAGAAGTCGTGACTCCTACTGTTGTTAATAAGGAATGTCTAGAACCCCAAACACCATTTCATCTACTTATGTAATTGCTTGTGACTAAAATTCCTCAGTTTAATCCAAATAGGAGATTAAAGCTCCACTTATGCATGTACCCATGTGCTTTTGATGGACTCAGACCCTAAAATGTTATCTTGCATGTGATATTATTTTCCCTACTGTGTACTCTTTTGCCAAGGAAATTCAACCTATGCAAGACTTTGGCACCATTTATTCAATGAGATCTGTATGGGCACACTGCTGTGCCCAAGCAATGGTCTGCACAGACACAGGGGTCCACTTGTGTAGATCTGAATGCAGGATCAGAGCTATATTTTATATATAAACACCTGCACATCTACACATCTGTGCATTGTGATACATATTTAATACAAGAGTCATGTATTATTTTAGGTCACTTGCCAAAAAAAAAAGGCCTTTTTAAAAAAAATACCTCTAACATGAATTTTGTGCTTTATTATAGAAGGATAAGGAATGTAGAAAATTCTATTCCTAAAGTCATGTTAACTGTGGACAGCCCCAAAAGTAAGTTTTCCCACTTTCACCCTGCCAGTGATGACTACAGCTTCAACTTGAAGAATCTGACATCTTAAGTAAGTAACCCTCCACTCAATGAGACTTTTCCTGAGCAGAGATTGAAATTCAAGTTAAACTGTGCCAATTGTTTATTATATATGCGAGAAAAGAAGTTCTACGTTTCCTCGGTGTAACTAATGTTTGCCATTAAAGAGTAGTGGGAGAAAGCCAGAAGTAGGTAGTGTGCACTAGCTACTCTTCACAAACTCCTCATGTAAATGCACTTAATCTGCACTAAAAGTGCCTTTGTGTAGTTTAGCTTAAATTCACTTTGAAAGTGTATTAAGCTAAACTTCACAAAAACACTCAGTGCAAAGTAAGAGCATCCACACTGGGAGTTAATGCAGAATAGTTAGTACACTTTAAATTCACATCCTAGATTACCCACACTCACTTTCCCATGTAGACAAGCCCTAAGACTATGCTATCCACAAATTAAACAAAACAAATACAATGAATGAGTTTGAGGCTAATGTTGCCATGTTGTCAAAACATGTGAAAGAGGCTCTTAATAACACAGAAAACTCTTATTTTAAAATATATTAATCAGAAGAGGTCCTGAGCATAAAATAGGATAAATTTTTACTACAGTGCATGAAGCTTGTGGATTGTTTACAATGCACCATTCTAAAAATGTAACTCTGTATGGCTGAAACAACAGTATTAAAAGTCTCCGTGAAGTCTAACTACAACAGCTGAGCAAGAATGAGAAGACCACCATCACCACCAAAAAAAAATTTGTTTCACACCCTCCAGGTTTACAGCTGAATGATGAACTTACATCATGTCATTATTAGCATAATTCTCAACTACTCAATGCTAAAAAATAAAAGATGATTCGGGAGAGAGAAAAATAATTAATTCTGGTGCAGCTGAAGAATGCATACATAGGTTAAAACGTTATAAACTCACAGCAACAGTTCAAGTTTCTCTTAAAAAAAAATCTATCTTGTGCAAAGAGACGCACAGGTGTAGATGCTGAATTAAAGCAAAGTACCTGCTGGACACTGGGGGAAAAGAGGGTGGAGCGGGGAGAGAGAGAGCACCCCCTTTAAGACAACACCAATACTCTTATTTTAGAAACAAGGCTCTTAGACCTAATTCAAGATTCACAATATATAAATAACTAGAAAATACTGGGAACAGCCCCTGTTGACTAATGCCATGTCTTTTTCAATTGAGGGTCACATCTAGTCTAACCAATCCCATGATAACGGCATCAGTAAAGGTCAATCAAAGACAAGCCGAAGCTTCCACTGTCTGACTGACCTTCGGAGCTTGTGACAAATTGCTATCTGTCAATGTCAACTAATGACAGCAGCTCTTTGGCTAATCAATTGTTCTAAAAATGATCAAGAAAACTACTCACAGGACAGCTCATTTTCACATCAATGCCTGTGAAGTATGAAAAGCTCATTTTTTGAGTTTTTAATAAGCTCATAAGTAAAGCAGTTACTTGGTAACAGGGGTCACCTTACTGAAAAGGCAGAACCTTTGTCTGCCTTTTACATATTCTTTTATTACCATATTACAGTAAAAATATGCCATGCTATTACTATGCCAGAGGGCTACATAATAAAGTAGGTAGCATTTCAGACATTTTTGAGATAAATACTTCTGTGTTTTAGGGACCTCTGTGTGGGTGTAAATAATTGTAGATATACTTTCCATGTATTTAAATGCAAAGCAATCACTGCTAGTACACAGCTAATATGCCTGCTTATTATTTGGGTGAACTTCACGACAAAGTTTCTAGCAAAATACACGTCATGAAATTCAATGACACCAGGCAGGTGGGTTAGGTCTTAATAGCCTTTGATTTGTTTTGTTTTTAAATCCACCTGCACAGTTAAAGAATTTATTGTGTTCTGGATGTTACTAACGTAACTCACAATTGATAAGTCAGCCAAAAAAAACCAAACTTGGACAGATTTCTGCTTTGAAACAATCCTGTGAATGTACTCTAATCTGGAATACACACACACATACACACACACAAACGTGTTATGAAACACTGTAAAACAGATCTCTCGATAACAAAGGCAACCATCGATTCAGGAGCCTTCTGCACTTTCATTATACCTGCCTCTTACATTCAGTGCATCATTTTCTACATCTCTCAAAGCAACACACCAAGGCACCCTTTAATCTGCATTCACACATTAAATGTTACCAAAACAACAAATAATGCTATACAATGGTCAAGGGCTTAAGAACTGCTAGCAGAGTTATGTTTTGCTTTCTTCTAGTCTATGAAGAGATTGTTAGTCAAATTTCATTTCAGAGCATCATAGTCTCTTGAGAAAAAGCCAAGTGAGTGTGAACAAATGCATATCATTCAAACCACTTGGACCAATAGAACCCCAGAATAAAAAGGAGTTCTTGCTTTACATTTATTTAAGTTTAGTTTTCACAGGTTCCTAATAAAACATTTGTAATATTTAAAATCCCATTTTAAAATATTGCTAAACAGGAAACATTAAAACGTTTGTTTTCATCAGGGAAGCTGCAGACGGACAGCAGTTTCAGATTACATCCTAAATCTGAATTGCTATAGTAGTTTTTCAAATTAAAATATCTTCTGTGGCCTCAACCATTCTCAAGTTGTCCATAGGAAAGAAATAAAGGAGGCAGGGCAACACTTAAGCTGAGCCATAATTGGAAGTATGTGAAAAATGAAGTGTCAGTTCGGTCAATAAAGGGCAAAGGTCAAGGGGAACTGCAGCCCAAACTCTGTGCGAAATGTGCTCATTAAGACATCCAATCAGAGAGCGCCTTCCCACCTATCCCATTAGTCATCGGACATCTGACTGTTTCAAATGCCTGGGTCTGTGCTGTTATTACTTTTCTTCTTCATGTAAAAAGGAGAGCTGGTATATAAATCGTTACTCAGTCATCTGGAACATAATGTGGCCCTTTTTTCCCCCCTTCATCCAGCTCTGCCTGCTGGCTTCACAGGCTTGAAACAACTGCCTTGAGATTCCCTTCAATAATAAATGGAATTGCCTTTTGCCTATAGTTTGCCTGAACTCAGACAAAAGCCAGAAAAACATTGCAACTATTGATACATTTTTATAAAGAAATATCACTGCTTTTTAGTCAGTACTTTAAAGAGCAACAATAATTCTAAGGTTAAAAAAAAAAAACACAAAACAAAACCAAAAAAAACATTTTGAACCAGGTCTGAGACTTGAACAAGAAAGAAGACATTGATAGATTTTCAACGGCACAGGATAGCTAAATATTAACATTAAAAAAAACCTCACTCAGTTGAAATTGGCTATACAAGGTCTCTATTCAGGAGCCTTCTTAAAACAACAGCAAAAACATAAACCAAACAAAACCCTTTTTAAATTAAAGCATGTCACAAAAGAAAATAAAAGACTGGCCACTGTCAGAAGACAGGATACTGGGTTAGATGGACCATTGGTCAGACCCACTGTGGCCATTCTTATGTTCTTCTACTACTATGTGATTCTTTTTGCATAACCCTACCTAAAAACAGACTTCATTTTTAAAATAGAATTTTGCAAGCACTTCTCCAAAAGGTAGAGTGAGCTTTCTTTGAATCAGAAAGAACCATGTTAACCAAAATTCAGACAGCAACAAGCATTTGAAAATAGGTTGCTAAAGGTCTTACACAGTAAGTATGTAGTGAAGAGAGAGTAGATCCTTACATTTTTTTCAAAACATTATTAGGCATATCCATATTATAAGTATTCCATACTATGACTGATACAATAACAAGCCATTCTAAGAAACTATGTCAGAAGAACTATGTAATAATATATCCTGCTATTCAGTGACATGATACTTCCTAACATTTCTCCAGCAGTTAAATATGGATACACACAATAGATTGTAACAGCTTTAAGGAATTATTGCTGCCTACTAAGTAAATACATTTACATTTTACAAAAAAATACTTTAAAATGATAGTACACAATGATATTTTTGAAGGGAAGACTGATTGATTTTGTAAATAAGTACTCAGACAACTTGTAAGATATACATTACAGGGATTAAAAAAAGCAATGATGCATCAGGTAAATCAGAGACACTTTAAAAACTTGTCCAAAAATACGTAATAGACAACTACAGAATGAACAAACATGTACACATGTAAATGGACACTTTTCTTTTAAAGCCTATCAGGCCTTGTCTTTCAAGTCTGAGTGCACCCACCACACACACACACACACACACACAAAACTCTGTTACACCTGCCCCACGCATACATCTTTTTATCCAGTTGTCAAACAACCCACCTACACACCCACAAAAGTGGGTTTTTGCAAATGTACCATTAGGAACATTTGTAAAGGAACCATTTAGAAAGGGATAGATAATAAGAAATAAAATATTATAATGCCTCTGCATAAATCCATGCCCATATCTTGAATACCGTGTGCAGATATGGTCGCCCTATCTCAAAAAATATATATTGGAATTGGAAAAGGTACAAAAGGAGGGCAACAAAATTATTACAGTTATGGAATGGCTGCCGTATGAAGAGAGATTTGTAAGACTGGGACTTTTCAGCTTGGAAAAGGGGGGGATATGATCGAAGTCTATAAAATCACGACTGGTTTGGAGAAAGTAAATAAGGAAGTGTTATTTACTCCTTCTAATAACACAAGAACTAGGGATTACCAAATGAAATTAATAGGCAGCACGTTTAAAACAAACAAAAGGAAATATTTCTTCACCCACCGCACAGTCAATCTGTGGAACTCTTTGCCAAGGGATGTTGTGAAGGCCAAGACTATAACAAGATTCAAAAAAGAACTAGGTAAGTTCATGGAGGATAGGTCCATCAATGGCTAATGGCCAGGATGGGCAAGGATGCAACACCTTGTACTGAGTGTCCCTAGACGCTGTTTGCCAGAAGCTCGGACTGGATAACAGGCACCAATGATTGACTGTTCTGTTCATTCCCTCTGAAACACCAGGCATTGACCACTGTCAGAAGACAGGATACCGGGCTAGATGGACTTTTGCAGCGGATATTGAACTCTGTTAGAGTCCGGCGTGAACACAGTTGATGTTTTGTACTATATAAACTATGCTATTAAGCGGGAAGTAGGTTGAGGAAACACGTGTAATTTTATTTATTTATTTTTACTCTTTTGATCATCAGGGTAAACATCTTTATGGCTATTTTAACTGCATTTTATATTACGAGAGAGAAAATAATTCTGGCCTAATGTGAAGAAAAATTTGTCCTCTAGTACATAAGCAGTATTACATGCATTGGGTATAATATATGCATTTATATATTTGTGACTCTGGCCTAAGGTGAAGAAATCACAAATATATACATGCACTCGTTATACCCAATGCATGTAATACAGCTGATGTACTAGGGGGAAAATTCTCGGTTTCACAAAGATTGTGGTGGGGACAGAATCTCCCCCTCTTTACAATATACTGTGTAGTGGCACTTGAGCCATTCCATGGTTGGTATTGCTGCTTCATTGTTGCAGTAGCCCCCATAACTACTTTGCTTTCCTATCTCAAAGAGGCACATAGCCAAAAAAGCTACTTAAATTGCAGATTCAGCACAGTATTGCCCAACCCCAAGTGTTCAATAATCCCCAATCAGGCCCCCAAAATCATGAGATTTGATTAAAATCCACAAGATTTTAAAAATAGTAATTTTCTTTTTTTGGGTGGGGTAGGGTGGAGAGAAGAGGTATTTGCTTTCTGTCTTTTGAGCCTCTAGGATTCAGGTTTCAATCTTTTCTCTCTGCAACCAGGAGGGCAAGAAACTTTTTTTTTTTTAAATGATAGTTGAAATTCTCACAATCACATGACTCTAGGGGCTTTAAGAAAAACACTGTACACTGTAAGAGTTGGCAAAACTGCCATCAGTTTTTCCTTGGCCTGCCATTGACTTTCAAACTTTCCTTGCATAACACCTAGCATTGCAACGTGTCCAGTTTTCGCTCAGTTGAAAAGGGACCCTAGCGGCTCTGGTCAGCACTGTTGACCAGGCCGTTAAAAGTCTGGTTGGCGGCACAGGCAGGCTCCCTACTCGGTTCCACAAGACTCCCAGGAAGCTGCCAGCCTCTCCCTCTCACTCCTAGGCATAGGGACAGCCTTGGAGGCTCTGTGCACTGCCCTCCCTGCCCCCAGCACCAGCTCAGCAGCTCTCATTGGCCAGGAACCGTAGCCAATGGGAGCTGACGGGTGGCACCTGCAGGCTCCAGCAGTGCACAGAGCCTTGTGCTCATGCCTTCGTCTAGAAGCTGGAGAGAGATGTTGCCTCCTCCTGCACCCCAATCTCTCCCCTAGAGCAGGCACCCTAGCCAGAACCCTCATCCCTCGCACACACACCTCAACCCCCTGCCCTAGCCCAGATCCACTTCCCGCACCCCAAGTTTCTCATTTCTGACCCCACTCTGGAGTCCACACCTCCAGCCCAGAGCCCATACCCCCTGCCACACTCCAACCCCCTGTCTCAGCCTGGAGCCCTGCCCCTGCACCCCAACCCCCAATTGGAGCCCTGTCCTGCACCCCAAACCCTGCATCCCTGGCCCCACCCCAGAGCCGTATCTCCAGCTGAAGCCCTCACCTAGGGCCAGTGCAACCATTTAGGTGACCTAGGCGGTCACCTAGGGTGCTGGGATTTGGGGGGCACCATTTTCTTTGGCAGCGACCGCGGCAGCTGGATCATCGACCGCCCTGGTCGCTACCGGCATTTAGGCGGAGGGAACTGGGGCAGGGGAGAGCAGGGAGGCCGCCTGCAGCAAGTAAGGGGGGGGCGGCACGCAGGTGAACTCCCCGTCCCAGCTCACCCCTGTTCCGCCTCCTCCCTGAGCACACCGTGTGGCTGCTTCACTTCTCCCACCTCCCAGGCTTGCAGCGCCTAAGCTGATTGGCGCTGCAAGCCTGGGAGGCGGGAGAAGTGAAGCAGCCATAGTGTGCTTGGGGTGCTCGTGCGCGGAGCAGGGGTGAGCTGGGGCGAGGGGCGTGCCTCAGGGCAGAGAGTGGGGAGCTGCCGCAAGGGGGGGGTGCCTCGGGGGGGGGGTGCAAGGTGGAAGTTTCACCTAGGGCATGAAACATCCTTGCACCGGCCCTACCCTCACCCCCTCTCACACTCCAACCCCCGCCCCAGCCTGGAGCCCTCTCCTGAACCCCAAACCCCTCATCCTTGGCCCCACCCCAGAGCCACACCCCCAGCCAGAGCCCTCACCCCCTCCCACACCTCAACCCCCTACCTCAGCCCAGTGAAAATGAGCGAGTGAGCAAAGATAGGTGAGAATGAGCAACAGGAGAGTGAGGAAGGAATGAGTGGGGGGGCTTGAGCTCAGAGAAGGGTGAGACAAGGGGCGGGGCAAGGGTGTTCGGTTCCGCAAATAGAAAGCTGGCAGCCCTAACGACACCTCATGCTGGTGCAGAAGGAGCTATCACAGAATGCAAGTGCAAGATGACCAGACTTACACTACCCTGCTTGATACATCTTTGAATTAAATGGGAGTTTTGCCATTCACTTCAACTAGCACAGGAGCAAGCCCTCTCTGAAGGGTGGACAGTTCATTTGTGTTTACTACATGTCTGCACTAAAAGGGCTTGTCTACACTAACATTTAGGTCACGGTAAGCTAGGGTGTGAATCCATCCCTCACTAGCCTGCTGCGCACTAATGGTCTGGGTGACCCTGCAGATGTGCACTAACAGTCCTTAGTGTACTTTAATCTACTTGCATTTCAAAGTGGGGTAGACCAAAGCACACTGAAGAACTGTTAGTGCGTGTCTGCAGGATCCACACAGTGGGCACAGAGCAAGCTAATGCATGGTAGAGTCACACCCCAGCTTTTGGCAAAGTAAGCATTTGTGTACACAAGCCCATAGAGTTCCGCAGCATAAGTAGTTATTACTAATGTCTAGTTTCCTCTTTCAAGAACTTTAACACAATGATTCTTCTTTATAAAACATATCCGTTCTACAAAGATCTAGTGCACCTTGAGTTCCAATTTTGTTAAAGTTCTTTATAAACTCTGAGTAAAATTTTCAGAAGTGCCTAAGTGACTTAGGAGTCTAAGTTCCATTGAAAGTCTTTCCACTGAATATCAATAGGACCTAGGCACTTTTGAAAATTTACATTCTCTGTCTTCATAGCACGCACCTTGCTATGAATGACATGCAAAAACACTGAGCTACTAGGAATAACCCAGCAAGAGAGCAACATGTGTCTTGGTCAGTTTACTTTAAGATATCAGAAATGATTGGCACACATTACAGACTAATAACATGCCACATTTTGAAATAATCAACCCCATTTTAAGCAGAGATTTTCAAAAAGCATCTAAAGGATTTAGGAGCTCAAGTCCCACTGAAAGTAGATGGGACTCCTAAATTGCCTAGTCACTTTTAAAAACTGTCCCCCTGAAAGTTCTCCAAACACTCCCTCTTCATCCATCCCCGCAGTCCCCGCCACCACACACACTTTGAATACCCCCAACATAAGAACATCTCATTCTTGGCTAAGAAACCTTAAATGCCAAGTTTCAGTTCAAAGCAGTTCCCCCACAAACCCGCAGCAGCTTACACCCTTAAAAAACAGAATTTAAAATGAACTCCTGAAGATGGGGGGGCTCTAATGAACGTGCTGACACCATCTTAACTACAGCATTGTGAATAGTGACACTATAATATATATGTATACATACTTGAAAGAAAAAAGGCCCCTTGAATTTATGTTGCATATCATTTTCCAGTAAAAGTCAGAGGTCAGAAGGTTACCAGTTTCTGCCTCAGCTCTGCAACAGTTTACTATTCCAGGCCCCATTTTTACTAGCCTATACTTGTGATGAAGTCAGCAACTTTTCTTCAAGCAGTAAAGTGTCTCAAATACTTAAAATTCTATAAAGAGATGTTATTCACAATGTAAGATACATCCATGTGTATAAAAAATTAAAATATACTCTTTTAGTTTAAAAACTAATCTTGTTAAATGTAGACTTTGCAATTCTAATCAGTATTGTTCAATCTTTTTTG
Source organism: Chelonoidis abingdonii (assembly GCF_003597395.2). NCBI lineage: Eukaryota > Metazoa > Chordata > Testudines > Testudinidae > Chelonoidis > Chelonoidis abingdonii. The sequence continues at coordinate 200,949,646 of NC_133771.1, forward strand.
GAAACATAATTCCTTTGCTGTCTAACAGCACTTGAATGAAACAGGATCATAAAATCAGATTTAAAAGTATATACCTATTGTGGGTTCAGAGTCAACTTCAATAAAACACTTTCTTTTATATTCAGATTAAGGATTCTTTTAAAATTTTAATTGCATTAAATTAACACAAAATCCACTGCAGTTGGTCTCTTCAGAAAGAAGTATGAAGCATTTCAACATGCAGCTTTTATTTTCAAGTCATCTGTTTTTAAAATGTTGAATTTAGAAGACAGTGTTAATTATTTGTAGGATGTACTACTTCTAAAGCATGTAACACAAACTAGATTCATACTATTTCTGTTAAGTCAATTACTCCAGTTGGTTTGGCTGTCTAACAAAACATTTCTGCATTCAAATAAATTGGCACAGAGGGAGGAAACAGTACTGATTGTAAGATTTAGTGCAATGTGCAGGCAAACTTTTATATTTATATGCACAAAAGTTTCAATAGCATCTTTAAAATATTAACATTCAATTCTGCAACCTTAATTATGTTTGCTTTTGAAGATTTCTTCTTTTAACCATTCTGATGTCAAAAGCTCTAGTTGCTTATTTTAATAAAACATACTGCAAATTTGGTACATATGTTGTTCTAGTGTGTGCATGTTGGCAGAGTTTAAGAAATAAACGTGCAAACACCTTTGACTGCCTAAAGACAGGGGGAAATGAGTCAATAAAAAGGAAAAGACAGACAATGCCAGGCATAAAGCTCTAATGTCTCAACACATTTCAAAAAGACATAGTGACCAATCTGCACACGCTGGTCACTTATTCTTTAGCAGAAGACAAAGATATGAAGGTTACTTTCCTACCTTGTTCACTGCTGTTGT
>NC_133771.1:200955514-200969027 GCF_003597395.2 Chelonoidis abingdonii
GAAAGTTGGTTTGGTGATTTTTTACTTTTAAAAAAAAAATCATTATTTATTCTGTCCTCCATACAGTTGCCAAGTGCTGGCGTTTGGGGACCATGAAAACCACAACCACAAGTCTTTTGATTTTCTGGGAGGACCCCAGACTAGTTGATGATTGTGCTATCTGAGCAGCTTTTTATGGGACTCAGGCTGCCAATTGGCAACCCACAGCTGTACCTTTCAACTTGCCAAGACCAACTGGGAAATGTAATGTGTGATAAAGACAAAAAATGAGGGGGACAAAATAATGATTGATGCAGGAAACATAAAATGCTTTGAGATTCCCTTCTTTGGTGTAAACAACTTTTCTATAACCTCAGTTTTGTGACTATTTCAGATGCTAGCAATTTTAACAGAAGGAGCAAGAGGAGACCAAGTTCGTATGGAATGGAGGTAACTTGGAGACTAAAATGAATAATATTCCTCAAAATGGGGTACACTGGAGAGGCAAGCCTAAAATTAAGCTGCACAGCCAGTATAACTTTGCCACAAAGGGAAACTTAACAGAGGTGACAAGGCCTACTTGACTAAGAAGCAGAAAGCACCCTGGGGTTCCTGAATACTGATCCTTGCTCTGACAGGGACGCATCTGTAGCCTTGGTCAAGTCACAATCTTCCTATTTAAGTTACCTCTCATTTAAAAATAGGGTATCACCACTCTCTAACATGCATATATCACAGAGTGTTGCAACACTGAAAGTGCTATATAAATAGAATGTTGTTATGAAAGAGAAACAGATGAAAGATGGTGGAGAGAAAATGTATACAGGTGAGAGCAAGCAAGATAGAGGATGAAGTCCTGGCCCTGGAAGTCAATGAGAGTTTTGCCACTTATTACAATAGACCCAGGATTTCACAAAGAAGAGAATGTGACATGGGAAAGAGAGTGAAAGGACAGCTGGGTCAAGAATGGGGTGACTATGAAAGCAAGAATGAGGAGATGGTGCTTTTCAAAGAAAGGAAAGAATAAAAAATAAAGAACAGCAGGCATAAAGGGGAAAAGAAAAGAAAATAGCAATAAACCAAATGGGTGGAATGTGAAAGAAGAGAAACTAATGGAAGACTGATTAAGCAAAGAAAGATTATTTTTAAATTAGCAAATTTATTTCTGCTATTTTCTGTTATTGTACTTATTAGTCCTACATCGCTGTAAGATTAGCAGGGAGAGGAACTCTGAGTACTTATGTGGCTATTTAGGGCATTAAAGTTAAAAAACTAGCGGGGGGGGAGCCAGAGATAACCAAAATACACAAACAAACCTCTATCAGATGGAATCTCAAGGTCCAGACCTCCACCTTATTTGAAAGTCCCTGGAAGACATACGTATGTGTGTGCGCTCTTTCCTATGCACAGATTCCATCACAGGCAGTTGACTCTACTCCTCTTGAACCAGAGGCCACTCTCATCCCCATCTCTGCACATAAAGCCACTCAGTAAAGTTTAGAGATCCTCTATGAATTCTTTATTGCCCACTGCAACATCTTAAGGTCACTACTGTTCACAGCACTATGGTCATGGTGCATTGTCAAGTTTTCTTTTGGAAAAGAGACGAAAAATTGACTCAGAGGCTACCCAAAAGTTCCTCTTGTGGTTGTGGTAAGGGAGTCGAAGGTCTGCTCAGGGGCAGGAGGTTTAAGTCTTATGTTTTATTTCTGCTTTCATCTGTAAGTCCATGTGACTGCAATGTGGGGTAGCTTTAACCAACGCCCCTGAAATCTGTGGAGCAACGGAATCAATCACAATATGCCTTCCAATTGGTTGACACTGCTCCATACCTCAGTATTACCTCTGAGGTAAACAATAATTATAGTATGACCTGTCGGTCCAGCTGATCACAATGCAGGATTTCTCTCTCATACATAATATACTTTAAGGTAGAAATTCCAGCCAGAGGGAACCTACAATAGTGTAAACCTACTGTCTCCTCAGTTTGATAAAAGCTATCTTCAGTAGAGAATACTGCTAATCTCTGCCCTTTTTTCAAACACAAGGAAAAGCAGTTTCTCACTAGAAACCTCAACTCCAGACAATGTTTTTGAAGTCACACACATGGGTTCTGCCAACTACACTAATTTAATGTGCCTGGTCTTGAGATGAGCTGATCACACACAAGTTCCTAGTGAGTTCAGAAAGAATGAAGGGTATTAAGCACCACTCTGGATCATCAGACTCAATATCTGTCAAGACAATTACAGTTCTGCTGTTAAGTATTTCATGTGCAGATTAACTCAAAACTATAAACAAGGAAAAACACCTTTCAGCTTATCCACAACATGAACATCTACCTTCTTCTCTCTGTTATTCCCTCTTCCGCCCCTCCACCCCACCCCACCCCCACCAAAGAATCTCCTGGATATTTTCTGTAACAAGACATCACATTTTAAAATAGCACTGAAATCTTTCTTAGAAAAGTTATAAAAAAGTATGATTATGGGAGGTGTGGTTGCAACATCACAATACTTTACATATTACAAACTTTGGGGCAAACTCAGGTATACTTACTCTGAGTAGCACTTTAATACATGAATAATCTCATAGATATCAGTGGGATTATTCATGGATTAATGTCCTATTCAGCATGAGTATGGGTATCAGAATCTGGCCAATATTGATTAGAAGCCATGTTTCATTATAGTTACACTACAGCCATGAACTGTGAGCTGATATCACAACTATAAAATGATTTTAAGTTAGTTAGCATATATCAGAACTCAATAAAAAACTATTTCATCTCCAGATTGTTCAAAAATACAGTAATTCCATCATTATGAAAGCAAATATGATTATCATTATGCCTCTGTCCAAAGCTATACTACATACCTGTAAAATGCCATATTGAGTGCAAAATATTTTGCTGACCTTTAAAGCATAAAGGTGACTAGCAGCACTGTATTTCAAAGCACTCTAGAAGTCATGCATTCCAAAACACACTGTCCATTTATCTCCAGAGGGCTTACAAACTGGAATGTCCACAACTCAGATTCTCCTTCGCTTGTGGCCAATCCTTTAGCAGGTCAATTGCTCAACTTCATAATGCTTTGCAACAAAAATCACTTGCAGTAATGGTTTTGCTTTGTATCTAAAACAAAATTTACATTTGGTATTGATATTTACGCATTTGTTTGGTCTTTAGAGTTTCATTTTCCTGGCCAGTTGCTGATTTTACTCATTTAAGTTACAATGCAAAATATAAAATATGTTTAATATTCTTCAGGAGAAGAGAAGGACTCCACCCCACTCTTCTTGGATGCAGTGCATGTCTCCCCTGCCATGCTGGGCTAACTGCATGAGTCAGCACAGATGAGAGTATGGTCCTGGCCCCTTCTGAGGCAGCTAGAACTGGCAATGACGCTAATATGGAGCATCTCCTACATTCAAGAGGGTGCTAGGATTGCCACTATGACCAGCTTTTGCAATACAAGTGCAGTGGGGAGAGACATGAGATGAGAAGATTCTCCTTGCGCCATTCCTGCCTTGCATACCCATACATAGACCAGCTACCCTTATGCCCTGTGTCTATATAGCAAAATAACCTGTGATACCAAGATATCGGATACATGAAAATTGCCTCGCTTCAGGTATATTATTCAAATGTTTAAACTGTGCACAGAGTGAATGAACAGTTCTTGTTAACTTGACTGTAATCCAGCAGTACAATAATTAAACATTTAATATAATCTATTACTGTAATCATTTAACATCTTTAGGTAAGGATTTCAAAAATTAAGCCACACAAGCCCCCCACCCCCACCATGAACCTGAGTGAGTACCGTTAATCCCTTTTCACCGATGGAGAAACTGAGGAATAGAGTGGTTACATGGCGTGCTCAAAAACACATAGGTATGTCTCCATATCATTCCACACAAACTATGGGCCAAATCCTGACTGGGCACATGAACATAACAGCACAAAACCCCACACCACTGCTATTGCACTCGCTGGACATGAGCACCACCTTATTCTGGCCCTTAACAAAAGTCATGGAGAGGACCTCCTCCAGATTTCAATGACAAAAACTATGCATAAATATAATGGGTCATGGTCCACATGTATGTGTTACTTCTTAGACCTAGGCAAATTAAGCCGTTTGGCTCTATCGTTGTCAGAATTTGGTTTTTCATCTATAAAAGCATAATCTCACCCTCCATTGAAATGAAGTCAGTTCCAAGGCAGAATGCATTAAATGTTTAATAGCACACAGTAACAACACATAATAGAAATAAGAGACAAAGCAATCGAGATTTTGCCACTTGACCCAAATTGGAATTTGGCCAACCCACTGCTTGTACAAAGTGACTCTCTTTTGCATGGTACCCTGGGATTTTTTTAACAACATGAACAATCAAGACCACAATTTCATGTATCCTCCAAAAATCAGTACCTACAGCAGCAGCTTCTTAGCATCAGGCTGAGACAGTGACTCAATTCTGAATCAGAGGCAAGATTAACTAAATTGCTAGCATTGCTTCCAGTAGCTCCTGGGTCTTCCTTAGAGAGCTCCTATCCAAGGATTGATGATATCCAATCCTTAACTTGTGAGATCTGATGAGATCACAGCCAGTGATAGCTGTACATTTAAGAAAATACACCTGTGGTGCTTAGGGTTGCCAACTTGGTAATATTTAAAAATCAGACACTCCAGCAGGAGTGCCAGGAACCTCCCTGATCCCTGAGGCCCCGCCCCCATCCACTCCTCTTCCCCCACCCTCTGTCTCTCACTGCTTTTCCCCTCCCTCTCACCACCTAGGTCAGGGGAAACTCGCCTGCAGAGCCAGGGCTGGGAGCTGCAGCTGTCCTACACAGGTAGGAGCCAGCCCTGGCTGAGTAGGGGCTGGCATGAGTTATGATCCAGCGAATCCCCTGTTGAGTCCCCTTTTCAACCGCACTTTCTGGTCAAAAACAGGGCACCTGGCTACCCTAGGGTGCTGCCTGATATGCCACTATAAATAAGGGAAATCCCCATAGATTTTAACAGCACAGTGAGTGGGTGTTGTGTGATACCAAGGATGGAGTTAAAGACTTTTCTCCTTCACTGCATACTTCTAGTATAGACAGGCAATGCTGTGATTTGCCTTGATCTCTGGTTCTAAGCAGTGAAAACTGTACTGGTGCAAATTTGAGCTCGGCCTGTCTGTGCTAACGTTGCTGTCTGAAATGCCCAGTGTAGACAAGGCCTAAATTAGCGGAGTGGGGCAGGATTACTCACATCATCTCCCCTCCAACCACATGCCCTGGGAGAGTCACAATTCAGCTGTAAATTTCTATCTTTTCCATTTGCCCAGATCCAACTATCACAACATAGGTAACTTTCCTGTTAACCCAGCCTTGAAAAAGTTACCAACAAACAATAGTAATGTTTGAATTCACTCTGCCTCTGCCTTTCCTTCAACAACTTCAAAGCCTCATTGGAATTGGAACCGCTTAAAAGCCGGCATTAAATAGCATGAGAAATTCATTTTTTTCTTTTTAAAAAACAAAGAAAAGTAATGCAAGAACATAATACAATTAAAATTCAAAGTTAAAATTTCACAGTTAAAATAAAGGCAGGAGATTGCACTAATGCAGCTTTTTATACATAATACAATAATTTTCTTTATTAAGGGCCAGGAATTTAAGTCGGAGCATAAGCGGGCATTTATACCATATCCATATGAGAGAAGCTGGCAGAAGAACTTAAATTAACCCTGAATGGCAGGATTTAATACCACTGCATTTCATTTTGTTCAAGTGTTTGAAAACAGTACATTAACTGTGATGTCATCGGCCATTGCTTTACTATTAATATTTTTTTAAAAAAAACAACTTATCATTGACTGTTCTTTTAACCCACCGAATATCTAAGCCTCTACTGCTGAAACGCTGTTGACCTGGTTATTTCAGCAAAGAGAGCCTACACACATATTTGCTTTACATTAAAATAAGTCTCGAGCTGAAAATAAAGTATTAAGGCCAGAGCCAATGCTCACTGATGTCCATGGGAGTATTTTTATTTGCTGCAATGGGCACTGGACTGGACACTTCATGAAGAAACTATTTGAAAAGTATAACTACAGCCAGTCTATATAATTGTGTGTATATGAGAAAGGTATTATGTTCACTGAAAACTTTCTCATGCAAAAATCTCTTTGAAAAGCGGACAAAATAACCTGGTGATTTGGGGTGAAAGGTAGTTATTTATAGGTGTTCCATCCAATAAAACATTTCCTAGCAGTTAACCCTACATAGCAGTTCTGAGCGTATTGTTTACTAATGTCAACAATTCTGTTCACTTTGTCACAGTGGATCCGGCTAGGTAAAGCACAGCACCCGGCAGCATTTGCAGACTTGGATCTAAACAATGTATAGGTAAACATCGGAAAAAAAAAAGTACTAGCAATTTGAAACAAATTATTTAAGAAGCTCATAAAAGTGCTGAAATACTTTAACTGTCCATGTCTGAGTTTATCCCATTTTCATGGTAACAACAGCAAGAGAAAGTAGGATAGGAAGAAAGCAACTGAACTTTGAAACTTACTTTAAAGTAGCTTTCAATATACATTTTAGCATTATTTTTCAGGCAGCTCTGTTTTCAGTTTGTAATTCTTTCTTTTATTGTCAGTCAGCATCCAGGAATTTCAACAGAAGATAGATAATCTGCGTTACCTCACTAAGAAATTCTCTCTCTCTCTAATCTCTGCTCCCTTTTTTAGCTATATCAGTTGATGCTCTTCAATCCAGACACATAAGAACAGGCAGGTTTATTCTCCGGCTCACCGTCTCCCCAGAGCAATTGGGTGGAGAACAAGCGAGACCTTGGCTCCAACATCTTTACTCAATGGCCAGCATAGCTAAGCAGGAGAAAGGAAGCAGATAGGGAAAAACTATGACTCAGAGATATCCCTCAGAGTCATAGTGCCTTCCAGAGCTTGGGTTGACACACTGTACTTCTACAGCAGCGGGGAATGGAACAGAAATTAGAGTATGCTGTGGCTTAGAAAGGACGGGCAGCTTATCTAATTCCAGCTGAAATTCCTTGGCATCACATAACTTGAATATATTTATATATTTTAGTTTAATTTGAAAACAAAATTGCCTTTACCTGTATTTTTCAGACCTACCTGAAAAATACTTTATATATACACATATACATTTACTCAAAAAGGGTTATATTCTGGCATCTTTAGTCACACTGAGTAGTAACTTTCAGGTAAGGTTCCCAGATTACTTGCAAAGTAAAGCTCTACTCAGCACAGGGCATATCTACATGGGGATATTTAGAAAAGTAAAGATGAATTAACAAAAGGTGTGAAGTTGAAGGTGTGAAATTAAAGCACATTAATCCTTGTGTGGACACTCTCATTCAGAAGTAAAGTGCCCTTAGTTTTGTTTAACTTAATCTTTCTTCAAAGGGGATTAAGATGAAGTGAATTAAGGCCACTTCACTTCTGAATGAGAGCATCTACACAGGGGTTTAATACACTCAAATTTTGTACCTTTAGTTAAAAGTTAAAATGAAATTGGAGGCTATGTCTACACTTAAAACACTACAGCTGCGCCACTGTAGCTCTTCAGTGTAGACACTTATTACGGCAACAGGAAGGACTCTCCCCTGGCTGTAGGTAATCGACCTGCCCAAGAGATGGTAGGTAGGTTGACAGAAGAATTCTCTCATCAACCTAGTTCTGTCTACCCCAGGGATTAGGTCAGTACACATCCCAGAGAGATGTAGCTATGCCAATGTAATTTTTTCAGTGTAGACCAGTCCTGAAAGTCCTCATACATACAAGCCCATAGATTCATATAGTTTAAGGATGAAAGTAGATTTTCTACTCTGATCTCCTCTTTATCCCAGGATGTTAAACTTCTCCCAATCACTCCCGTATTGAGGCCAATAATCTGAGTTTGGCTAAAGCACAACTCCCAGAAAGGCATCCAGTCTTGATTTGAAAACCTCAAGAAACGAAGAATCCACCACTTCCTTTGACAGCTTGTTCCACTGGTTAATCACAAGTAAGGGTGGCAGATTTTGATCAAAAATTAATTTGTTCCTGCCTAATTTCTCTTACTTCCTGTCTCTTAGAAGGAAAAAGGCGGCCTTCATGGGATAAGTTTTACCTGTTTGTTTTAACTTATTTTAAAAATATACTCTAACTATAGTTAGGACAAATTTCTATTTTAAACAGTGTCACATTAATTTTGAAAATAGTGGATTTTTTTAAGACTATGTTGATCTATTATTATAAACCTCTATTTCCAGAATGCAATTACAGACATAAAAGCATATTGGGCTACAGTATATGTTAATTCATATTCAGAATAATATGCAAAGCACATAAGCCTTTGATTGAAAAACTTTCTTGCTCTTTACCTGCTAATGTCCCCCCTTTTCCACCCCCGCCCCCAAAAAACACAACACACAACAAGAAGACTTGACATGTTGAGTCTGAGGAAGCTGATATGGATCTAACATGTCAAGAATCCACACACTAACAGATGCCAGACTCTAACTACCCTAACTAGACATGATAGGCTGAACTGAGGTTTTCCAGTGATCACATCTAAATTAAGAAAGAAAGAAAGACAGACCTAAGTACAATGAACTGCAAAAATTTAACTTCCAATTACGTTCCTGAGTTTGGGTTAAGCTTTTTCTCCTTTTAGGGGAAAATAAAAGAAAATAGAAGAGCACATAAATACAAACAAGGAAATTCAAAGTTACAGCCAGCATGTTATCTTTAATTCATGCTATAAGTCTTAATGATGGGATAGACACAACCTAGTTAATCAGTATACGTTTAAAAGAAACAAAAAAAACAAAAAACAGGCAAACTATTACAAGTAACTATTTAAGTTACTTTTTTAGAATACAGCTACATTTGGAGAAAAACCAATATCAAAACTAAATTTGAAAACTGCCATAGGAGTCGGTTATAAATTACCAGCATAAAGAGAGAGAGTTAACATGCCTGGAGTAACAGATAGCACTGAATTGTATTGCATTCTATCATTTGTAAAGATAATATTATTTCTAGGTTGGAATTAAGAATGTGCAAGAATTTAAATATCCAGACAGACAATGTCTGTCTTCATAATTGGCATGCATCATTTATTTTAAAAACAGAAAAAAAATATATTAACAAACTTTAAATATTTACTCTGCTAATTTTTCAAATGGACAAAAAAGAAACCAGAAAAAGATTCCATACATTAAATAAGTTTTATGGGATTTTCATTAAATTTTAAATTGTTTTTAAAGCAGCATTTATTGGTAAGAGCTAGTGTTACTCATTCTGATTGAGTGTGATGTAATTTGATTTTTTTTTTTTTAAGTCAAGAGCACTAATATTGCTCACTCAGCCCTCTGTTCACCCTTCAGTGTGTGTGCGTAAATCCCATTAACTTTATTGGTAGCTGTGTATGGGTATCGAGGGAAGAATCAACCCCTCAGCTATAAAGATTAGAAATAATGTAAAGCTTTTTTTCTCCTCACAATGTATGTGTGCACCATTGAGTGACACTGAATGTAGTAACTTTATCATGAAATAGAATGTGGGTGGGTGTGCACACATACATATATATATATACAAACACAGAGAGAGAGATCATGTCTGCCAGGGCACGTCTTGGTATGCTCACAATAATTTATAATAAAGATTAAAAATAGATGCATATATTTTTAAAGTTTGAAAGAAGTTTGGCTGGATTTGATTTAGAAATGTTGCATAAACAAATTCATCAAGATTTCAAATTAAGTTTTCATAGCAAACATGGGTTAATTCTGAAAAATAAAACTATACAAGAAGTTGGATCTGATCATGCAAACTCTTACCGCTGAACATAGGGTTGGAAGGCTTGGGCCTTAAGTCCATTACAAAAAATGAATTGGTCAATCATTGCCACTTACTACTCTCTTTTTCTTTTCTAAAAGATTTTTAAATCTAGAAAGAAGCTATACATTAAATAATAAAAATATTAATTCTCATAACTATTTAACAACGTATTTGGCTGCCTTAGCGTGTATGACATGAAGTCTTATTTTGATAGACAACATTTCAATTACATTTCTGAATATACACCAGCAGATCTTGGATGTAATTAACGTGTCCCATCCATCCATAAATAGCAGCAAAAGTTAGACACTGTAACCACTCCAAAATATTGCAACAAATCATTTATACAAGAGCAGAAAAGGGTACTCAGGCCCAGTGTGGAATTTCAAATCAGAGTGACAAATTATATTCTCTTTCTTTTCTTCTTCTTTTCTTTCTTTCTCTTTTTTAAAAGTATTATTATGTATTGGGTTCATGTCAGATCTTTATGGTTACCTTAATTTTTATTTTACAGTTATATACATTTTGCATTTTATTTACTATCTGTTTTATATTGGTGCCCATCACCATAGTATCTGAGTACAAATGTATATCAAAGACAATAACAGTCTCAGCTTCAAGCAGATTTTTAACAGCCATGATTTGAGGCAACCACAAAAATTAACCTAAGGTTAATACAACAACATATTTCAGTAGTTAATTTTTTCCCAGGCACATTGCTTGGGTATCTACTACACACAAAAACTAATATATTCAAAATATTTTGGAGAATTATTTTAATCATAATGTGTCTTTGCCCTAGACAGCCTGACAATTATCAGATACTCTATGTAATGATCCTGTTTTATAACTCATTTGTAAAAGAATGCTGCTTTTAATAATATTTCAATCTGGAAAAAAGCTACTACGTAACTGCCCTTTGTTTAGAGAAATTCTGTAAAGATATGTATTTTTAAACTATTACAATATAAATACAACAGTAGCTTTATTATAAATATGACAAAGTACAATCCAAAAGAGACCATCTAAAATGCCACAGTTGAACACATTTAAGACTGTAACAAAAATGACTGAGATTCTACTATCAGTCTACTATCCTTCAACAATTTCCCTGACAGTGGCGTCAAATAATGTTGAATTATGGACCTTCTTACAGGAAGTCTTATTTCATGTTCATTTTTTGATCAGTTCTCTGTTAGTCCTTATAGGAATTTGGCCGGTTGCCAACTTTCCTTTAAAATGTTCTGTATACATAATTGGCTTGTGTATGATTAAATGGTCATTTAATCAAACGTTAGTATTTTATATTTGTTCAACACGTTTATTTTACATAAGAAAATACTGTTGTCCCAATAAAAGCTATCACTTACTACCGAAGTACTTTATTTGAATTTGTGTTAGCTTCTTTTTTATATTGTGTTCTTTTTAAAAAGCTGATTTATAAAAGGTACCTATATACACATTATTGTAAGGTAAATGTCAGAATCTTTTACAGTTCAGGTTATAGTACCTGAGAGCCAAGGTGAAGTAACTTTACAGCAGACAACCCATAGCAATAGGTAATCCAGATATGTTAAACTAAGAAACTGAATTTCTATTATGCGACTACAGACACCCTTTTTTTTATAGTATGGAGTTGCACTATATCATTTTCCTACCAACACCAAGCAACAGCTGGGTTTTAAATCTTTTAGGGCTATAACAAACATTAAAAAATTTAAACTGCAAATGTTTGAGAGTTAATGATTTTAAATGGTTTATTTTGAAAGTTGTGTGATTACGATAATACTTCAACCAGGGTTTTTAAAGACAAGGGTACTTGCTGATCCTGAGTTTAATTCTTCCAAGAAAAAACACAACTGCCTTTTACTCTGCGAATCAACAATGGTAAACAACAACTCTACGGATTCCATAATAGCAGGCAATGGGGTCACTCTTGTGGGAGAGGGATGTTTTAGTGACCTATTGCCACTGAGCTAGTTAAATCACCGAACAAAGGTTAGTGTTATGGGGCTTTACTTTGCAAAATCTAGCATTAGTGTCATAGCTGTCCATTAAGGGTGAGACTTAAGAGCACTAGCACTGAGGGGCCTATAAGGAAAGAATAAATAGGAGAAAAACAATATTTAAAAAAAAATCTTTACACTGCAAAGTATAAGAAAATGTAATTAAATCCATAATAAAAGCGTTTACATACTAACACATTTATTACTCTCAAAAGTATATGTACTTCAATTTCTGAATTCAAAACTGACCAGGCAATATAACCTACTAATGGAGTAACCACAACAGCAACAAAAGCAGCACACAACTTCTATTTCAAAGAGGTACAGACCAATAAATGAACTTGGAGGCACATCCTAATTATCCAGATCAGTGTCAAGCAGTCAACACCTTATTATCTAATCATTAAGGACCAGATACAGCAGTTTTTACTGGGGCAAAAACTTCCAGTGAAATTAATTCGCCAGAGTAAGAACTGCGGATTTAAAACTAGCCCCCCCCCTTGGATTCTCTAGACATGTTTCCATGAATAAGAGCAAGATCTAACCAGCCCAACCATCGAAAATAAAAAGTTGGACGGTAACTCTCATCTAATCATCTCACATCTGAGCACCAACCATTCTGCTGCTGCGCTTGAAACTTTTGTAAACAGACCAGGAGGGCAGAAGTAAAACCCCTTCACCCACCCATCTAGCCAGTTCAATGGAAGTGAGAGAGATGTCCCCAAGTCCTTGCGTTCAAAAATCACCCTGACAAAGAGACCTTTTTACTATCTTGCTGCCTTACAGTGCCACCCCGGGCACAAACAAAATAAATCGCCTGAACGTATGTCATAGTCCCCCATACGCTCATCGCACGATCTCAGAGTGACCTCGTTTCAGCCACAGCTGAGCTGCAGCTTCTCAAGCCCCCAAACAGCCTACTGGGTCCCGTATGGCCGTGCTGAGCATTGGGTGCGGACCCTTATTTCTCTCACACCGAGAGCGAGCATAAAGAGCCAGGGCTGAGTGACCCACACACCAATTTGCAGCTAAACGCCCCCGATGACTTTTTTACCTATTAAACCCAACCATTTCCCTTGTCCCCCATTGGATAATTAACCCAAGCAGCACAGTGGCTGGCTCCAGCGCTGTGTGGTTCCCTGCTCGTCTTTAACCTCTGCAGGCAGGCTCGCCCCTGGACGCGCATTTCAAGGGTTTGCTTTTTATCACCTTCCCGGGGAGACGGCTCGGGGACACGAGAGATTTCGCCTCTTCCGCGCGCTGCCCCACTCCACAGGCGCAAGCCAGCAAAGAGCTCGCGGCCTGAGGGAGAGGGAACCTCGCCCGCTTCCCTCCCTTTTCCACTGGCCCGTCCAGCCGCAAACTCGCTCCGGTTCCTCAAGTAGCGTTTCGCTGCCCGAGCGCACAGGGATAAGCCGGCAGAGCCGGGCAAACGCTCAGCGGCCCCTAGCTCCATTTCACCCACTCGCCGCTAGCGCCGTCGCCCCGCAAGGACAGGGCCCTGTTCCCAAGGCTTGCCCCCTCCTGACTCCACTTACCCCCTTCTTCTTCTTCCTCTCCCCCCCGCAGGGCCCAGTGCACCCCCAAACCCCCTTCCTCTCCCCCCGCAGGGCCAGTTGGGCCCCCAAACCCCCTTCCTCTCCCCCCCGCAGGGCCAGTTG
>NC_133771.1:201600983-201699236 GCF_003597395.2 Chelonoidis abingdonii
GAAGAACAGTTCTTGCTGTCATAAGCTGTAGGTAGGACACCTATTTAACAACGAAATCATGATGCAGTTGTGAATCCCGCACTGGGGTAATCTAAAGTATACCAAATTCACAAGTGGTATGTTAGTACTTGTGAGCAGATTACTTGGAACATTCCATTCAGTCAAACAGTTTACTCCGAACTGAGTCTCAAATGAAATGAAAATTCCTTGTATGGATAGTTCGTTATAATCCTTTCTAGTCAGGAGAGACAAAAAAGGAGGGAAAAAGATAAACTTTTCAAAATTCTGCGTTGGTATATGCTTATTTTCTAACCAGCATGTGCAAACGCGATATCGAACACTGATTTTTGAATGCACGAGCATTGTCATTTTCTGTTGGCTCCTTGCTTTGTTCACTATGCACAGGGGCGGCTCCAGCACCAGCATGCCAAGCGCGTGCGGAGTGGCAAGCCACTGGGGGGCTTTGCCGTCGCCTACGAGGCCTGCGGGCGAGCGTCCGCCGAAGCCACGGGACAGGGACCCGTCCACAGGCAAAGCCGCCGAAGGCAGCCTGCCTGCCTGCTTGGGCGGAAAAGCCTAGAAGCTGCCCCGGACTATGCACCATACATACTTCTGAGTGAATTACACCAGCTCATTATGATGCACCATGCAGCTGTTGAATGTATGAGCCAGCGGCCAAGGCTTTCGGTCTCACACCATAACTGTGCTATCCAACTGTCTAATGTATTATGAATGAGGCCTGGGCTTCGCACAATAAATGACATATTATCATGTAATGAAATCTGTTATAATACAGACTGAGGGGCAGATGTTAAGCGGGCACTTTTAAACTCTTCATCCTGACTACTATATGCAACATTTAATGTCCCTGAATACGGTGAGTACTGAGTGTCCACAGGTCGCAAAACTGGTTGTAAAAAACACTGAGAACCAAACTGTAAGGGAAACAGGGGCGAGTGGACAAAAACTACAGATTTGCAGGCCACATCCGGCCCGCAGGACCATCCCCCCACCTACCCCAGGAGTCTCAGTGTGAAGGCGAGCCTCCCCTAGCCCCGCCTGCCCACTCAGGCTGCAGCGTGCCAGAGCCACGATCTGGCAGCTCAGCCCACTGCTCTTGAGGGCCATGGCAGGCCGGTGGCGGAGTGGAGGGCTTCAAGTCCAGCCGGGGAGGCAAGTGGGCATTTTCTCTAGTCCTCACCCAGGGCCCCGCAGCCCCCGAGGATGTCTCTGAGGCTGAGCTCTCCGGCTCTGAACCCGCTGAGTGCAGGAGCTCCAGGTGCCGAAAGTTTCGGTGTAAGTAAACGTCCAACAGCTACCTCACAATATGGTGAAGAATTTTGGTAGTAAAACATGTAAAAACTGTTTATAACGTATGACTCCCAATGACCAATGCATTCTTTCTTATAGAGAAGGTACAAAAATACATTACTGCTGAAACATCCTTAAATCAGAACTTTATAGGACCAATGTTAAGATTTGGCAGATAATCATGAATATATAGATAGATAAGATATGATAAGATTCTTATGATTTTATAAAGAAAAGTAAAGAGAAATTTGATTCATGCTACTGTTGCTAAAGTGGTGAAATACCCCTATACACAGTATGTGCAATCAGTAGCCTTGCCTCATTCCACAAAGTTTTTAGCTCATAAGTCAGACGGCAAGATCCTTCAAAGCCTGCCTCTTTTCATACACACGTTTCCAGGACAGAGTGGGCGGAGCTAAAGTTAGTGTTCTAGGCCTCATGCTCTCAAACTGAATCACCTATATTTTATTAACCCACGCATGCACATCAACCGATTCCTGATCTGGTCTATTCAATGGTAAATTTCTCTCAGTTTATGTTGCACAAATGTGAAATGTCAATGAAAGGCAGGTGATAAATAATGTTAATAATTCTAACATAATCCAGCATATGTCAAGTCCTTTTTAAAACTGTAAACCTAGCCTAACAGAGCCGTATCTTATTGGATCCTTGGACAGGCACATCTGCATCCTTGGGACTGCATTCCTACAAATTCCAATCTGCCCATCTGTTTCTGCTTGAGGTATTGAACGTTAAAAAAACAGGTGCAACCATTTCTTGGTGGAAAGAGTTCCCCCCCCCCAATCCTATGCTTTGAAGTGGAACCCATCAGAAGATTCTCCAACATTTATGTATTATCTCTGAAAAAACTTAGAAGCAGCTGGTGAAAATGACCCTTTGTAACAAATGCCAAGACAATCTTGACTGCATGTGATGCGATAATGGATACCATCTGATTTCTATTTTGTTCTTTTAGTAATTTTTTAAGGGCAGAAAATGAGTCAAAGCAAGCATGTTGAAAAGGAGACTAGTCCACTAGTTTAATAAACAGTTCCCATATTTTTAACAGGGGATGATACCATGAACAACTACCAAGGGAAGTAGTGATTCTCCATCTTTGTATATTCAGATCAAGACTTGATACAGTTTCAAAGATATGTGTCAGTCAGAAGAAGTTATGGTTCCAAACAGAGTGCACTGAGTGAAAATTATAAGCGTCTGTTATACAGAGGTCAGATAGGTATTGATGGTTTCCGTGGCCTTAAATACATGATCACGGAATACCATTGAAAGGGATTCTTCTGCAAGGATGGCATAAGCACTGCATGGATGTAGAACATTGCATCAAACAGAACATTACCAAATGCTGCCTTCTGTGGCTTTGAGACTTAGGTTTTTGTGTGCAGCACACTGGAAACTGCGATAATTCCAAAGACTGAAATCTTTAAGCATATGTCTAAATATTAATTATACATTTAGATAATGAGTAATCTATTATTAAAGTCTGTATAGGAGGACTCAGTGTAAGAAGTAAATTTCAAATATACCTTTTAAATAATAACATATTGCCATGGAACATCTCTTCGACATAATAAATCATTAAGATTAATACTTTGCACTTTGTAGCACCTCTATCATGAGCTCAAAATGCTCATAAACATGACTAAGTGACCCGGCATCTTGGTAGGTAGTATTACGATGGTAAAAACTGAGGCAACATAGGAGAACAATCTCTCTTAATGCAGCAGGCCAGTGAAAGACCAGGAAATAAACCAGTTCCATTGCTAAACCAGCGGGTCAGCAGCACCATGTGCGCAACGGACCTTGACAAAATTACCATATTATTACGACTGTGTGGTGGATGCGGAGGGGTGGGGGTTATTCAGTCATTAATTTTTGAAAAAATTACACCACCCAATTTACATCGGACACTGTGTGCAGACACGTTGCTGACCACTGCTCTTAATCACTTCACTCAATGTTTTTCGGAGGAAAATTAGCTTCCTCACTACCCAGTCCTGTATTCATTATATTGCTTGACTGAGGCAACATTCTTACAGACTAAAAGGCTTTAAAGGAAGTTTTTAAGCGAATGATGATAATGTCGTTGTATTTGAAAACGTCCTTGGCACACATCTGAACTGTACAAGTTATTTAAAATACTTTAAGCTTTAAAAGACGATTATTCTTCTTGAAACCAGTCACCAGGGTCCTAAAAAAAGGGGAAAGATTTTTGAGGTAAAAAAAAAGGGAAAAAAATGAATTAAATTTTTTCGGGTCAACAGTGGTCAAACTTCAAACAAGTATAGAAATAATGAAAATCAAAAAACGGTTTCAAATTACATTGCCTGCATTCTTTGGTAGATGATTGTATGGTACCAAGGCGATTAAATAAATTGTGTATGCAAATGTAATTCATTGCTATATGTATGAAGATGGGAGGTATGTGGAGCCAAACAAATTTCCACATGTACTTAATGCAATATTTTGCAATTGAACATCCAGACAACATGAAACACTGTTTTACCAAAGCACCTAATCAGACCTGGGATAGTGTGACTTTCATTATCTTAACAAACATATCTTAATATGGACACAGAGGTCCTTTACGGTGAGTCTCCAGAAGAACAATTAATATAGAATAGGGTGTCTGGAAAATAGGAAAAATATAGACAAGTTTAACAATGGCCAACTCCTTTATCCTTTCTTTATGCAGTAGCAGTTTTATAACAACAAACACGATCTCATCATTAGCTTTAGCCCGGTTTTGCTTTGAAGGCAAAATTGTGCCTCCCAATATGTTTGACATTATATTCACCTGATTTAGGAGCGTCCCTAAAACCAAAAACTCTTAGTCCTCATAAATATGCATTTCCTTTACTCTTTTAAGTAAACTACTATTGCTATCATTCACTTTTAGTTAAAGACCCTGTCAGGTGGTGTTTATGTTGAAGGAAAGGAGTTAAATTACAAGTGAATTGAACTGTATTTCTTGGAGTGTTAAAATTATGAGTTGACTTGGGAATTATCCTCACAAGTAATTTTAGGATCCCAAGAATATGTGGTGGCGCGTAAAAGAATGTTCCTGTCCCTGTTAATTCCTAAAACCATCTGATTTCTACACTGTTGGTGAATGGGTCTCAAGAACTTGTTTTGATGGTAAATTTTCCAGTCTTGCATATTTTTCACCAGATCTCTAATATACTTCTGCTTAGAGTGTCTGCTATGACACCTGAAGTGACAGTGATATTATAGATCTGACAGAGCATCCTTTGTTAATATGTCATTGATATAAAATTTGCCAAATGCTGAGAATATTACTGGAAACATCTACTTGGACAGAATTAACAAATATGCACTGACACTATATAAAGGGATCTGGAATGCGTCCCATAATTGCAGCTGGTCAGATAACATGATTCCTTTTTACTGAGAGTTGTAACATGTACAGACAGCATCTAAGAATTTAGATCCTCATCCTAATAGCAGCTGCATGGATTGCTGGTTGTGAGGCACTGATTAGTAGTTAAGACATTTTGGTGCTATTTCCCAGAAATCTGCATTGGCCTGTTGTGTGACCTTGGGCCATTCCTTTTCTGCCTTGGTTTCCTTTCCCACTCTTTGTCTGTCTTGTCTATTTAGACGTGCATTGCTAGGGCTATCTTCACTTTTGAGTTTGCTCTTGGTATCTCAGAGTTGCAACCCTCCTCATGTAACAGGCCCCAAGCACTTCACCACACACCAACAAACCCAACCCATGTCTCTTCCCATGGTCTCCTTGCTTTGGACTGGGTTGCAGGATACAGCACACTGTACCTACTCTGTTCCTCAGCAGGCTCGACGGCTTCAAGCTCCTAGAAGTCTTCCGTTCAGGAGCGTGACCGACCAGTGGTGAATGTAGTGAGCCAAAAACGCCTTTTCAAAACCAAGTATTGTTTAATCTCAACGTGTTAGAACACAGCATAACAAGAGAAACCACAGTGAACAGTTTATACAAACATTTTGTTTATGTAAAGCTAGGTGCCTTAGCTTCTCCAGGCACCTCCACTTCTGGACTGGGTTTCATCTGCTTCCCTGCAATCTCTGTTTCTCCTCTCCCCTTGTGTTTCAGGTGGGACTTCTTGTCAGTCCCAAAGTTCTTCCTTTGCTCCTGGGTCTCTTAAATTTGGAGAACCGTTTACATGATCATTGGAGGAACAGGGATAGACTTCATGTGTCACAGTGGTTTTTAAGGCCAGAGTAGACCACCAGATCATCTAGTCTGACGCTCCGTAATATCACAGGCCACCAACAGCCTCACTCTTTGCCGGGTGGTAGAAACTTCCTTAATAGTGTGCATAGGGGGCACTGTTGGTCCCATAGACACTTGCCTCGTCCCTGAGCCTCTGCCCTCGCATCCCCCTTTTCCAAGCCCTCACACATCCTCCCCTTGCCTCTCCTCTCCTTCCCTCCCCTTTCTGGTACCCTTGGCATTCGCTCTACCAAACAATCAAAATTTAGACCGAATTACAACCTACTCAAGCAGCTGTTCTCTGCATTGTCTTATGTAGTGGCAACCTGCGGATATTCAGATTGTGTTAGCCTTCTTGCCTACTTTCAGATCAGCTGCCTTCTGGAATTAACTTTGTAGTCACTTGCCACGAGCATAAGCGACAGATTAAACCATACTTGTTCATAAAATGTACAGACAGCTCCTCATCCTTTGACAGTAAGCTAAAGATAGGACCTGTCTGTTATGTGTTTTTTTCACAAAGCCTCATTCCTAATCTTCAGTTGTGTCCTCAAGGTACAACTAAACCAACTAGAAATCATAATAAATAATACTCTGTCTCTGTCTGCTTGACTGTAGAGCTTATATATAGAAACATTTCCCCAAAAGCCCCTCTCCCTCCTGCTCTGCTTTTGACTATAATTTGAAATAAATTGTACATATATTCTCATTTTCAGACACAGTCAAATTTTTTGTCTCCTCCGTGCTGCCAGAGAGCATTCTTTAAAGTTTCGGTTTGCTAGCATAATGTAGTCCATCCTTGCCCTCCAGAAGGCTTTTTGAGCTTGATTCTGTTTTCACTATTCTGACTAAATCATCTCACTCATGAGTCAACAGAGTTATAAAATTTGTGTAAGCAAAGTCAGAATCAGACCATCTTATCTGGAAAAGCTCCATGCGTATCCCCTTGGCTTGTACATCTACACTCTTTGTATCCCTTTAATAGTAAACTAATGATCTCACAATACTTTAATGTTAAAAACTAGTTACTTTATTTATCTTTTGTCCCTCAGTCTGATCCCGGTATTTTGCTAACACTGTGGCTTGTAATTTATAATTGTCAGTACTTTACAGGTCCTAAACAGTAGTTGATTTTGTTTTGCTATTCACTTTATTATTCTATTTGAACTACTATGAAACCTGGCGCTCCTGTAGTTTTACATTTCAGAAATTTTTGATGTTTCCTAGCAACAATTAATAGGCCGGTGAGTCGGGAGAGGCAATAACACTCTATTGTTTGTTCTCTCTGTTGTGATTTTGTTTAATTATTTTTTAAAAGCCTTTATCCAATTGTTCATTAATTTCAATGTTAAAATGATCATGTGAAAGGTTACTGAAGAATTCAGTTTTTATCTTACTAATTATAACGGCTATCTTCCTAGTAATCTAACAAACTTATTTTTAGAGAAACTTTGATTATATGCATTATTTATCATTCTTTGGAACGCTAAGTGCCAAATAAAGCATCAACATTTGTTGGCATTGTTTTATTATTAATTTATTTAAACTTGTACTTTTTCATCCATGCATATTCTATGGAGTTGGAATATAAGCGAAATCACAGACTTTTGATTTAGTTTATTGTAGATCTCATTGTTTCAGTATTTATTTTTCTTCTGTATTCCATTTCTAAAAATTTCCTTTGACAATTGCTTTATGGCTTACCGTTTAAAATGTAGACTTTTTAAGAAATTAAATAGTGGAAACATCTTTTATTTCGTTTATAGTATGAGTCCAAAATGCAGAGATTTTAAATGTGGTTCTTTTTTTTGTGACAATACTGCTTTCTGTAGCATAGATAATTCTCTAACAAGCTTTCTGCTAAGGGTAGGCGCTGTTTGCAGTGTATTTTATTTCCCAAAACATGACACACTTAAAATGTATTTAAAATTTCACGTTCTGAAGCTGGAATCAGGAGACATACTATTCAAATGGGCTGAAATAATTGGATGGGAAGATTGTGGCATACTACTTCGAGAAAGCCTTATATTGTAGACCAAAAAAATCTTGCAGATATACAAAAGAAACTCGCTATTCATTTTAATGCATTTTTCTTGTGGCTTAAAGCTGTTTTTTAAAATGTAGTCTTTTAGCCATCTAAAATTAATTTTTACCTTTCATGAACAACTGGTTGGATTATCTTTGTATTATTAAACGTTAATGAATATGTCAACCCTGAGCTCCAAGCAGTGACCAATATGTGCATCACTGTTAGAAAAAAAAAAAAAAAAAAAAAAAAAAAAGTTGTCCGTTGAGCACTGTAGATGTGTGTTAAATGGATGATCCAAAAAATAAGTTACAGTGTGGCTTTGCAAATGTATTATTAGTGTTCAGCTGTTCCGTCCCTCGCAATTTGAAAATGGTCAAGTGACTTTGAGCTATCCAACTAAACCTGAATAAAAAAGAGGCTGTGGGGGTTTTTAATGCTTTTTTTTTTTTTGACAACATACAGGTCTCTTGTGAGTGTGTTTGAAACATTCAAATGCTTTGTTTGTTACCAAGACTCCAAAAAACATTCTTCTACACAGCTAAATCTTGTTTAATTGTATTAAAGCACATCTCTCGCTTTATTGGGGACGAGAACGGAGGAGTCACTGAAAACTTTAGTAGGATTAGTTTGAGAGGACAAAAGCAGTGCCTAAATGCTTTTAAGGCCAAATCCTACTCCACCAAAGTCATTAGGGTTATGTACATTTTAACTTTCATTGGTTAGCTGCGGGGGTGGGCCGCTTAATTTTCCTGGGTTTTGGTCTCTTAGATTCCATTACTATTCTAATAAATTTATTCCTAGTTTAATCTTCTTGTTAGATAGGTAATATGGTGTTGTACCTTGGCATTTCCTTCTGTGGCATTCATAAAATATTAGATGAGGAGAAGTTCGTGTGGATGATTATGGTCTATACAGACCCTAAACATACCATTTACGCTAACATTGACGTGGGGTTATATCTGACTTTATGAAACAGTTACAACCAGCGCTTTTCAACAGACTATACGTTTACCAGACCCGCGATGTTAATCCGTCAGCATTCTCTGAAGAATGTGACAAATGGTCTTACTATTACGCTAGATGAGTATTTCTAACACTAAAACACTTGGTGTTTCTATCTTATCACACTAGAAAGCTAGATGTTAAGTAGCACACGCAGAAGGGTAATCTAAAAGTACATAGCGCTCGCCTGGTTGAGATTAAGGTTACGAACAGATAGTACGGCTTATTACATGATAGAAGATAATTTATAGTGAAATGAATCCTTAACCGGAGCCAGAGACCTGATATCTAGTAATTAAAAGATTACGAAGGGGTGGAGACTGTTACTGGATCTTTTTACCCTGAAGGAATTACCAAAAGTAAACCCCAAACGAAGACAGGGACAAGGTTTACCATGCGGATCCGATATTTACTTCAGTTCTAGGCGGGGGTGGGATATCAGGAAAGGCGCGAGGATAAGAGAAAGCAGCCAGCGTATGAGATAGAAATGCTATAGATGGCGAGGCGTGAATAACAGATCTGAATAACAGCTGAGGTGGAGCTTTCTCGCACTCTGACACTAGTTCCTTCCTAGACATGAACAAAGAGAGCAAGACAAACAAAAAAAAGTGAACTCTTCTCTTCTCTCGAATTTCAACGACAAAGCGACTGATGAGAAAACCAATTGTGCAGACGGACACCACAGGTTCGGCAACTTTGATTACTGCTGCAGCAATTGCTAGCTACTCACAGTATGTCCTAACAAGGCACACTGATATGCTAACTAGGTACAACTTTACAATACGGCTAATTAAGCCCTTGGATCTCCTGGGTGCCTGGGAGGTGGGGTTAGTGGAAATACAATTCCCGCACAGCTGGAATACTATCAATGAAGACACCCCTTTTGAAATCACCTTTGGAGATAAGACATGGAATTTTATCCTACGACGAGACTATTACTCGACCATACCCGAATTACTGGAGCATATGAACAACACCGTGGCTCGTCACCAAGGCCCGCCTGAGGTGGTCATGAACTACGACCCTGTAGGTAGAAAAGTGAGACTTAAATCTGCCAATTTTATCTATGAGTTTTCTACTGGCGGGGAGCTAGCTAGCATTCTGGGTCTGGACCCCAAACGCAGCGTCCAAAAATTTCCCTTCTCGGCAGACATTACAGGGGGTTTTAACTCCTTGTATCTGTACACAGATATTGTAGAACACCAGTGTGTGGGGGACTTTTCTGTTCCCCGTTACGCTGCGTCCCTGTCCGAGGAAGGAACAATGAGTTTGTTACCATCACCTATGATAAACCTCATTACGTCCCTGTTAGTAAACACCACATCGACACCATTACCATTGAAATAAAGACAGATCAGAACAGACATGTCTCATTTCGCTTCGGCAAGGTGATTGTTAAGCTGCATTTGCGGCCGCGGAGAGAGCGAGGTTTCTAAAAAGCAAAACACTATTATGGCGATCCTAAAAAATTATGGCAACCCCACCATCTACAGGAACTATTACAAAGCCCAGGCTGGATACGCCCTTCCTGGATATTATGGGACCCCCGTGATGTACGGGGCTGGTGTGGGTGGAATATTTCGTAGCCTCTTTCGAAAAGCTGTACCGCTTTTGAGGAGGGAGCTAGAGATTATTAAGCCCCACGTAAAAACCGCCACTCAACACATAGCTAAAGACGTGGTAGGTCATGTCTCCCGTGCTGTTCTGGAGAAGGTGGGGAATACAGCTTCACAGGAAGGATCGGGGCTGATGTACATTAAAAGGAGGAGGAAAAGAAAGAGAAATACGTCATACCCGCAACGCACAGGTCCCCCGAAATCTTTCAAAAGAAGGGCTTTAACACGCAGGGCCGGCCATAAACGAAAGTCCAAGAAGCAGCCTGGACAAAAGAGGAGACGCGCGCTGCCTGGTAAAAGAGATATTTTAATCAATCAATGTGGCTTTTGTTCACTGCTGGTCTGAAGAGTGCACCAAATCCGAACTAGACTTGTTTCAAATAGCCCCTACGCAGACCAGCATCGAGAAAAGCATTTACATCGAGGTGCCACCTCTATCGGCCGTTACGGAGTCTGCCCCCATTGACTTTTTTATAGCAGGGAATGGCATAGATTATATGGATTTAAACAACACGCTGCTTTACCTGTGTTGCAAGATTGTAAAAGGAGACGGAACTGAACTTGCCGCGGACGCTGAAGTGAGCCTGGTGAATTACCCAGGGCCACCCGTACTTTCTTCACAAAAAGGGATGCTGATACAATGCGCAGTTTAAAGCCTTCAGCCGCACTGCTCATTAAACAGAAGGCGTCTTTACTGCGTGTCAGTTTAATTTTCACATCCACTCCGTTTAACAAAAGTTTTTCTTGAAAAAACAGGTCACTGTGTAGATGGCCCAGCAGCTCTACCGTTCTGCTCTTGGCTGTCAGCTTTGCTCGCTTCACAAACCCTAGATTCTCTCCATCCAACTCTGTTTTTTCATGTTGTCCAGCAGTGTCTTTGTAAAACAGGCCGGCAGAAAATTGCGTGGCGAGGGTGTCATCGCTGTAATTGAGCACCGTTCTATAAAGGCGCCTGTAAGGGTAACAGTTGTTGTTGCGCTTACAAGGCAGTGTCCCAGCGTAACATCCAACTGACGGAAAATAAGGCCACGGGGTAATTCACCAGGCCCACTTCGGCATATCCGCAGCAAGTTCAATTTCGATCTCCTCTCGGGGGTGGTCCTTTTGGGAGGAAACCCTCCTGATTGGTAGAGGGTGGTGGGAGGAGTTCTTAGAGGGGTCACATGACCCACTTTTAAACGGGGTCACCCCACCCTGGAAGTCATCCTATTGGTCAAATCTCCTCTCGGGGGTGGTCCTTTTGGGAGGAAACCCTCCTGATTGGTAGAGGGTGGAGGGAGGAGTTCTTAGAGGGGTCACATGACCCACTTTGCTTCCAGTCATGTGGCCATCTTGACCCCGGAAGTCGCCCTGATTGGTCAAACCTCCTCTCGGGGGGGGTTCCTTTCGGGAGGAAACCCCTTCTGATTGGTAGAGGGTGGTGGGAGGAGTTCTTAGAGGGGTCACGTGACCCACTTTGCTTCCGGTCATGTGGCCATCTTGACCCTGGAAGTAATACCCCCACAGGGTGGGTCTTCCGGTGACAGGTGGGAGGGACTATAGGGGTCAAGGGGCGTGGTTAGGGCATGGTTAGGGTTTGATTGATGGTAGGGCCCTTATACTACTAGCCTGTCTGGCTTCCTTTTTCTGCAGTCCTTTATAGAGCCTAATTTTTAATACTGCCAACCGCCTCCAGATTTTCTAATTACATGGAAATCTAATGTGGACTTCAGACATAAGGAATAGATTTTTATTAGTTGCCTATGGTAGCTGAAGGTAAAAAGGCATATTCTTTGTGGTTTTCTTCTGCTGCTGTATAAAACAAAATTATTCTATTTTAGACATGTGACCTCTGAAGCAGCCCCTTAAATTTAGTACTGGAAGCACCACTTGGTTAGATTCAAGGAGATGTGGATTTGGTGCTGGATGTTAACAGTATCGGCAAGTGAATTATGATGTCCAGTCCCCCTGTTAATTATTCTGAGAAGTATATATTAATTATTTTAGGATGGATATCATATGTATAATACCGTGTAATTACCAACAATATGTACATGTTCTCTCTGAAAATTCATTTCTAGTGGACACAGGGTGTTGGATAATCCCCTTGGCAGTTTGTGCTTGCTTAATCGTCTTGTTTCTGAGCCAAAACATCCTGTTCCAATACGGGCATGGACCTTCTATCTGTGTACGTGACCTCACCATGGCACCTGGGGAACACATTTCCATTAGATCAGCCTTTTTAAAAGATTTTTTTTTTCACTTTCTGCATTTTAACAATGCTAATCTGTTCCTTTGATGCATGTTCATTATGCACAGTGAAGCACTGACCATTTTTATTCAACTTGGTGTGTAAATTCTGGTGTGATTTATTTTTGTGCTTTATCTCTATTCATTTTCCTGTTGGGAAATTGATCCAAAAGTGTGTCCATTTCAAACTAGAAGCACCTATCTTTCAAGTGTAGGATTTTCTCTTTTGTCGTTCCTCCAGCTCCAGAGACAATATAGACATAATGTAACTGGCTGAAGCCCCCCCATTTTTAGCTCGTATGCAGGAGTCTCTTTTGCTCTTTATGTAAAACATTGGGGAATTTTATGTCCCCATTATCTGAATTAAATCTCAGCTAAAACTGGATTTTGGCAAAATTTGGCAATTTGGGGTCCAGATAAGCATCTGTTGTTCCACTAGCATCTGCTAAATACATGTGGTTTGGATATACCCGCAATTAGGGCAAGTGAAATTCAGGTAGGAAAAATGAGCAAAACGAAAATGTTCAACATTTTGTGAAATCGGTCAGCAAAATTCAGACACACACTCTAGTCACCATCCTAGCAACTATTCTTTTTGGGTGAATGAGGTGACAAGTCAGAAGGTAGGTAATCTCCACCCTCCTGCCGTCCTTTGAGTTAGGTATATTTTAAAAATTTAAGAAGGGAGGGGGGAAATCTCACTTTTGACAAGCAAATACTCATAAGGAAATTTATAAGTTGCCCTCGCTGGTGCTGTTCTCACAGGAAAATGGAAACCACAATGTTGACAAAGGGTGGACACAGAAAATGTCATTGTGTATATTCTGAAAAATGCTAAAGATGGGTGTCTTTAGAAGAAAAGCATATGCTGTAAACTGGTGCTTTTTTGGTACTGAGGGTCTTCAGGTTGGTGTGTATTATCGATTTAAAACATCCAGTTCAGAAACTGCTAATAAATACATGGAATCTGGCAAGACTCTAGCTTTTGTTTTTCAAAGAAAATAAGCAGAAAAACAAATCCATCTGACTTCCAGTCGAAATCTTACAGGATGCTTTAAAATATCCATCGCTGCAATAATTATTATGCACAAAATTGTAGAGAATGTAAATTCTGTCTCTTTATCTAAAGAATCCTAAATCTCATATGCAAACAAGTAACTGTAGCTGTCACAAATTGCTCAGAGCCACTGGCCTCAATAGTATTGAGTTGGATACTTTTAAACAAATACATTTTGTTGTCATGGTTGTCAAGCAAGTGGATTTTTCAGTTTGAAGCTGCAAGGAATATTACCTCTGCAACTTGTCATGTAGTCTGGACCCGTTTATTTTATAATGGGGTGTCCATCTACACTAGATCATGGAATTGCCAAGTGTACACAATACCCAAGTGTTTGAAGGAATGCCTGCAATCATTGCCAAATTCGTAGACTAGAAGTGGACAGGAAATGCTGGTACAAGCCCACAGTATATGACACTGTTTGCCTTTCAGTTCACACATTCTCCAGCATCTGTTGATGTATGGGGGGGTCACCTTTATACTTGTTGATACCATGTAATAGTGACTGTGTACTGGCATATGTAGCAGCCCAAATATATTTTCACATGAAATGAAACAATTTGTCAAGAGTCAAACTGGAGTTGAGTATACTGCTCTGATTTCCAAACAGTCGTGATTGCCGTTTTTTAAGGGGAGGCTTCTTGTGAGAACCCTGTACAATCTCCTATAAAGCTTCTAGGGGTCATCTAAAGAGAGATGGTTACATTTGAAAGGCCAAAGCTTCTCTTGTTTAAAAAAAAAAAAAAAAAAAACTCTTCAAGGGTAGAAAAGAGAAACATTAAACTCTGAAAATAATAAAACACAGGAAAATCCAGAAGTTCTCAGACAGTTTCTCTTTTACTTCCTTAAAGGAGAGAAACTCGTTTCTTAAGAATTAGTAGTACTCTAGCTCTGAGTTAAGTGTTTTACTTCACCAGTAACATCATTGGCCTCAGTTTGTACCATTGTACTGGTTTGAACTGAAGAACCCATTTGATTTCTAATGTGAAATCCTTCAGAGCCTCAGGCAGGGAGGCACTCCAAAGACGTTTTCAGAAGTACAATGGCCTTTAGCTCCTTTCAGAATCCTGACAAGTAGGAGACAAGACATGAAATCTTAACACTGTTGAAGTCAATGGGAATTTTTACCATTGGCTTCATTAAGGTCAGGATTTCATGCTACGATCCTCAAGGGCCGTTGTCCAAACTCTCTCAAGTTTATCGAATACCCAGTTTACCTTGACTTTGCTCATCTGGTTGTCTCATCCTAGTATTGCTGGTCTTTCACTGTGGGTACATTGTTTATACCTTTAGAGTTACAGGGTTCAGGAGCTCCCAGTCTTGGGGGAAAAAGAGGAGGAAAAAGGGAGACTGATTTCTACTGTCTCAGAAATTTTTCCCCAAAACACATGTACCTTTCAAATCTGTTAAACAGATGGAACCTGCTGCATGACCATGTGTTTTCTCACCACTGGCAAGTGGCAGGAGGGGGTGGTGTGGTCTTCTAACATCCCCCGGTTTTGCTAGCAGGAAATCACAACTAATTTTCAGTTTGAAAGAGCAACCAGTTTGGTTTGTTGGCATTCTAAAACACCTGAATTCCAGAATATACAAGAATTATAACATTGTGAGCATTCTGTAAGTGTCTGGGGATGAAAAACTATAGCCCTTTATAGATTTAGGAAAAAAGGAAACACTTCCATTGTTAGAATGCCACACCACCACCTCTGTTTCCAGCGATGACTAGATTGCTGTGCTGCTGCTGTCTGGAATTCCTCGTGTTAAGCGGCAAGGTGGTGGGAGGAGCATAAAGTGCTCTGACTGTGAGTGGAGGGTTAGTGATAGGGTAGTTTCGGCCCTGCTGTTATTGTCCAGGGACTTTATTATAAAAATATTAAAAAATTAAGTTTGTCAGGGAGTGGAGAACAGGAAGGAACAGGAAAAGGCCACTGCTGCTTGAGGTATCCTTGCAGGAAGGAGAGGGAAGGAATCCTTGATACCTTTTTCTTGGTCCAATGGTGAGTACAAAAAATAAATCTTTAACTTCCCTATAACAGCTTCTAGTTACAACTTAGATAATGTTTTTACCCCTCTTAGCCACAAGAGGCGTTAGGACCCATCTGCGCTATGAAATGCTTACGCAATGATGTTTAACTTAGTGGGGGAACTGACTGTGTGTTATAAACATTGTCTGGCCCTGACTCTGTGGACAGAATCAAAACTATGTTTAAAAAAAAATTCTTCACGCCTGATGTTTATAGACCATTTGTCTCTTATGAAATGCTTTGTCTACATTATGAAGCCTAGTTACCTAATATATTTAGGGATATTACTTTGGAATAGCATGGTTGTAAAAGAAGAACCCTGAGAGAATTACCTCGTTATATTAGATCTACGCATTTTTATAGACTTGCTTTTTTTCACCAGCAAATTAAATGTGCAGTATAGTGGGATCCTGCTATTGGTTGGGGTGATTTCAATGCTACCTGACTACAAATAAGTAGACTTTCAACTATTTTTGAGACAAGCACACTGTAAAATTTGACACGATTCTTAAGGGTGTAAGGCTAGAGCAGGGGTTGGCAACCTTTCAGAAGTGATGTGCCGAGTCTTCATTTATTCAGTCTAATTTAAGGTTTCGTGTGCCAATAATACATTTAAATGTTTTTAGACGGTCTCTTTGTCTAAGTCTATAATATATAACTAAACTATTGTTGTATGCAAAGTAAATAAGGTTTTAAAAATGTTTAAGAAGCTTCATTTACCTTTAAACTAAAATGCAGAGCCTCCCGGACTGGTGGCCAGGAGCTGGGCAGGGTGAGTGCCACTGAAAATCAGCTCGCATGCCGCTTTCGGCATATGTCCCATAAGTTACCTGCCCCTGGGCTGGAGTATTCTCTTCCCATCACTGCTCTGATAACATCTTTTGAGTACAATGTGACTTGGACAAAGGCTAGATTGGAAATCTTTGTGGGCAAGGAAGGGCCTATAGAAGTAACATGCACCCATTAAATTCTGGATAGAAAATATTCCAAGTGAAGACTTTAAAGGTTGTTTTACTACTCCTCTTTTAATGTGCACCTTTTTAAAAAAAATAAATCTTAAACATACAGATAAAACACAGCACCACTGGACAAGGGGCCCATTGTTAATGTTTTGCTGTTAAACTTTAGTCCCGTTAATTTATTATTTTTTTAAGTGGTTGACTTCCTTCTCCTTAATTGTAATTACTCCAGTAGCCACAGGGAAAATATTCTTCTCTTGCCCAGACCACTGCCTCAGCTCTTTGAACTGTGCTTGTTGTGAACATATAGGCAGTGGAACACAGATGTAGTGCCTCGTTGGCTGTGCAATTCCAGTGTTTACTTTAGTCTTCTAGTAGCAAAACTATGCAGCAGTAATGTGTTCCACTCCACGTTAGAAAAAATGTCCATATATCAGAACAGTCACACTGCAGTCCAAGTCAGGAAGCGTACTAAAATGTTAGAGGACAGTCAGTGTAGCACAAAACATGCATTTAGTCTCAAACATTGGTGGGGGTTTTTTAAGGATTATAGCACTGTTGCCAAACTGGCAATTGAAGTTTGGCTAGTATATCTTCAAACCTGAAGGGTGTTTGAAAGAGTGACAATCTAGGCTGATATTCCATTACAGGCCACATAATATTCTGTATTTTATCTCTGCTTTAGAAGAAGCTTTGAAAACCAGATGGTGCAGCAAAATTAGCTACCTAGTTTTGTTTCACTCTTTTGGCTTTCACGCTTAGGTTTCTCTGATCCTCAGATTAATGGATCTGATATTAGAATTCAGTTTCTTTGAAACAATTCTTAAACGGAAAGTAAGTTTAGCCAATATTATAGTGTGTCTTTCAGGAGCAGCCCTATAAGGAGACTATCATTCAGTCTTCCAGATCTCCCCTTATCCCAAGGAGGGACATACCCTGTCCATAGCTCTATATTTGATTCAGTGTACGTCCCCCTGGTCCAGTGCACTGGTGGGTCAGAGCCACCTTTTCAGGAATGGAGATAATGGTTCTGCAGAGCCTACTTCTTCCCCAACTCCAATTGACCTGGGAAGCCAGAACAGGGAAGTAAAGCAGCAACTTACACCCCTGCACATATATGCGGAGCGGGCCACCATCTGGTTGTATATAAGGAAGTTGTAAATATTTGCATATCGAGATATACCATGTCACTGTTGATCTTTTATGAAGTCATACCTTAATTGTCCCCCTTTTTAGTGAAAACTATTACCCATCAAATTTAAGGGCCTTTCTATACTACAAACAGAAGAATTTGGGATAGGGTACAACACAGTTGTCAGTTGACCTAGTTACAATAAAGTTAAAATGTGTTGTTCCTATTTTGTGCTAGCCAAGTCTCTAGCAAGGCTTGGGAATATAATTAGTCTTGTGTATGCTACAAAATAAAGCAATGTTATAAATGGGTCATCCTGACATTTTCACTTGTCCTGCGTACAGACTGCCGTAGTTTAAAGTAAAATGTATTTTTCTATTCTAAACCCCTTTCATTTTCTCATAACTTTGTCACCTTTTGGACTAAACTCTTCCAGGCTTCTTAAAGCTGGAAGCTTGTGCAATATCATTTCAGCCATTTTTGAGTTATGCGAACATCAAGGGGAAAATAACTTTGCCTTTTGTTCTGATTACACACTTTGAGCTTGGATTACTCAAAAATGGCTAAAGCTGGAATCTTCAGACTTGTCTGTCCGCAAGGAAAATAATTCATTCATAAATCAGGTCACTACTTTAAAGTTATAAATATTTTTAAAATTGGAATTTTCACAAGTGTTAAAACATGGCAGGAAAAAAATGCTAAAGCTATGCTATGGCAGTTCTGCAGAAGCATTTTTGTTTTCAGAAACAAAATGGAAATTTAAATGCAAAGAAATGTGTGTAACTTTAAGGGTGAGTAAACACGAAAGCCCCAATTCACCAAAACCCTCAAACATGTTTTTAATTTTTAAGCATGTTCTTAAGTCTCATTGATTTCATGCTTAAAATTAAACGTGCTTAAGGGCTTTCTTGTAGTGTGACTTTAAAAGTTACATGTAGTGTATATTATATAATAGAGACTAACCTGAGTAATAATACATTCCATTTTACATTTAATAAGAAAAACAGGAATAAGAAATGCTACATGTGATATGTGGCCAACATTGTGGTAGAAACTTTTGGGAATTTCCTGACTTCAGAACTTCAATGTTAACTTTATGCTAATTCCAGTTTCTTTTATCATTTAACCATAGGTGGTACTTGGAAATACATTGACCTTGTTTACACTGCAGTCTGTAATCACGTTAGTGAACACTATTACAAATTGTATCATAGACAAGCCCACTGATAGGCACAGACTGCTGCTTACAGAAGTGTCAAGTAGTTTGAACTTTTAGGATTAACATGATACAATATGAACATTATTCAGCATAAACAGCTAGCACAAAGTGCAATCTGGAGGCCGTAAAGAGATTATACCTGCTTTCAACTTTGAACCTGTTTGTAATTTGGGACAGTTCACTGATACGATTCTGAGGATTCTGTATAATTTCTGACTGATTTTAGCAGTGTGTTCGTGAGCTATTATGAAATTGCTGGATTACTAATTAATGGTAGCTACAGAATTTTCTTTAAAAAACAAAAAAAAAACAAAAAACCCTAACGTTGAACTGGGGTGGCAAGGGGGCAGAGATCTTCAGTCAGTTCAATGTGCCTCAATTCTGAGAAGCAGGATGTTGAATATGAGTAATGATACAACAGGCCAATAATATGCAGAATAACCCTCTGATGACTCATCTAGTACAATGCAGTATATTTGTCAAGGAGACTGAATCATACATGGGGGGAAGCCACTTTTCAGGCAGCCAGCTGGTACTCAGGTCAGCAAAAGACGATCCATTTTATCAGAAGGTTTATAGTGGTAATAATGGTAAGACAGAGCACCCGGGGTATAAAATGTAGAAGAAATGGCATCTCCCAGCAGGTATATGTATTCTCTTGATACCTATGATTTCATTTTTACATTTCCTTTTTTTTCTGCCTCTCCTTTCCTCCTCTGGTTCTCTTTAATTCTGTACATAATCTGTAAGTAAATATTATGTGACTTCTTCTAGGGAACACACATGTTTTCGTTTATGATTAATATGTGAGTTTTTCATAAGTAATATCAATCTTTTGATCTTCATCCTTTCATAAAATTCTGAGAGCAAAATAGATGCTGCCTAGGAAACAACTTGTCTAGATGGGTGCCCCCTCTTCATGGGCAGTAATTGATGTGAGGGGTTAGGGAGAGAAGGGAGGCGCATTGAATTGTGCGTGCTGTATAATGTTTATATAATTTAGGAGCATAATTTTTCTGATTTATTTATCTGGCAGGGGAAAATGCTTAAATTGTGAATGTGTTCATGGTATATATTCTCTTTTATTTTTTGTGAATCAGCTTGTGCTGAATTACTGAAATAGCCTTAGTGTGTATGCAAAATATTCTTACAGATTAGTCTGTTATATTGTACTATATGTACTAAAGTGAAGATTTCTTATTGAAATAAAAGATGCATTCTGCCTTCACCAAAATGAAGCCGAATGAAAAAAATACATTTTACATGCACTAAAAGTATTGTATGTTTCAAAACTGTGTGTCTACCACATTTATCAATCATCTAAAGGTTTTAATGTATCAAATGTTTAAGGTCTAATGGCTATAGTTGGAGACAAACATGTTTTTGTGTAAGCTTCCCATGCAGGTTCACTAATATGGCTGCATCAGGACGAGGAGCTCTAGCCTTTGAAACTGAATTTTTTTGTGAATAAGAGGATGACTTGATGTCTGGCGTCCTGAATTTCTGTTCATTTGCTGTTGTGATACCTATGTACATGATTGCAAGAAAAATCTGATTTGTAAAAGACAAGGATCCAGTAGCAGTGGTGCAGGACTGGGAGTCAGAAGGTTAGGGTTCTCTGCCCAGTTCTTCCATTGACTTGCCCAAGATCATAGAGCAAGTTGCATTTCTTCTCTGTATCTCCATTTCCTTATCTGTAAAACGGTGCCCGTCTTGAGATGAAAACCCTCAGAAGTGCTTGTTAGCATTATTTATTATTTTTGCTGATCATTACTCATTCAAACCATGTCATTCCTTGCTTTAGTTTACGCAGAATAAATATCATGGGATTTTTATGATTGGTATGTATTACACAAATAATTTTGTGTAGTAAAGGATGAAAGTAAGTAGGGCTGGTTTAAAAAAAATGTAATTCATGATGCAATTCTTGAATTGCCTGTTTATTTGGCTGGACATACTAAACGAGCACTCTTCATTTGTCTTGCATATGCTATGAAACAAATGCCATCTGTCATTCAATAACATGCTAATTACAACAGGGGATAATGGTAATGTGCAACAGAAATCTGTGGGGAATTATGTTGAAATCTACAAGGATTTTCTGCCGAAATGGGCAGTGGTCTTATATAAAATGTGGGACACCTCAGTTAGATTTTTCTCTTCTACTCTCCTTGTCATTGCCTTTGCATTTTAATGTGAGACAGGGTACATCATCCAAAAACTATTCATTTAAACTGAATTTCTTTTGCTGCTTGAATGTGTCTCCCAGAGTTTATGTACAACCTAAATGATTAATTGAATAATTGGTCTATTTAAATTGAACATTTTGATATTTTAAGAGAAGTCTCTACGCAAATAAATAATCTAATAATCCATTATGACTGCCACAGCAAACACTGAAAAGTTTAAATGAGAATTGCTCTAAAACAGCTTGGAACAGTAGTTCGACTGGTATTATAAAATTGTAACTATGCTTTAAAATTGACCTTATGATACAGCTAAAATTTCCATATGGTTTTCTAGATCATCATTGAAGCAAACAATGAGCATCACAAATTTAGTAAAAGGAAACTTACTTAAATTTCTCAAACTTCATTTTACTATCTGTATATTGTGTTGCTCCAAACTGACAGTGTGTGAGAGGAGAAATACTGCATTGAAAATGAGCCTCTTAATTGAGTTTGAAGATGTAAATGAACCTCCGTTTGCCACCATCCATGCCAGTATAGCTTTCACTGATGTTCACAGCTTTGTCCTTCTTACTCACAATGTTGCTGCTAGGCCTTCTTCAGAGCTGCTTCTCTTCAATCAGACGCTCAAGCACTGCAGCTCGGGTGACCAGGTGTCCAATTTTTGCCCAGAACATCCTTGGTAACATTCACATGGGAAGGTCAGCACCGGCGACTGGACTGTTAAAAGTCTGGTTGGCGGTGGTAAGGCAGGCTAGTCCCTATCTGTCCTGGCTGGCACTGTGCTGCGCCCCAGAAGGTATGGGGTAAGGGGGCTGGCTTTCAGCACCTCCACTACTAAAAATTTTCCAGTGCCACTGGATGCCAGGACAGGCAGGCAGCCTGCCATAGCGCCCCTCCAGCCCCCCACTGCACCACTGACAGGGAACTGCCCGAGGTAAGTCCAACCCTGAGCACCCCCTCTCTCAAACTCAGAACACCTTCCTGCACTCCAAGCCCCTCAGCCCCTGCACCTTAAGACCCAGCCCAGAGCCTGGCCCACACCCTGAATGCCTCCTACCTGGCCGAACCCCAGAGCCAGCACGCCCAACCCAGAGCCCTCACCCCATTCCGCACCCCCAACCCTCTGCCTCAACCTGCAGCCCCCTCCCACACTCCAAATCCTTCAGCCCCCCCCTACCCCGCTTAGAGTCCCCTCCTGTACCCCCAGCAGGAACCTTCACCCCCTTCTGCACCCCAGCTCCCTGCCCCAGCCCAGAACCCCCTCCTGCACACTAAACCTCTCATTTCTGCCCCACCCCGGAGCCTGCAGCCCCAGTAAGAGCCCTCACCCCCTCCAGCACCCCAGCCTAGTGAAAGTCAGTGAAGGTGGGGGAGAGCGAGCCACCAAGCAAGTAGGAATGTAGTGAGCGGGGGGTGGGGCCTTGTGGAAGGAGCATGGCCTTGGGGAAGGGGCGGGGCTAGTGTGTTCGGTTTTATGTGACTAGAAGGTTGGCAACCTTAACTGCAGCAGTTCCCTTGCTCATCTGTTCTACTAGTTCAGTCGCTTTTTCCTTTACTTCCCACCTGCATGTTTAATTTTAGCATATACGTTGGTTGTATCATAGTATCCTAGAGCAAATGGCAGGAATTCACAATGACTGCTCTGCAAAGCATCTCAAATCTGTCTTCAGGAAGACTTAAAATAACTACAGTAGAACCTTAGAGTTACTTATGCCAGAGTTGCGATCTGACCAGTCAACCACGCACCTCATTTGTAACTGGAAGTACGCAATCAGGTAGCAGAGATGGGAAAAAGAAGACGCAGACACTGTACAGTACGGTGTTAAACAGAAACTACTAAAAAAATACAGGAAAGGCTAAAACGAAGATTTGACAAAGGAAACTGTTTCTTTGCTTATTTCATTTAAATTAAGATGGTTAAAAGCAGTATGTTTCTTCTCCATAGTAAAGCTTCAAAGCTGTATTAAGTCAATGTTCAGTTGTAAGCTTTTGCAAGACCAAGGTAACATTTTGTTCAGAGTTGTGAACATTTCAGAGTTATAAACAACCTCCATTTCCGAGGTGTACGTAACTCTGAGATTAGCAGGAGGCTAGCAGCATTATGAGTGCAGAGTTAAGGCTGTTGGGGTGACCTAAACTGTTGAATTTGCACACTTTCCACTTTTCAGATGACTTCAGATGTTTGAAACCTTAACTTTGAATTTCCAGGCATTTAACTGATAAGGATGTATTTCTTAATGCTCTTACTACCTGTTAACTTAGATCAAGCTTTCCTTC
Organism: Chelonoidis abingdonii; assembly: GCF_003597395.2. Lineage (NCBI taxonomy): Eukaryota > Metazoa > Chordata > Testudines > Testudinidae > Chelonoidis > Chelonoidis abingdonii. The sequence goes on from NC_133771.1 coordinate 201,624,262, forward strand.
ATTTCAAAAGAAAGGGTTGGGTGTCAAAGATCTGGATGACCACTTGCCTGCCTGAAGCTTTTGAAGCTATAAGCTAGAAGACTCTTTTCTGGAATTCCTCCATAGGTTCTTCTGATTCAGATTCCAAAGTTATTCTTCGGTGATGGTGAAAGACTTCTGGCTCTTGGACTTTATTTTCTTCTACAATACTTTGTTCTTGCCCCGTTGGCAAGACTCTGATGCCTCAAGAGATTAGGACTTTTTCTTCATTAGGACCAGAGCCAGTGGGCACATTCATCAGCTTACAACTCCCCCCCAGGAGGCAGGAACCCAGTTATTGTCTTCCTATAGGTCCTAGAATCGTGGGACTGGAAGAAATCTCAAGGAGTCATCTAGTCCAGTCCCCTGCACTAATGGCAGGACTAAGTATTATCTAGAACATATCTGACCGGTGTTAACCACCCTGACAGTTAAGAAGTTTTTCCTAATGTCTAACCTAAACCTCCCTTGTTGCAATTTTAAGTCCATTATTTCTTGTCCTATCCTCCGAGGGTAAGAAGAACAATTTTTCTCCCTTCTCTTCGTAACATCTGGCTCCTAAATGCCACTATACCTCCACAGTCAGTTGTGAGGAAGTGGGAAATCTGCTCTGCAGTCAGTGTGGGAGAGTCCATCAACTTGGTGTGCTAGAGTTGGATTTGTTCCAATTCCTCTGAGATAACTTAACCACCCCTTCCCCCAGGGCCTTGTCTGTATTAGAAAAAAAGGTGTATAGTTAGCATGTTAGCTAAATATACCTTTTTTCCAAGTGTGGACATGACCTGACAGACTGGGGTTGGAGCCCCCTAACACTGGCTGCATCTCCTTGTCTGCAGCTGCCTGTGCTGCAGTCAGCAATGGGGAAGGAGGCAGAGGTAAACTCTACCCTGAAGGAAGTTCATGCAGCATTTATGTGTTTAGAAAAGGCAGTTAGACAAATATAACTTGTAGAGGGGAGTTGCCAGCTTCTAAAGGATATGCTTGAAATAAATCTTCCAGAAGAAAGCATTTTAGATTTTAAAAGTATAATGGGTGACTAAAGGAAAGTAAGTATTTTAAACTACAGCTAGACACTTTAGAAATTACAAACCTAATCATAGAATTATTTTTAAAGGGGGGCAGCATGAAGGAGTTGGGGAAGAATCGGAATTGGTAGAAACCATGGTTTTATTTTATTAAATTTGATCCTTCTTTTAAAAGGACATTGACCTAATATTAGACCAACCTTAAAACAGTAATCATTAGATAGGAAGCGTCCTGTCCCCTCTGTTGCTGAGAAACTTTTTGTAAGCTATTCTTGATACACGGCATTTTATTGTACTGCAGAGGCAGCTAGCTAGGAGAGACCACACATTCAATTAACAATCCCCATTCACAGAACTGTCGGAATGGTAGTGATGGCATCTTTAACGCAGATGGCTGTCAGCAGAGAAAGCTAGATTGAGACAGTGTTTGCTAAATGGAAAAAGGAGAAAACTGGTAGGAAAAAATGTTGTCCACGTTTTTAAGTAAATGTTTCGTTCCTGTTCTGAGGTTTGTGTGTTATTGCAAGCAACCCATCCTCTTCCCCTCTACCCCTCATCTGTCTCTCTTCTGCTCCCCTCTTTTAATTTTAGCTTTGCTCTTTACCAGCTGTGTCCATCAGTGGAGGAGGAAAATAATTCAGCAGGGTCTTGAAATTCTAATCTGTGTCAAATGAGGGAGGGTGTGGGAAAGAGCCATTGCAATAGCAGATTCATCAAACTGTGAAGGGAAACAGACCTACAGGTACTGGGTTGAGCAGCTGGGGGTGTAGAGAAGAGTTGCTTCACATAATAACTAGCAAAATATCCAAACTCCTTACCCTTTATTCTGCTTCCCCCAAATCCAAAGGGCGAGATAGAATCATAGACTTTAAGGTCAGAAGGGACCATTATGATCATCTAGTCCGACCTCCTGCACAACACAGGTCACAGAATCTCATTCACCCACTCCTGCAACAAACTCCCAACCTGTATCTGAGCCATTGAAGTCCTCAGATCATGGTTTAAAGACTTCAAGATGCCAATCTTTCACTCCGCAGACAGAAGTGTAATTTAGAACCTTCACTAGTAAAGAAATTATCTGATGAATTTTGGATACACAGTTGCAGAGAGTGCCACTAAACCCCACTGTAGACATTTAACATAACTCAATTTTTGTCTCGATTTCTCCTTCTGGTATGGTTAATGTGACGAAAAAGGGAGTTCTGTGACACCAACACATTAACACTTTATGAAGCAGTTGAGCGGAATCCTCAAAAATTGATAGTAAAATATCCTTTATATTGCAACTACTTTATATATTTGCCCCATCTTTTGGCTTTTTAGAAAAAGGTGTTGGACTATTGGTAAAATATTCATGATAGTGATTTGCTTATTACAATATCATTGTTTGTTCCTTTCTCAAAGGAAATTCTTACTAGCTTTCCGAATTTAAAAAAAAAAAATGCCCAGGAGCTATAACTTTAAATAGGTTGCGTTTTTCTTTCCAATAAAAACGTGTAGCAAACCACAGGCTACCTTTAGCCCCGAAGTTCCATTATGGTTTTGGTTCTGGGTGGGGCTGACTAACAGCCTTGAAACACAGTGATAGAAAATGTTGGCATCCTGCCACCCAGTTGGATAATCTGAGCAGATATTTTCTTCCAAGGCTTGTAACACTATTTAAGACCAATCATTTTGGGTTAAAATAGCTAAATATTCTCATTAACTAATAATTAAGAATAGATTATGCAGACAGAATAGTATGTAGGCCATAAACAAACCCAAAAATTAAAAGCAGTCTTAAAGTTTTTAGAAGCCAATAAAATGGGAAGAATTGAAGCCACTTGGTGGTTCCTCTGGTAGTTTTACTCTAACGGTGAAAGACTGACCTTTAACTAATCTTAAGAGCATTCAATATACTATAAATGGAAGTTAATCAAATATTGTACATGCTCTGAATAGATCTCCTTTAAAAAAATGGCTGCAGCACAATAAAAGTAGATGGATATAGCAACAAGATCCTGAGTTTCCTGCTGCTCTGAACCAATAATGCTCACGTAGGATTTGTAAATTATTATTTAACTATGGAGAATGAGTTGCTTGAACTGGTCAAGGCCATAATGCAGTCACCTGAAATTATATTGCAAAGAAAATAAACAGTTTGCATGCAGAATTGTTTAGGTACTTGTATAACTCAACACTATCTTAGCTAAACACCTCCCAGGTATTTATCTGTGCTGTTGTGGAATAGAAAATCATTGCTTATTCCACTTTTACGGATGGAGACCTTAGGCACAGAGACATTAAGTGAAGTTTGACAGAACTAGAAGTTGACCCCAGGTATCCTGAGTCCTAGCGCAGTGCCTTAATAGTGGAACCAAATAATAATTATTGTCCTAGGTCTTTTTTAATAGTTAGTATAGCTGGAAATAGTGGCAGTGTTGTGTCTGGTGATACATGAGGGAGGAGAGCCTGTCCCTGCTCTAAAGAGTGTACAATGTAAATTCCAACTGACTGTATTAGAAGAGCAATTTAGTATTCTTCCTGTCTCACAAACTAGAAGCTCTTGTCTGGCAGTGTTGTTTTTGCTATGGCAAAGGGGGGATAAAGATCTCATTTTCAGGGGGGAAATTAGATTTGTCTCCTGATGAAAATGCCTGAATCCCCTGAAGTTACAGTTTTTAAAATGGAGAAGTCATGGCTTTCTCTATAGAGCCTGCATTTATCTATGCACTTCCCTGGACAACTGTAGAAACCAGGAATCTGGGGCTTATTTTTGAAATGTATTTCTTTCATCGCATGTTGTTTCGTTATGTTAGGTTTCTTATCCATTGTAATCTTAAAAGTCTTTAAACAACCAATTTTTAGCTGCTATAACATTAGTCAAGCCCTTTGTCATTCAAGCCAATCTACCTGGCTGCTCTCTGTCATCTGCCGTCAAGTGAAAATGTATGAATGTTCTCTTTCTTTATCAGTTCCCACTTTATACCAGTGTTCTGTTGAATTGTGTTTGTTACCAGCTAGCCTCAGTATTCAGTTAGTTTGTGTGTTCTTTACTCTACAGTTTGGTCTGACTTAATTCGTGTCTATGTCCCCATGGCAGTGTCCTTGGGATGACTTTTTGGCCTTATGCAATTTCCAGATATGGGGCCTGATCCAAAGTTTATTTGAGTCTCTTCATTGGCTTGAATAGACTTGTATCAAGCTTGTAAGACATTCCTGGCTGATGACATTGGGTACAATCCAACCAAACCGACTTCCACAAAATATGATTCAATGGTGGAACTGTCAGTGACAATTAACAAAGTGTCTGTCTTTTCCCACATTCAGTATCAGATTGAGACATCCAGTCAGGCAGCTGTTATACTCTCAGATACAGTTGCAGGTCTTGATTCTAAAGGTGTAAAAGAGCCATAGGTCAGAATATCAGCATAGATGTCTTAATAAAAGCCGTATGATTCATTTAGTGCCCCCACGAGAGTGTAAATACAAGGAAGAGGGTAGTTTAAAAAAAAATTCAAACCCAGAGTTATACTAATATTTAAAACAGAAGAGCATATGAAGCTTGTCAACAACGAAAGAGTTATCTGACATCATGGAAACATGCAACCTTTAAACCTTAGAAATCTGAAATATTGGTGATTGGAATCAGTATTAAGTCAAGTAAAAATCTAAATTAACAAATTTTAGAAAGTTCCTAGCAGTGCTGTTTCAGGAAAGTGAAGGCTCTACTGAATTCTGCCTAGAAAGTTAGTACTAGTTTGTATAGAAAATGTTAGTCTGGGCTATAATATACTCCAGAAGTTTTATTAAAAAAAAAAAAAAAAAGGAAACAGGCCATTTGTTCTATGGAAAAGTATTTTGAAGTTTGTGTTCATGTGTCTTTCTTAAAATAAAGGTTGAAATTCCATGAATGCTTCCCAATAACACTAAAAGATGTAATATAGAAGCAGTTAAGCTCAAAATAGAAGGAATGCAACCTTAGAAAAACTAGAAGGGAAGAAAGACAAATAGTTAATCTTTAGTAATCAATACATAGAGAGAATCTTCAGAAACTGAATGAAAAACAAAGCACAGGAGAAGAGAGTTCAAACATCATCATGGCGAGTGCTTTCTTGAAGCCAGTCAATTTCTGTTTGAAAAGAACGTAGCATATGTAAATTTTCCACTTTGTTTCCAGAGTGGAACAAATAAATTATTTAAAAGTTATTGTGAATTAAATTTAGAAATTATTTCTAGTAGAAGCCAGTGGCTGCATAACACATTTTACAGGGAAAATACTAATGTCTGAATCAATCAGACTCTGGACATGCTCATCTGACTTTCTCCTGTAGAAGGCTACAATGTCTTGAGGGCTGGGAGCAAGATTTCTGAAGACATCCCTAGCTACTTAATCTCAGTTCTACTGATGCTTTGCGTATCTCATCCAGAGCTATGGGCAGCAATGTAGGCATACATGACTTTATTAAAAGCAGATGTTCAAGCAAAGCCGCTTTTCAAACATCAGCATATGTTTGAAAATGTCATGAAAGCCAATGGAAAAGTAGTGCCAGAGGCCCAGGGCAAACAGAAGGTAAAACTCTACCTTGTACAAGGCTGTGTACAGGGGAATAAAAGCCATACTAAACCATCAGACAGTCCTTATGAAGCTGTTTTGCATGCAAATCCAATAAGAGAACCAGAAGTCTAGTAGATAAATCAGATCAAAAGGGAACCATTCTGGAGAGACTTCTCTAGAACTCTCCATCACCACAAAACAGACTACATGATTCCTAATATACCCAGCTAGAAGCGGAGGCTCCACTGTCTGACAGACTCCTATGTTTTGCCAAACTTGATAGATCTTCCATTTTCCTTGGGATACTCTCAGTTTTTGGGTGAGTTCTGAAGATTTTCCGAATGGGTGGTTGGATTTCCCAGGAAAAGAGGAGTTCTGAAATGAATTCTGCAGGGCAATAACACAGGCATCGGTCCATACCTTTATCTCTATCGTAAGGTAAACCGTTAGGCCTCTATGAAGGCTTTCGTTAGGAGACAGATTCTGCATGATACAACCAGGTAGATCTCAGATCTCTGCCTTTCTGCTCTGGGTACTACTTTTGACATTACAAGTGACCAAACTGAACTTGGAGGTGCAGGATGAAAAATAATTTTACCTCTTGCTGGTTCTTTTCTCCTATTTCCTGCTAGTCTATGTGGGCATCCTGTGGCTGAAATACAGAACAGTGCTAGTTGGGGTGTCTTTTAGATACACTCCTGTCTTGGAATTTGCTTTTAGCATATCTGTGACCGGGCAAAACGCCATCACAAGATAGAAAGGGGTTAAGAGCCAATTAGTATGGGTATGGAATGGCTGCTATATGAGGAGAGATTAATAAGACTAGGACTTTTCAGCTTGGAAAAGAGATGACTAAGGGGGGATACGATAGAGGTCTATAAAATCATGACCAGTATCGAAAAAGTAAATAAGGAAGTGTTAATTTACTCTTTCTCGTAACACAAGAACTAGGGGTCACCAAATGAAATTAATAGGCAGCAGGTTTAAAGCAAACAAAAAGAAGTATTTCTTCACACAGTGCACAGTCAACCTGGGGAACTCCTTGCCAGAGGATGTTGTGAAGACCAAGACTATAACAGGGTTCAAAAAAGAACCAGATAAGTTCATGGAGGGAGCTCCATCAATGGCTGTTAGCCAGGATGGGCAGGGACAGTGTCCCTAGCCTCTGTGTGCTAAAAGCTGGGAATGAACAACAGGGAATGGATCACTTGGTGATCACCTGTTCTGTTCATTTCCTCTGGGGCACCTGGCACTGGCCACTGTCAGAAGACAGGATACAGGGCTAAAGGGACCTTTGATCTGACCCAGTATGGCCATTTTATGTTCTTACATTTGAGTCACGTGTGTCACTCCTGTGCTGTAATTAGTTGCTTCTCCACTAGAGAGGTGGGCCTAAGAGGCATCAGGTGATGGACACTTAGGATTCATCATCTGAAGGGACTCGGTTGCCTTTTAAGGGGCCTGAGTCTGCAGGAGAACAGATCCCTCAGGGAGATTCTGTCTGAGGGGGCATTGCTCAAATACTAGCACTGGAAGAAGTCTGGAGTTACGAGAAGGGAGACTGAAGACTGAGCCTAGATGAAGAAGGGTTGATTTTTTTGGAAAGACTTTGGGTAGTAGTTTGAACTTTTGTTACTGCTGAGTTGCATACAAGCAGACAGAGTACAGGAGATCCCACCCTGTCGCTAGGGACACATTGGTGGTGAGTGTGCACCATAACAGTACCAAAGGACTGCATAGTGAACCAGGTGGTTGATCTGTAATAAGCCTTATTATTACTTATTAATAAGTCCTCCTTTTGACTTTTATTTTAAATAAGCCATTGCATTAATTTCACTTTAGTGTTTAGAGAAAGTTTTCATTTTACCAAAGTTTCTCATGCTATTTCTCGTCTGTTCCCCAGTGGCCAGACTTAGTTGTGTATGTAAAATCCATAGGATGCAAATAAGCATGAAGTATGGGTGTTCGGTTTCTGGTCAATGGTAATTTTGGACTACATGCCAAGCTTATTTTTAAACATATTTTTTAAGTTATTTAAAGTGGAAAATAAATCGTTAAAGGAAGAGGAAAACATGAAATAAACAGGATATTTATTTTTAACAAACGTTTTCCGAGTCATGTAGCTAAGCTAGAAGCAAGACCACTGTTAGTGACTTACTAGATATTAAAGCCTGGTTGCATTTGAGAAATGCAAGTTATATGTCAAACAGCAATCACTTTTAATGAAATATTAACTGTGTGTTGGTAAATTTAAAAAAAAAAAAACGATTTACCATATGTATAAGGACGAATGATGCTGCCTCTCTATTAACCTTAGCCGGATCTTGTCAAGTTTAAAGAGATGCTATCAGTTTGGTCAGATGCCAAAAACTTTTGCAAAAAATAAATTTGAAGCTTCATACCTCAGGTTGAGGTCTAGCCTATTTTAAAAGGCATCCTTTGGGAACACTGCATGGGTTTACCATCCTTTTTATGGACAGTATGTTTTGGGGGCTGAACAGGTTGTGTCATTTACTAATACAAACTTTTGGGCCTGTTTGATTTGACAGTGTGTTGAAAACTTACTAGATCAAGCAATTAGTTTCCTCTTCTTCTGTATTTTCCTACCCTGGTGTGGTGAGTCAATTAATTTACAAGCATACTCTGCATTAATATTCCCCAGTAAAAAAAAAAATGAGATGAGTACAGGTCCACACAGGTCACTGTAATGTGCTACACCGTCTCCGTATAAGGTGATCAGATGTCTGTGGTAGCATTGGAACCAACTGTGATTATAATTGTGCCTGTTGACTGTTAATGTGCATGGTGACTCTTCAGTTTCAGTTCAGGACCTGATAGCCACTAGAACTATCCTTAGGCTCAATCAGTACAGCTGACCACATGCTAGACGTAGAGGGTTTTTTTACTCAGATTGGTGGTAGGTGGAGTAGTAATTACACTTTTGTGCCGGACTGAAATCTGCCACCTTCTGTTTGGACTCTTCTCTTCCATGATGTGTGAAAGTCTTGTTTTGATTGCCAGCTGAGACTGGTGAAACTAATGCATTTATGGGTGTGTCTCGAAGTGAATGCTCTTCTTCAGGTGACAAGACCACTCTCCTTTTTCTTTCAGTAACATTTTTGAATGGTGAGACAAGGCTAGCAGTGTCAGACATTCTTGCATTTCCTTAATTCCACTCTTGTTTCAGGCCTGGATATAGTATGGAAATTGTGCTAGTTGCATTGGTTGATCTGCTTCTAGTAAGGGATCGGCACTGATTCTCTTAGCTTTGTGAGCTGCTTCCAGCACTGCCCATGAGATCTTGATGGAACACTATGTTCTCTACGGGGTAGGTGGAGCTGCCTTAGAGTTCTTGTGTGATCCTAAAGATTAACGTTGGGCAAATTGTTCCTGTGCCCAGAGGGCATGCTTACGTGGAATATTGCAAGGTTCATTCTTTCTCTCAGGGAGCATGTTATGCTGGCTGAAGATGAGTTTCCAAATGTAATTTAATGTGTTCAGGGTGGGAGGTAGCCCTACATATTTTGGACGCTGGTACCTGACAGGTTCCCACTTTCCCGGTGTGATACTTCAGCAGTTGTGATCATGAGAGACACTGGAGCTAGCATCCTTCCCCCTGTTCAAGAGGGGACTGCTGGCAGGATGCTTTTCTGCAAGGGGTATTCAGCCCTGGAACGTGCTTCTCTTTGTAGTCCAATAGAGCCCACATCTGTAGCCCTGCAGGGCAGACTGCAAGACTAGTCTCCCATTCGGGGTCTTTTCCTGATGGACTGGAGTAAAAGCTTCAGGCTTGATTGTGGTGTGTTGTTTCATTTGTGTGTTGAGCTCCTGAAATTAGACTGGGCAATTACTGCTGTTTATATAGTGACTGTGGCAGTAAAGAACATCTGCTATAAACACTTATATCTATCCTCAGATAAAACTTTAAATTGTTGCGCAAGTACCTGGAGTCTAGATCTGTACTTTCTAAATATTGCAATAAATTAAACTCTTGTAAGATTATGTGTGATCTCACACAGTTATTTTGTTGTTGTCGTTACAGTGACAGCTATATTGTGCGAGTCAAAGCTGTGGTTATGACCCGAGATGACTCCAGTGGGGGATGGTTACCGCAAGAAGGAGGCGGTCTCAGTAAAGTTGGCGTCTGCAAGGTCATGTACCCAGAGGGCAATGGAAGAAGTGGATTTCTAATCCATGGGGAAAGGCAAAAAGACAAACTGGTAATAGAGCTTAATTCAACTTTTGTCTGTTTTCTTAGGAAAGCTACCCAAAATCAACATATTCTTATAGGAGTTTCAAAACCAAACAAAAAAAAAAACTTGAAAGCAGTGCTGGATTGTGCAAAATAAACCCATCCTAATTCAAATGAACAATAAATTATCCTGACCTGTTTTTTAGGTTGTCATGTTATCTCCTTGAGATAGCAATTGCATGTTGAACAGCAATATGTAAAGGCCACCTTTAATTCCTAAAACATGAAACTGACACATTTATTTTTCTAAGACCTAATAAGAATACATGAGAAGTGAACTGAAGTGTAAAGAATTCATGAAGCTGGTCACGTTGTACTGAGTAATGCAATGCAAGCCTTTAAAACAGCAATGAATTATTTATGCTGCATGCTATTCAAGGTTTGGACTAGTAGAGTAAGAATGTGAGGACAAGTTGTGTTTTTATGAATTGACAAGCTCAGTTCCTTCCAATAGCTATTTATTTAGAAGACTTCTTTTATTGCACAAAATAAAATGAATAAAACTTATATTCAAATATAAATTGGAAGTTTAAAAAAAAACACCTGTTGTTTTAGTTCCCTGTTGGTTAGTTTTTCTTGTTGGTTTCAGGATACCTAATTATAAAATGGAAAAGCTTAAAAATCCACCTCTTGCAAATTGGTTTGGTACATGCTTATAATAGATGTTTGAAAATAAGCTAGTTGAATAAAAGTGAATAGTTTAGTGTAGTTTTAAGATTGTCTTATTGTCAAGAGAGCTGCGATTTTTAAAGCTTTTGTTTCATTTACAATTGCTTTTGACATGATTTTATATTGAATGATATTCTCGCACCAGAGTAACAGATTCATAACTTGCTTGTTTTGTGTTGGGGAGATTGTGGGGCAGGAGATTCTGGTCTGTACTAGCACTTGAAAGGCGTGGCTGTCTCTGTTTAAGTGTAACCTTACTTTTGTGCTGAAAATTTTTAGGTGGTATTGGAATGCTTTGTTAAAAAGGACTTGGTCTACACTAAAGCAAATCCTATATTTCACCACTGGAAGGTTGACAACAGGAAGTTTGGGCTCACTTTTCAAAGTCCTGCGGATGCACGAGCATTTGATAGAGGAGTGCGGAAAGCAATTGAAGACCTCAATGAAGGTACTGAAGCTTCTATCAGCATTCTGCTTGTTTCTTTGCAGAGGAGAGGTTCCAGAGACAGGACTCACTCAAGCTAACTTGAATGCATTTCTTACTGTGGTCAGTCAATTAGCCTTTAAAATAAAGTTTAGTTCTTGTTCAGTAGAGAATTAGATTAGTAGCCTCTTGGGGAGGGAAGGATTTAACTCGGGCATTTCTTCAGAGTTTCCAATCCATATGTAGCCTAATCCATCAAGACTTAAGATGAAAAGATGCATTACTTATAGCTGTGGATCTAACTATAGCTAGCAAAAGAACAAAGTGTTTCACGTCTTGTCTTTTAGGTCCCTTTTCTCTACATGCAGTTAATGCTGCACTGGCAATTATTTCATTATATGTTGTTGTTGTGCTTTGTTAAATTATAGTATGAGTTCCTATGTGGACTTGAATAAATCATAAGGATTTTTTCTTAGACAAAATTAATTATGTTAAGTCTCCACTTAATTAGAGAACTGTAGTGCTTGAAGGTTTCATATTTTTTATCTCTTCAAAAATTGTATTTTATTTAAAAAGATTTGTCCATACTTGGAGGTTGTTCTGAACTTTTCCTTTTCACATTATATTGCTATCAAACGAGAATCAAAATGTGTCTTCAATTCAGAATTATCTTTTATTTTGTTCTCATTTCAGTGAAAAATAATTAATCAATTATTTGATAAATAGCTTTTCATATATAGGTAGTTGTGCTACGAGAGCTATCTTTTTTTCTGAATGACTGGAATAAATATATAAATATTAACAGAATATTAAGTTTAGGATATTTGTGCTAAAAATCTAGTTTCTTACATTTTTGGATCTTTAATTTTTGAACATTTTTAGCTGTCCCAACACAAATACATGGCACTCCTTGTCCATGCCTTTTAAAGTCTTGCACATCTCCACCCCAGTCTATATCTCTCTGTCATTATGCCCAAGTGTTTTTTGTGTGCATCCTTTTTTCACTCTGTTCCTTTTCCATTCTTCTCTGCCATTCCTTACGCCTGCAATTCCTGCCCTCATCATTCAGTTCCCTCCATTACAGCAGACGTTTCAGTGATGATCCACTGAGAGATGAGATCAAATCCTCACTGGTCATTCATGGGTTATGTGCTTGACTCTGTGCCATGGAAATCAACGGGAGTAGAATTAGGCCCTATGCTTCTGAACTGTAGTCCTTTTCTTGTTTGTCTCATATAAACTGTAATCTCTTTGGGGCGTTAAATTTGGCATCTTCTATAATATAATTCACACTGAAGCTCAATTATATTAATAATGTATATACTCTGTATTTAAGGGAAATTGTGATAAAATGGTATTTGAGAACATTTGTACATGGCAGCAACTCGTAACTGAAGATGTATTGAAGTTGAGTAGAATTCAAGATAGAAGTATACATTTAAAGCTGTGTGGCTGTTTTTTAGCTACTGTTCAAAATCAGTGCATCTGTTTATCACATTAACAGAACAAACTGATCCTGATGGGTGCACTCTTACTTAACTTCAAAATAGGGTTATCCAAATTAAAACCAATAACCAGTTCTCATGTAATACATTAAAGTTCTGGATTTGAGTCACTGTGACTCAATACTGTCTATGAAATCTGGTCAAATTAGCACAACCAAGCATATACATTGAAGCTTCACTGCATTCAGATATTCTTAGAAGCAAAACTTAATCCTTAGCTTGTTTCTTGAAGTATCAGAACTACAGAAATTCTGTTCAGTATTAGTGACATCGCACAGCTCTGGAGACATGGGGACTGGGCTTTCAACCTGAATATATATGCACATTTCTCGTGAGGTGAAAATTTTACCCTTAACTCTGCATGTCTTCATGAATACTCAACTCAGGTTAGCCTGCCACAGATAAGATTAACAATTAAAATCTTTCTGAGTTAATGTAACTCATTGTCTGCCCCAGTACAAACAATTTAATTAAAAAAAAAAATTACTAAAAGCTCAGCACTCATAAGCAATAACAAAACTGTGTGATGTGGGAGGGAGAGAATTTTGATACAAAAATTTGGTGATTACTCTGGTTTAATATTAAAAATCCACATACAGAGTTCCACAGCCGCCCTCCTCCCCCCAAATGTAGAGAATACTGGAGTGTCCCTTTTTAAATGCATAAAATGTTTAAATGAAATGAAGGAAGGATTCTTGGATGAAATTTGCAAATTTTGTGTTAAACCCTAATAGTTACCACAAGATTAATCAGAACCTCCTCAAATTAATTTATTCTTCTACCTGTTTTGTTCTTTCTTCTGTCAACTCTTACATGTTTTGTTTACAGCGGGGAGGTGAGAAGGAAAGAAATGGCTCTCTGACAAATACCTTTTAAAACAAAAATTCTTCAGAGTAGGTCGTTATTTTCTGAACGCTAAAGACTGACTCCCTTTCTGGTTGAGCTTTTCTGTATGTTTTGTTTGTTTTAGTAAAAATAGGTTTTCTGACTTCAGAGGTCCTTAGCTTGATGTAATTCAAGGTAGCTCCACTGATTTACATTAGTGAAGGATCTGGCACTGGATGTTCATTCATTATACTTTTATCACGTTTTGAAAATGAAAACACTATATAATTGTAAGTGCTTATCATTATTCTGCCATGATCTAATGGTACAGGCAGTCATACAATATCAGTTCAAGGAACTCTTTCTGGTTGTCACCTTTCTAGCCTACTTAACAAGAGACATTTTTCTTTTTTCTTGTTAATTTGTTACCACTTTCTCACTTCAAGTTTATTGTGTCAGTGTAGTTTACCTGGGGAATGTAATTGTCCATGATAATCCCAGTGGTCAAAATCCAAATAAAATCCACCAACTTTTAATTTAAAAAAATCTGATGTTTAGAAATGTCATATATTTTAATGATGTTTTTCTAGGATCTACTACTTCCTCTTCAACGATCCACAATGAGGCTGAGATTGGTGATGATGATGTCTTCACAGTAAGTAAAGTTAGTTTGAAATTGTTCTCTTTTGCACTGTGGGTCACTTAATCAGTTTTTTCATCATCATGATTTCCTTGAGTGTCTGTAAGTGATATTTCTCTGTTCATCTTCTACCTTCCATGGCCCAAAAGAAGATTCAGCCTTCTGAAGTCCTCCAGCTGTCATCACTGTAGTATCACAATGTAGAGGAAATGTTCATAGTGTCATAGAGCTAAGTGGATAATGCCAAAAATAAAATATATGTTTCATTTAATTTTCAAATGACGTGGCTTTGGTGGAGTTCACGCCCCTTTTGTATTATCTGTCTGCTAGTTTTAGAGACATTGAGTGTTACTGGCATGTTTATGGAAATCAAGTTTGTCATGTTTGGGGTTATTCATGAAAACTGAATTTTAAATTTGCTTGTGCAAGCATTAACGTAAGAAGTCCATCCAAGCTTATTCAAACTGGGGAGCAAACCAGATCTTGTGACTTACCTGACCAATACCAACTACATAACACTAGAAAATCAGCCATTCATTATTATTTGATGTTGTTTATAATTGTTATTTCTCATTTTATTTTGTAGTAGCATCTAAAATATGTCTGGAGCTTTCCTAAAAGACAGTGTCCCTGTCCCATCCATAAGCTAAAAAGGTTGAATGAATATATCAAATGAAATTTCAGTCTGGTCATGGATATTATTCCATGGACTGAAGAAGGCTAAATTAATCAGATTATTTGCTTGGCTCCAGTAATGTGCATCCCCACCTTTCTTGTAAATAAACTGTTGAAAAACACTGGAGAAAGCAAAGGGTTAAAGGTGAATATCTTCAGAATCCAAAGTAGAAGTCATAAATATACTTTATTACTGCATTTCATTGCTGTGAAAGTGTGAAAATATTTCATTTATTTCTCATTTCAAAAATGTGCTTTTTCTATGTATCTAGGATAATGGAGGGAGGAAACGGAGCAGGAAGCATTCAGTTAAATCCTGTGAATGTCAGACGAGAGGGTGGGGAAGGGGGAGGGGAGAGCCCAAAGCTGAAAGGTAGCTCAAGATGAATTTAACTGAGCTTCCATTAGATCAGCATGATGTGGGTCTGGACTGGTTTCCTGTAGTGTTTTGACCAGATCCTCTTGACAGTTGGCATGTTGTTCACATCTGTTCTTTTGTCACAGTTCTAAGAGACAAACAACAGCAGGCAGGGTTAAAAGGTGACTTCCTGTGCTCCAGAGCAAAACTATCATTAGCAGCTGCTTCCCAGCTACCTGCCAGAAGTGATTTATAGAATCCGAGATGGGAGAGGGTGAGGCCTCATTGGAGCCAGAGTGCTTTACTCTTTTGTAGTATTTATCCAAAAGTTACAAGATCCTTGAAAACAATGGTCTGGTGCCATTTGAAATGCATATGTATCTTCAGGCTTGTGTATTGCTTTTGAGCGTTTGTTGTAAAGTGGAGGTACTCAAAACTTGTCATGCGTAGAGGTCAGCTTTGTTAGCCATGGTAGAGATGTTGAAGCTGCCAAATGAACATTCCATTTACATTTCTCTTTAAGTGCTTTCAAAGGAAATATAGAAAATAGTTAAGGATAGTTAAGTATTAGAGAAGTAGCCGTGTTAGTCTGGATCTGTAAAAGCAGCAAAGAGTCCTGTGGCACCTTCTGCACTAACAGACGTTTTGGAGCATGAGCTTTCGTGGGTGAATACAATGCATCTGACGAAGTGGGTATTCACCCACGAAAGCTCGTGCTCCAAAACGTCTGTTAGTCTATAAGGTGCCACAGGACTCTTTGCTGCTTTTAAGGATAGTTAAGTTCTTCCTAAAATCAGTCCAATTTGTCGAGGGACCAGATGGATCCATGCAAGTAACCGAGGCCTGAGAATTCCCATGGTTTTGTCCATAATATTTAGGTTTGGGCCCATGTCTAGATTCTAAGTGAATAAAAAGTTGGGGTGCTTTGGTTTTTACATGGGAACAAATGTTGGAAGTACTGTAGTTTAATGCTTGTGTTAGGAAAGCTGGATAAATTGTGCACCAGCTATTTTATATATACTGTCAATCCTACATTCAATGTTCAAAACCAGAGCTGAAAAATAAACTGTTTTTTCTTCCCACTTGACCCGCCAATGAGGTATACATATATGAGGTATCTGTACACACATTATTACTACAGTGATGGGTTATTTGGGTGCACCTTTAGACTTAGTGGGCAGGACCCAAGATTCACCTCTTTCATATAATTACACTTGAAACATTCAAGCTACGTGGTGTACTTCGGGCTACATTTATGGATAATGTTAGCATGCAAGTAGTCAAAACTTAGTTGGGATCAGCATCCACTTAAGATGAATGGTTGAAGTTTATGCCTCAGGTTCTTCTGTTTCAATCTGTCTGGCAGCTCTCTCAAGAAGATAATGTGTTGATTTATGTACTAAAAGTAAGGTTGCAAGGTCTTTGTGTTTCCAAGGACTAGGGCCATTTTTCACTAGCTGTAGGTAGCTATGCTTTCGGTTGTCTTTTATAGCTGTTGATAGTCTCCAGAAGGCTGTTTTTGTGCCGCTCAGTTGACTATAAGGTTGACTCTCAGTAAAAGCTGTTTTATCCAGCATGTTGGGAGAATGGGAGGTGCCGGTAAGTGAAACATGCCGGTTAACTAAGAGGGAGGGAATTTAGGTGTGGGAAGGGGCTCAGGGCAGCAGGTTGGGGCACAGGAGAGGATGCAGGGTGTCGGATCTGGGGGGCGCTCGCTTTGAGCGGCTCCCCGCAAGCAGCAGCCTGTCCCGGCCACTCCTATGCGGAGGCACAGCAGGCAGTTCCGCACACTACCTCTGCCCACAGGCGCCACCCCTGCCACTTCCACTGGCCGTGGTTCCCAGCCAATGAGAGCTGCAGAGCTAGTGCTTGGGGTGGGGCAGGGGAAGTGTGTGGAGCCACCTGCCTAGGAGTAGCTGGTACAGGTCTCTGCTTGTGGCGAGCCACCCCAGGTGAGCGCCTCCCTGGATCTGAAACCCTGCACCGGACTATAAACCAGAATTTCAATGAAGATCAGAAATGCAGGTTTACAGAGCTTTCTGGCTGGTGAAGTGCTGCATAAAACAGCTGTTACTATACTTGTGAAGCAGGAAAGCATTTGTATCAGATGATTGGCTGCTCTGCCACCATTTAAGCCATCCATTCACAGTTTATGATATTGCTCCAGTAGTCAGTGAGTGTTGGTGTCAAGATGTCCTCTTTGGTTGCCTAAGTTAGTAAAAGACCTCAAACTTGAACTTTCCCTTTCCAGTACCTTTAAGGGGCTTTAAACTGTTAATTTATAGCTCATCTCATCAGAGAGCTGGGGATTTATGATGGTAGAGTGAAGGGACCTTGTCAGGCCACAAAATTTGTGTTTTGGTTAGGAATTTTTTTATTATTTATTTATTTATTTTTTATTTGCTTACTGTTTAGTCCTTTAAATCTGAAAGAGAATGAAGAAAAATTACCTTTGTGTGCACTAGTAGGATGTCATCAACATTCTCTTACATGGCTCTTAAACTTCCATGCACCCGTTTTCCGAACCAGTGCAGAAGTATTTTTAACAGCAGTGCTGCTGCCATTTGAGTTTTGTTTCCACTGTGCTTCAAGATGAAGATGCATTACTTCTCCTCTTAGTCTCCTTATATTTTATAAAACCATAACAACCTAAAAAACATACCTATGGTGAGATTTTCAAAAGTGCCCAGATGATGTAAGAGCACAGAGTCACTTAAGCACTTTTGAAAATCCCAACCATAATCTGTTCAGTCTAAGGACCTGTATATACTGGGGATATTTATATCAATATAGCTATATGCAAGCAAAAGGTCAGTCTAGATGCAGTACTCTGGTGTAAAACAGAGTTCCACCAGTGTGGCTTACTCCAGTTTGAGGTGTGTCGACACTGACAGTTTAAATTACCAGTGTAATTATATCAGTGCAAAATCCCTAGTATAGATAGGCACCAAAGCCTGATCCTTTCAGTGGATACCACAGGATATAGTGCTTTTGTATGCTTAGTTCTGTTGACTTCAGTGGGACTACTGTAGTGGTAAATAATATGCCTGGAAGAAAGTGGAGAGGGTGGGGATGAGGAAATTAGGTCTATAATTATTTGATAAATTTTCCTTCCCGCATTGAAAGCCAAAGCCATACTACATAAACAAATAACTGGCTTGCAGGTAAAATGCTTGCTTTAAAGATGAAACCTTCATTTAGGTTCAACAGTATATAGTAGTGTTACTTTAATTCCAGACCTTCACTAGAATCCGTAAATGTTTTCCATATGTTTGCAAATAAATTTCACATGTCCCTGTATATTATAAATTTTCCCCTCAAGAGATGCAATCTGAGTAAGGCTAGCCATCCATTCTGTTTCCATTGGGGGAGCACTGTCTTTCCAAGGATCTGGGATTATTCTGTTGGCCTCCACTAATCCAGTCTGCACGCAGACTGCCTTCCTCAATTAAATGTGCTTCAATTCGGAAGTGTCACTTATACTTCAGGACACAATGTATTCTGTGCTTCTGCAGCCACAGAATTTACAGCTGAATCCTCCACCTCTTGCTGGAGAATTATTTTTCAAAATCTAAGCTTTCACTTTTAGAAATTAAAATGGAGAAAAAAAGGGTTTTCTCCCATATGATTATCAACTGAAAAACGAGAACTTAGTCCACTGGACAATGGAATGGTGTCTTCCTGAGTCTGCAGAGTGCATGAAGCAATAGCTCTGAGCAGTGTAAACAGCCCACCGAAATAAATAGTGGCTGTTAATTCTGAAACCTGTTGACAATCTTAGCAGAAACATTGGTCTGATCTGTGTATCATATAAATCCAAATAGCCTTCTTGCATGCCAGAAGTGGACCAAGTGGCAGAAAAACTCTCTAGCTTTCCCTTTAATAACTTCCTCAGTACAGGTCTGTTTTGTAAATAACAAAAATCTTTCTCTCTTTTCTCCCCTCTCCCACATTCGGTTATTAATATGCCAATGTAAAATAGGTACTTTGGTATCAAATTCTGACACATGCTACAGTACTGAGTATTTTCATATTTAATCGAAACCTCTCTGTTTAAATAAAACTGCCGAAGAATCTCCAATCTGCTACACCAGAGTGCTTCAGAATCCATAATCTAGAGAGGAAGGATGGTGGTTCTACTCAGGGCCCTACCAAATTCATTCCCATGAAAAACGTGTCACGGACCATGAAATCTGGTCTTCTGGGTGCTTTTTACAGATTTCACTGGGGAGATCAGCGTTTCTCAAATTGGGGGTCCTGACTCAAAAGGGAGTTGAAGGATAGTCACAAGGTTATTTAAGGGGCGGGTCGCAGTATTGCCACCCTTACTTCTGTGCTGTCTTCAGAGCTGGGTGGCTGGAGAACAGCAGCTGCACAGAAGTGGGGGAGGCAATACCATACCATGTCATCCTTACTTCTGCCCTGCTGCTGGCGGCAGATCTGCCTTCAGAGCTGGGCTCGTGGCCAGTAGCCACCGCTTTCCAGCTGCCCAACTCTTAAGGCAGTGCCACCACCAGCAGCTCACAGAAGAGTATGGCTACACTTGAAATTTCAAAGCGCTGCCATGGCAGCGCTTTGAAGTGCAAGTGTGGTCGCAGCGCCAGCGCTGGGAGACAGCTCTCCCAGTGCTGCAAGTAAACCACATCCTCTACGGGTGTAGCTTACAGCACTGGGAGCCACGCTCCCAGTGCTACGGCACTGTTTACACTGGCGCTTTACAGCGCTGTATCTTGCAGCACTCGGAGGTGTTTTTTTCACACCCCTGAGCGCGAAACTTGCAGCGCTGGAAAGCACCAGTGTAGCCATGGCCTAAGAATAGCAATACTTCAAAAAACCCCCCCCATTACAGTAACCCCCCCCCCCCCACACACACACACACACACCTCCTTTTTGGGTCAGGACCCCTACAATTACAACACCATGAAATTTCAGGTTTAAATAGCTGAGANCCCCCCCCCCACACACACACACACACACCTCCTTTTTGGGTCAGGACCCCTACAATTACAACACCATGAAATTTCAGGTTTAAATAGCTGAGATCATGAAATTTACTATTTTAAAAATCCTATGACCGTGAAATTGACCAAAATGGACAGGGAATTTGGTAGAGCCCTAGTTATACTGCTAGCCTAGAACTCTGGACAGCTGGGTTCGATTCCCTGCTCCCACACAGACTCTTGTGGGATTGTAGGCATGTCTTTGTGCCCTAGTTCTCCATCTGTAAAATGGGGATCAGAGTATTCCCCTGGCTCACAGGGAAGTTGTGAGATAAATACATTTTAAGAGTGTGAGGTTCTCAGATACTGTGGTGAAGGAGTGAGTGGGGAACATACAAATACTTCAAATAGAATCCTCATTCTAGAACATAGATCCAGCCTGCTCTGGAACACGTTGGATCTTGCACTTGGTATACTGAACATTCAGTTGAGATAGCCCTAAAGTATATATCCAGCATGATCCCTTTTTCTCTTGCATTTTTTCAATACGCATGTATTATCACAAATTCCCATAGCCCGTGGATAAAATTGAGAGGTTGTTGGGTGTTTGTCATGTGGTTTGGCTGCTGCTAACAACCGTTTAGGTCTCAGACCCAATTACCTGCCGTGTCATTACAGATTATGTCAAATGTTAACACTGCAGCCTTTTTTTTTTCTTTTTTTTTTTGCCTCTCTTATTGTTTTATAATTTGAAGAAGAGATCTTGTCCCTCTGCCTTCCCATGAAACCTTTCCCCTACTTTCATCTCCCATGTGGGTCTCAAGTGCGCTGAGGCATCAGTATTAAAATTCATAAGATTTATGTAAGTTGAATATGCACTAAATCTGATTTTTCTTGCTAGCATGTCAGTTCACACTCAGCTAGTTCCTGTAAAGAACCACTGCCATTTTTTTAAAGAGATAATACTTAGAAACTCATTCAAGAATTTGTTACTGGCCACAGGGTATTTTTTTAGGTTGTATTTCAATCTGGAATATATTTTTTTTGGTCTGAAAACAATGTAGTCTGTTCTGGGGAAAGGGACTCTCTGTGGACAATGTTGAAGGGTGGAGACAGGCCCTGAGTGTTAGGATTCTTCCATCCGCACCAACTCCTGCATTGGTTTGAACAGGAGCTTGAGCAGTAGCAGCAGGTTGTGGCTTCCCTTCACAGGGCTATGAGATAGTGGCAGAAAGGAAAAGTGCTTCTTTACTGGGCAGTGCAAAGGACAAGAGGACTAGATAGGTTCTACCGCCCACCTTGACTCTTCTATAGGCTGGGCAGAGTTCAGGGAAAAGCCACAGCAGTGAAATCAGGCAATATGTTACCTATATTCTTCATGCTGCTCAGCAACCAACCGTAGCTGCTGCTCCTAGTTCCGGTTGCTGTTCTGTACATATGACCGTGGGCTCAGCACTCCCACCCACATCCTCTGAGGTCTGCTTTTGGGCTCGCGTGCAAACCACAGCTGTTCCGTTTGGGTCGAAAATACCAACTGAGAAAAGTGAACCTGATCCCCTCCCCAAATCCTCCTTCAAAAACAAAAAACCCTTTGCTTTATCAAAAGAACAAAAATGAAAGACTTAGAATTAGATAGGATTTTTTTAGTACTTAGGTATTTTGCATTAAACAAAATGTATTACTGAGCATTAGAACCCAGCACTCAAATGCCAAACTTACACTGGCCAAATGTTCCTGTATCTATCTTAGTACAACTCTCATCCTTCCTGCCTCATCACTTCTTCCAGATCTGTTTTTATTTGTTCCAACAGACTGACCATTGAGGTTTACATCCTCATAATGAGTCTCATATACATGTATTATCCTCAGTTTAGTGATAATTCTTTTCCTTCCATTGATACTAAGATGTCTTGTGTTTTGACACTGCTTCCTGGCATTGCCTCTACTGCAGTGGTTCCCAAACTGGGGTTCGTGAAATGTTACAGGGAGTTCTCTGGAAAAAAATTTCTAATGGCGGACAGAGCTGTACCCCACAGGCGGAATGGGGCCAGCAGCCCGGAGCTCCTGGACTTCCAAGAGCTAAGCAGATCAAAGCAAGCCTGTCGATCACACTGAGGAGATTTAAACTTCAAGACTCCTTATAAGAAATGGAAAGGGAGGTGGATATTTTTTTTGATAATTTTAAAATTAAATAGGCAGCTAGTATTGTTTTTAAAATGATTATGAAGAACAAGTTTAAGCTTTGTTGTAACGTGTGTTGTTTGCCTGGACTGCTCAAGACCTGAATGCTTGTGTAGGAGGAACTCTTTCAGTTGGCTTCTTAAACACCTTCATGCTGTTTCACATCTGATACTCCTTGATGAAACGTAAGAGTCTTGTCTTATAACAGGCTTATTCAAAGTGATACAAGCTACGAAAGTGAGATCTTTGAAGAGTGTTGCCGTTTTCATAATGTAATAAAAATACTGTAATAATTAATAAATAGTGTGTAATAAGATTGTCATAAAAACAAATTTTATATTTCCAGGATCACTGCTTTTATAATTTATATTCAGGTAAAGGAGAAAATCCCTGGAAATATTCATTTTTAGGAGGGGGTTCGCGAGACTTGACATTTTAGTGAAAGGGGTTCACACATTGTTAAAATTTGGGAACCACTGCTCTAATGAAATCCTCTTGAATTGTATACCCTGTGGCAAAGAGATACAAGAGAATATTAAGATGTGTGGGTGGATGAATAGGTGTTGAATATATAGAACTTACGACTTGATATTTCTTGTTCTTCTCTATCTTGGGGGTTATAATGGATTACATGTTGAATATGACCCAATAATATGGTGCATTTGCATAAAAAGCTAATATACCGGAGTTTATTATCAACAGGAGTATCATATGTAAGGCACGGGAGATAATTGTTCTGCACTGCTCAGAGAGTAGAGGAAAATATATATAAAAAAAATTTTAAAGGCATGTTTAGCCTAGAGAAAAGAAGACTGAGAGGACCTGCTAACAGTTATCAAATATATTAAGGGCTGTAATAAAGAGACCAGTGTTCAATTGTTCTCCATGTCCATTGAGAAAGGACTAGAAATAATCGTTTTTGGTCTGCAGCAAGGGAAATTTAGATTAGGTATTAAAGGAAAATCTTTTTTAAGCATGGTTAAGTACTGCAATAGGTTACTAACGGAGGTTGTGGCTTTTAAGACCACCTTAGACAAACACCTATTAGGGATGGTCTAAGTCAGGGTTTAGCAACCTTTCAGAAGTGGTGTGCCGAGTCTTCATTTATTCACTCTGATTTAAGGTTTCGCGTGCCAGTAATACATTTTAATGTTTTTAGAAGGTCTCTTTCTATAAATCTATAATATATAACTAAACTATTGTATGTAAAGTAAGGTTTTTTAAATGTTTACAAAGCTTCATTTAAAATTAAATTAAAATGCAGAGCCCCCCGGACCACTGGCCATGACCCAGGCAGTGTGTGTGCCAGTGAAAATAAGCTCAAGTGCCGCCTTTGGTTGCCTACCCCTGATCTAGGTATACTGGGCCCTATCTCACCATGGGAGAGGTGGACTATATGACCTTTTGAGGCTCCTTCTAGCTCTACATTTGTGTGATTCTTTTCGTTTCTCAGATTAATTAAGCTACTAATTAGTCCTGGGCAATCAACAGGGAACCTCCACTAGTTGGAAAGATTTTTCTGTAGGAAGTTACTTCAAAAATTAAATCCCTTGCTAAGTGTGAGACCTTCTCTCATTCACGTCCGTGTCATGTTAAGGCATGGTTCTGCCTTTGACCACAGTATTTTTTTTTTTAGTAGATAAGTTGAAAAAAGCTACATTAAAATTAAACTTGCTGCCAATACAAGCAAGTTATGCTTTCTCCTGAAGCATTTGATACTGGGCTGGACAGATGATTCGTATGAGCTGAGATGTCAATTCCTATGTTCCTAAACTGATTAAACTACAAGAATAATCATATAGTTCCGGCTATAAAATATCTATATTCCATTGCAGTTTCTAGATTAGAGAGGGTCAGTCATAAAACCTACTGTGGTGAAAGCTGCATAGATATGCAGTGCATAAAACTGATTTATTCTAACATATTTAACTGATTTTTTTTTTTCTCCCAATTTATTTACATGTAGCAAGTTTAACCCTTGGGAAAGATGGTTGCAAGGTAGTCACATTTTAAAAAGCCTCTAAGACTTAGTTACTTTAAAAAAAACTAAAACTTTTTTTTAGCAACCAAATTAATATCACTGGAGAGTGCAGTTGGATTTTGTTCTGAGAGTATAGGAAAATGGAATTGGTAACACTAAAGTGTTCTGAACCACACATCCTCTGTTATATGAGTTTAAGGCCTTAAAACAATAACCTCCATCCCTTTTCACCAAATCATCCTGCCATTTCTCTGTCTGTGAATTTCACCACACAGTTCTGAAAATGTTTTAGGGAACAGATGAAGTGAAAAGTATTCTCCAAACATCTCAAAGTGCTTGACAAAGCACTTAGGCCTGGTCTACAGTGGGGGCGGAGGATCGATCCAAGTTACACAAGTCGATGTACTTAGATCTACCCACTGCAGTGAGTTGACTATCAACGCTCCCCTGTCAACTCCACCTGCGCCTCTAGTGCCGGTGGAGTACAGGAGTCGACAGGAGAGCAGTCGGGGGTCGATTTATCGCATCTGGACTAGACGCGATAAATCAACCCCTGCTGAATTGATGGCTATCCAGCGGATAGTATAGACATACCCTTACTTTAAATACCTGGGTAGTGTCATATCCAGTGATGGATCACTGGATAATGAGATCAACGCACGGATATCCAAAGCAAGCCAGGCACTTGGCTGTCTGTGTGTCAAAATTTTAAACCACCACAACATCCAGATGTCAACAAAACTGCTTGTTTACATAGCTCTTGTTCTTTCATCTCTTTTGTACGGGTGCGAAACA
This sequence comes from Chelonoidis abingdonii, assembly GCF_003597395.2. Lineage (NCBI taxonomy): Eukaryota > Metazoa > Chordata > Testudines > Testudinidae > Chelonoidis > Chelonoidis abingdonii. The sequence goes on from NC_133771.1 coordinate 201,649,087, forward strand.
TGGACACTATATAGGCGTCACATCAAGCAGCTCGAAGCATTCCACATGCACTGCCTCCGCAACATCATGAAGATCCGCTGGCAAGACAAAGTGCCCAATCTTGAGGTCCTTGAGAGAGCCCAGATGACAAGCATCGAAATGATGATCATGAAGTCACAGCTACGTTGGACCGGTCATGTCAGCCGCATGGATGCCAACAGAATCCCCCGCCAGTTTCTGTATGGTGAGCTCTCCCAGGGCATCCGGCATATAGGTCGTCCACTGAAACGTTACAAGGACACCATCAAATCCAATCTGCAATACAGCAGTATCAAACCCAGGGACCTTGAGGACGCCGCCAGCGACAGAACACAGTGGCGTGCAACAGTCAGGAATACCTGCATCGCCTTTGAGGAAGACCACAACCGGCGTCTACAAGAGGCACGCGAACGACGTCACAGAGCATCAGCAGCGCACAACCCACTGACCACGAACTTCCCATGCACCATCTGCAGCAAAATGTGCACCTCTAGAATTGGCTTGTATAGCCATCAGAGGGCACACCATGAGACCAACAATAGATGATCTGCACAGATTTGTCGTCATCGGATCGATGGACTACCAAGACCCTTACATACCAGTGCTTCAGTGACTTTATATAGGCAGAATGGTCTCTGCAGTACCGTGCTGTTAAACATAAACAACTAAAAAAATAAAGGGAAAGCAGCATTTTTCTTGTGATAGTAAAGTTTCAAAGCTGTATTAAACCAGTGTTCAGTTGTAAACTTTTGAAAGAATAACCAAAATATTTTGTTCAGTGTTACGAACAATCTTCATTCCCAAGGTGTTCGTAACTCTGAGGTTCTACTGTATGTGTGAAGAGGCGCAGATAGCAGAATGCATTACTAGAAAGGGTGTGTAGACTGTAGATATTATTTACGGATTTGCTTATAAATTAAGCATTGAAAACAAATGCTAACATGCAGTTTTTCCATAATTCATAGTAGTTGTTAGTTGTGCTAAACTACTTTTCCTTTACCTAAAAGAAGCAACTTCTGTTGCCTCTAGTTCTCTTCTCTAAAAACAGTTTTATAGTGCATTTCCTAGCTCTCTATCTTCCCCTACACATATGCAGTCAGGTTTGCAGTAGGACAGTGATATATCCTGTAGGAAATTGAAAAGTGATCTCTTGCAGTGATGTAAGTTTCCTTACAGTTGTATCTTGCCAAAACATTTAAGCATTGTAACAAGATGTTCCAGTTAAGCATCATTTTATATTGTTTGCCTTTTTTTTAATTTAACTGCCAGTGTGGGAATTTGAGGGCACTTTTTAATGAGGAACACCCTGCCAGCCCCATGAGCCTAGCACCTCAGGTTAACTGGCTGTGGCAACACTATTTAGTATGCTGATTGTTTTGGTTTTGTGTGGTATATTTAATTGCTTTATTATATATATTGTAATTGGAAGCAATCAGGTATTCTTCAGAATACCAGGAACCACCACATGAGTAATGCTCCTATATCTGAGATTTCTAACCTGATAAAATTAATAAAAGAAAAATGCATCTTCCTTCAGATCATAAAGTACATAGTTCAGCCTGTGCTGTGAATGCTGCTGGAGGTCAAAATGAATTGAACAGTTGCCGTTTTCAAAGTTGTAGTCTCTCGCCTAGGTGAATAAATCTCTGTTATGAATGAATATATTGTAGCAAAGTCGCACTTTCATACATCAGTTGCTTGAAAGTGTCTTGATTTCTCTAGTTTGGAAAAATAATTTGAAAGTGCAAATGTCTGTACTGAAATGACCCTACTTAAATCTGAGATCTAGCTTCAAAACACTTTTACGACAGTTTTAACACCTCTCTCCATGCAAACCAGGCAGTGGGAATGGGTATTTCCAGCTTGTCTTAGTTTTGTTTTTCTTTTACCACAGTTGTAGTTTTTAACACCCTTTCACTCAACCACTGACAATTGACAAGGGCATGTTCTCACACTTGATTTTTCGTAAGGTGATCCTGAATGATGCTTGTTGAATGTGTGACTTTGATTTTGATCACTGCAGTAGCTAAAATTTTATGAAGATGTACAGACTCTGACGCCCCAAGCCTCCAGTTACACTGACAGGCAAGTTCTGAGGTGGATAGAAACATGGTTGGAGACAGGGCTGGCTCCAGGCACCAGCTGGAGCAGGTGCTTGGGGCGGTCAATACCATCCACTATTGGGGCGGCACGTCCAGGTCTTTGGTGGCAATGCGGCAGCAGGTCCCTCAGTCCCTCTTGGAGTGAAGGACTTGCTGCCGAAGAGTGGAGCGGCACGATCGCACTGCCGCGGCTTTCACCTCCCGCCTCCCCCCCCCACCCCCCGCTTGGGGCAGCAGAAAGCCTGGAGCCGGCCCTGGTTGGAGAAGGGGGCAACTTAGCTGTCTCCAGCCACTTTCAGTTCATTTTGTGCTGCATAAGCATTACACATGAACTTGGCAGACTGGAGAATCTGACTTTGTAACTCTGTCTAATCTGTCTCTGCTATTTAAAATTACCCAGGGGACCTGTGCACTATATAGACAGAAAGAGTATAGTTAAGGGTGGCAGTCCAAATCTCTTTGCCCTTGTTGGTTTGTTTAAATAATTGTGGGTCTGATTTTAAGCATGGAGTTTTTGGAGTGGAGAAGAGGAGGTTGTGTGGAAGCTTTCTATTTTTATAGTAGGTATGAGAGAATGAAGCGGACATCATGTATCTTCTCCCCCGCCATTACTGCACAGTTGGATCAGCAGAGGAGCTTGGGCTGATGGCGGAGCCGGGTGCAGAACTGGGGATGGGGGAGGAACTGGGGCTAGAGGCGGAGCTGGACTGGGGGCAGAGAGGGAATGAGGGCAGAGCTGGGCTGGGGGCAAAGCGGGGAGCGGAGTGGAGCTGTGGCTGGGACCAGAGCTGGGCTGGGCTAGGGGCAGAGTGAAGCTGAATGGCACTCCCTCTTCGCCCCTAGTGGGGGCTGGCCCAGGCTTCGCCGTGCATCCCCACCCAAACGTCCCTCTCTGCCCCCCTAGGGGGATGCACCTCACAGTTTGGGGATCACTGCTCTAGTCTATTAAAACATGTTGGCCAACACATTTCTGAAATACATCTTTTTATCCTAGTTTAGACAAGCCTTTTGTGTGTTGTTGCTAAAATGTATGTGGGTCACACCTGATTAAAGTAATAAATCCCATTGTTTTGTTTGGGTGGGAGGGTGTGGGGGAGGAGAGAACTTTATTTGTCAGATACTTTGTATATAATTAAATCACTAGAATAGGTTACCTACGGAGGCTGTGGAAGCTCCATCCCTGGAGGTTTTTAAGAACAGGTTAGACCAACATCAGTCAGGGATGGACTTGGTTCTGTAATCTTCTGTGGACCATGGGTCAGCAGTTATAGCCCTTTGCCCCTCCTTAAATCCTGCTGAGTTTATCCAGAAGAGTATATATGATTGGTATGCATCCTGAAAGAAATATATTAGGTGAGTGAGAGTAGAGTAACAGCAACGTAGCCAAACTGCTGGCAGTAACAGGAACGATAATAGTTCTGCATGTAAGATAAGGTTTATCTGATTCTGCCCTCTGGTCAGGATTCTTTTTAATCTATGGACACAGCTCTTTACATTAATATCTAAACTGTAAAATGCATACACACTTCTTGTTTTTTTTTTCTCTTTTGGTTCTTAAGATACTTGAAAATTTCACTATGTAGTAAAGGCTGAAAACTTCTATTATGTATTACATATAACTAAGATAGATTTGTAAATGGTGATCCATTCTTCTGATATGTTCAAACAGATGTCATTCGTTTCCTTGGCTCTGGGGCATGTATGTTAGAATTAAGAGAGCTAGCAATCAGTGCAGAGGAGCAGTCAGACATTTCTGCTTCTTGCTCGTCATTCAGTTCTGCCTTCTGCTCCTGAAGGTGACACACTGAGCTGGCCAAACTTAGCATGTAAACATGGTTTGAAAGAGAGGCAGCCTTGGCAGCCTGACAAGGAGATGATTGACAACTTCCTGTTACCACAGTAAAAAGGATTAGGGAATTGCTATTCAATGTATAACACAACAATGTTAGTGAAGCCTGAGGAGAATGCTGGAGGGAAGTGGAATCTGGAATTAGTGGATGAAGCTGTGCCTGGCCGTGGCATCCTGGCCTCTGTAATTTAAAGTGGGGGGAGGGGAATTTGCCTCCTGGTGCTAGCTTGGACCATCTGTCTTAGTGATGACAGGAAGAGGGTTGATTCCGAACCACAGGGCAAATGACTATCTTACCACCACTCTTCAGGAGAGAGGTTATAATTTCCACATGCTATTTAAACACAGACAAATCTGTTTTGATTCCCATTGTCTCTTGTAATTTGATGAAAACATGCAGAGACTTTAGTCTACTTGGAAATGTACACGAGAGTCATTAAACCAACCATAATTTAGTTTTTTTCTCTTAAATGTTGCAGAAGGTTCTCAAAGGAGGACGAAAATCTCTTTGCAACATTTTACTAAAACTGAACAATGAATGTGTTTTGATGTCAGAAACCAAACAAAAAAAATTTTAAAAACCTAGAGCGATTTCTTTTTGTGGCAACACTTCCATTCGATCCTTAGTGAACCACACCAAAAGAAGAGGAGGAAGTGGAAGAGGGTTACTGTAATCTTTCATGGTAATCAACTTTTTCTATAGATGTTTTGCTAATAGATGGAGGGGAAGAATATGTAAATAATAACAACAATTGGAGATAACCTATCTCCTAGAACTGGAAGGGACCTTGAAAGGTCATAAAGTCCAGCCTTCACTAGCAGGACCAAGTACTGATTTTTGCCCCAGATCCCTAAGTGGCCCCCTCAAGCATTGAACTCACAACCCTGGGTTTAGCAGGCCAATGCTCAAGCCTCTGAGCTATCCCTCCCCCGATTGGGGATATTTGAGTGTGGGGGACTGAAAATTTAACTCTGCATAGTGTAGAAATCCATTGTAAATGACTGCATCTAATAACCCTCCTCCCTCATTTATCTGCTTCATGAGATTTGTCAAGAGCCTGATTTCCCTGCATCTTGTAAATGTTTCACGAAAATCAAATCAGAAGTAATTATAAGTAGACAGTTACTTCATCCTCCTTTGCTTATTTCTGCAAAAAGATAAGTTAGTAATAAATAAATACTACTGCCTTTTTAAACAAAGCTTGACATATTTGCAAGGCATGCAGTGAGAGTATTTAAAAAGTTTGCTTCAGCTGTTGAGTTCTATTTTGGTGATGGATTCCAGCTAAAATAATGTGGATAGTTATAATTAAATAAATGACCCCCTTATTGACTTAAAATATCAGTTCAGTCTACTGAACTGTGTGCAGCTGAATGCATGGGGTTTATTTAAAGTTATGAAGATCAACCGCTTTAATGTGGGGGTGGATGCTCAATTTTTTAGCTCAGCTAACTTAGTTTTGTTGAGGTTTTTTAATTCCAATTTTTCTTGGAATGACAGTTGCCACCAAATAGCAAGTTTTGTAGAATTATCTCTTGTGTTATATGCTCCTATCAGCAGACGGACACAAAACAAAGTTACTCATTCTTTGTATGTGTGTGCACGCCCACTGTTGTTCTTTTCCCAATTAGTTCCTTTTGCCTTGGTAGTGTTTATACAGATTTCTGAAAGATAAGCCTAAGTAACAGTGGTTAGTCACCTGAATAGGCCTGGCCTACCATCAGCTCTGAAAGGGGTGTCTTTGCTAATCTTGAAGCAAATCTCTGTAAATGGGAATGTGCAGACTCGGCACTTGATTCTACAGACTGTCATAAGCTATCACCAGAATGCTCTTTTGAGGCCTGGAAAAATTAACTGGTGAAAATACTTGCTTGTATACTAACGATGCAGTGTGGCAACACTACAAAGCTTGTTACCATGCAGTAAGTACCCTCTCCTCACAAGGGCATTCTCCATCTTTGCACAGAGGGTTAAGTTAAACAACCACCAAAGATTTTGAAGAGGGAAAGGGTGTGATTTTTAAGGTACATGACAATGTCCATGTTCCCAGTGAAATTATCTAGTTAATCTCACTATTGAGAAATCTATTAAGATAGGGGCAAGGCACAAAGAGAAGGAAACAGGAGATGCCTAAATAACAAGAGAATCTCCGGAGTCTCATAAACAGAACTGGTAGGTTGAAAGAACATTATTTTATGTCTAGGTTATCGTACCACACTCATCACTGTAACATGCGATAGCTTTAGCCACTGCTGTCAGCATACCTCTGAACAACATCCCATATAACTTTTTTCACTGCTCCTTTTATATCAACTTCTTGAAAGTTAGAAATTGAGATCTTTCCTTACCAAATGTGTCCAGGATATGAAAATATACAACATAAAAGATGATTATAGATCGTATTAGAATGGTGGCTTTAACCTGCAAATTTCTTACTTTAAAATTTGTTTGTTAAATTTGTCTGTTGTGAAAACTCTGTTCTGTCCTCTGCTTTTAAGAGAGACGTGTGACACCTTGGATCATTGACAATTAGTCAAGCGTATTTAAAGAACACAGAAAAAAGCTCAGAGCTTTTACCCTATGCACATTTGACACCATATACCATTCTAATTAAACTGCTCACGTTCTGGATTCTCATATATACTAAGCCCCCTTCTACCACACTGGTAGTGTGAGGGAGCCTTAATCAAGCCTTGTACAACATAAGAGAGAACTTGATAATGCTAGAAGCAGACTGAGATGCAGTTTAATCAGAAGATATTGTGCACAGAATCCATGTAAACTTTGCATTAAATTATGCTGATTTAACACAGCAGTCATGCGAGTAATTTTGTCACTCTGTTACTACTCCAACAGTCAAAAAGGTATTCTTGCAAAACTTATATTTTGCTATTTGTATAAATAGTGACTAGGAAACTATCCAATCATTTAAGAAATTGTAGTCCTATTCCTGTTTTAGAAAATCGTAACCCATGCTTACTGTAACCACCATTATCTGTGTACACTCAAATCTTCTCTGAACTCCATGGAAAGATAATCTCACATTTCCTTCAGGTTTCTGTATGTTACTGCAGTTGTGTAGTCATATGTTCTAAATGTACAGCCTTTTTCTTAAATCTGTCCTTATGCAGCATCGCTTTCAAGATTATGCAGTAACCACTTACCTTACAAGTTCCTGGCAAAAATGTGTTCTTTGACTAGTTTTATTTTTTTTTTTTTTGTCACTTAAATTTGCCTGTGTTCACAGATGCCTGTGCTGTTGTCTGAAATCATTTTACAATTTTTTTCTTTTTTTTTGTAATCTCTTACAGCCCAAATTCTCAAAGGATTTTCAACCTGGACTTTTTACAAACACAAAAAATACAATGTTAGATGTGACTTGAAAATCTGATCCGGCAAAATATTTCTTGGTGGATGGGGGGGTTATTTCTCTAAAATCTCATTGATGAGGGAGGAACTGGTGTGGTGTGATACAAGAAGCAAATATTTTCTTCTCCTCTCACTTCCACCAAAATCAAAAGTGCAAAGGCACTTGTCTTTTCCTGAGAGCTTCGCCCAAAATTGGGGGCTTGCTCTTATAAGATTTAACTGAAGGAAACTTGGGAGGATGACATCTCATGATTTCATTGGAAAGATGGTTGCACCTCGATTGTGCCATTGAAATCGTGCACAAACTGCACATATTAAAATAGTGTAAACCAAAGGGATTGTCTGCAGAGAAACTGCAGACACAAACTTAACCTAATAGTTGTTCAGTCATGTATTTTATATGCCCAGGTATTGTGATTTTTCTGTCATGGTGTTGCCATTTCAATTTCTTTCCCTGCCTCCCATGATCCAACTGGATAAAGCGAGTCCTATAAGAAGAAATAGCTTGTGCTACTCCCCTCAAATTAGTGCATCTGACAATAGTAAATACACAAAGGGGTAGATTCCACATAGGAGATCTCACAGATGTGCAGGCAGTTAGAGGAAGCTGTCAATCGAGAGCTTGGCATCTACTGACCCATTAGATCTTTGTCCCCTCCTGGCCAGCCTTACTGCTTAAACAGCCTCTCCCTTGGAGGGCAGGATACATTGTCCTAATGATTGATCACCCACTATTGCTCCTGTTTGGGAATGAAGACCAGTTGGCTCTGTGGCTCTCCACAGGCCTCAAAATTACTCTCTAGAGGATGTTAGCCATGCAGTCATCCTTATTCACCCTGCTGTGCACGAATCTTTGTGTGTGTTATCCTGCAGTGACAGTCTTTCCTGACACTTTGAGGCACCTGCATCAATACAAGTTAACTACCTTGACCAAACAGTGGGCGTAGCGGGGAGGGGAGAGAAAAGACTCATTTTCCTTAGCCCCGTCTTTGTCTCTCTGTCAGAGTCTCTGTCTGTCTGTCTGTCTGTCTCTCCCTCTCTCTCTCTCTCTCTCTCTCTCATGCACACACACACAAAATGGAGCCTCAGAGTGGCTCCTCCCCTAAACACCACTGCTGCTGATGAGAGGAGAAGTCCCCCTATCCCTGTGGACAGGGCCGGCTCCAGAGTTTTTGCCGCCCCAAGCAGCAAAAAAAAGATGATAAGCCGCGATCTGCGGTGCTACCGCCGCTGCTTCAGTCTTCCACAGCAATTCAGCGGCTGGTCCTTGCTCCGAGAGGGAGTTAGGGACTTACCACCGAAGAGCCGGATATGCTGCCCCTCTCCACTGGCCGCCCTAAGCACCTGCTTGCTGGGCTGGTGCCTGGAGCCGGCCCTGCCTGTGGATACTTGGAGGTTGGTGGGAAGAGGAATAACTTGTTTATGAAAAGGAATGATTAGTTTTGCTCCTCCTTCCCAACTTGAAAAGGGAGGCTGGGGGAAAGATGTTGGAATGTCTCAATGCATCTTCCTGCTGTCTGAGAATTGTGGTGGCTGGTGGGGCTCTGGGACACTTCAGCGACAAGAATGAGATGGGCAGAGAGAAGGGGATGTTCTGTCTGTACCCACGTTCCCAACCAAACATGGGTGATTCAGCAGATGGGACTGCATAGCACAGGGAAGTGAGCAAAGCAGTGTGAAGCAACACAGAGAATTGATCAGCCAGTGATGTTTTATGCTTTAAAAAAAAAAAAGACCAAGCTAATGTAATATCGATTCAGTTTATGTTAAGGCCATTATTCTTTTATCTCCTGACTAACTTTAAAAGCATGATTACTTTTATTTTGTGGAATCATAAAATCTAGAAAGGCTTATTGCATCATTCAAGAATCATTTTTGACACTACACATTTTTAGTGCCCTATTCAGTCTGCTTTTAAAAATCCCAAGTGATAAGGCTTTCATTATTTCCCTTGAGCAGCTGACTTCTGACACTGCCTTATTTTGCATTGCTTCATGTTTTCAGCATGAGTCTTTCAAATTTCTTTATATATTCATCCTGTATATTGCATCACAGATGGCGAAACTATTCTGAAAAGCCAGCAGAGGCAAAGTGACCAGTCCAGTTTTGTCCCCGTAGGGGAGTAGTTGTTTCGCATCTTGTTCATGATGGGTGCTTATCTCAGGATATTACTCAGACACCTGATTAGCCATTCTTGAGCAACAAAGACATTTAGTGGGAAATGAACTGTAGTAAATGATTAACACACTACTCTTTACTAATGACATATATTGACTAGGCTTTTAAAATTTTAAATGACTGAGTCATTTTGAAAAGGAATGTCTCAAATTCTGAGAAGGAAATGTAAGTTAAGCATTGAAGAGTTATAATAGAGATCTTTTCACACAGAAACTGGATAATTTGTATTTTCTTCTCCAGCAACCGTATCTGACACATTACACACACACACACACCTTTTATAAATGTGTGTAACTCACATTTTCACTTACCCCAGTATTTAATAATAGTGCTTGGGGACTTCAGCATTCATGTGGATAACAAGCCTGAAACAACCTGGGATTTCTTGGTCACCAATGAGTGTCATGGGACTGTGCCATGGGATTAGCAGTTCAGCTTCTTCAGCAGTCCTAGTGTTTGAGATGAGTTGAGGTGAGGGAGTACTGAAATGTATACTCATATTGTGGACAGAGTGTTGCCTCCTTCCATTTCAGCTTTGACGGTCTACCTTCATGAACTAATGGAACTGAACTGGTTCTAGATGGCTCTGAAGAAGAATATTGTTCCTCCTACAGACCTCTCTAGCGATGGTTTGGAATGGTGTAGCACACTTTTGCGCCACTTTCAGTGAAATGGCCCCAGAGGCACACATGTTTCTAAATGCATCCCCAAGAAGCGTACTGATGGCATGCAGTGACTGAAGTGAGAGGGAAGACTGCTAGCACACAGTCAGCAGAAATCCCAGCTCATACATCAGTTGCAGCATAAAATGCTTTTTAAAATCTTATGCCATGGCATTACGGGAGGCAAAAAATGGTGATGGGCTGTATACTAATTAACAACTTCATACTCTTGTTGGCCATGAATTATTATCCTGTAGGGATTTTTCTCTGACACTTCAAGACACCTGCATCGGTACAACTCCGGACCTGTGCAACAGTACAGTGTTTCTCATTGGTATCTAGGCAATGTTTGTGACTTCTCTTGCTATCCATTCCTTCCACTCTCCCGATGCTTCTTGGCAGGGGTGCAGACGGGTGCAATGAAGTGTACTGGCACTTCTGCCTGTTTCAGTGGTGATACAATGAAGGATTTCATGCAAGTAGGGGAGAACTTGTAGAATTGTTAAATAAATCACTCTGGATTATATATGGTACAAGTTTCTGAAACAGGTTCAGTGGATGGTCTGTATCGATATGGTGGGCATATCGTTTTCATATCAGAGTCAGAATTCTTAATCAAGATTGCAAATAAGGTTATTTGTTTTATCCTCAAATCTATGATCAAATGGAGATTCTGGTTAAGACCCCTTGGAATTTCTCTTGCAGGAGAAATAATCTTAATATGAACCTGCAGGTCTTGATCTTGATGGCAGTACGTGACGTATCACCCATTTGTTGAGATACTCATTGCAACATAGTGGTGAAGTAGTATCAGACCCAAAAACGTCAGGACTCTAGGCAAGATCTGGGCTAGAAGGACACTGAACGTATCTTTTGAAAATTAAAGAATATCCATTGAATTTTGAGATTGGTGAGAACTTTTAAAAAAAAAATAGCTTAAAAAAGTTGATCATTTTATGTAAGTAGTTTGTGACCCATTCGAGTTAGGCAAATTCTTAGAGAACTGCAAAGAAGGTTCCACTTGACTTTTTTTTTTTTTTTTTTTTAAACCTACAAAAGTCCATTACTATATCTTCTGCAGCCTGACTATCTAGTCTGTGTGCATAAATCAGTTAGTTGCACCTAACATTGTCTGAATGCATCCTATTTAAATTCCTTTAAATGATGCAATCAGCTAAATTTTGCCATCCGGAAGGAGTTCTGGCATGAACATCCCGCTTTCTAATGTACATTACAACAAATAACATGCCGGGCAAATAGAAATTGTGTTCTCTCACCAAGCACTCATAGGCTATGGCATACTGTATTTTCTGTCTGTGGTAGCAACTTCTAAGACCTACATATAGATCCATCTGTTTTTTTCTAGAATTTAGGGGCAGATTACATGTATAATGGTGTTTGCTTTTGTGTATTGCCAATATTGCAGATGTCTGAGTGGCCGCATGTGCGTCAAAACTATATGCAGTAATATATGGATGTATGAATTAATTATCTTTTCCTTCTATTTTAAAATAGAATGCTACAGACAGCTCTTCTAATTCTTCTCAAAAAAGGGAACAGCCGCTGCGGATACTAGCCTCTCCCACATCCTGCGAACATCGCAGAATTTGCACTCATGGTCACGTTCACGACCAGTATAGCTCTGACCACTACCAACTAGAACAAGTGAGCTTCTTATTAATTGCTGCTTACTTATAGGGATACTGTGAGAAAGTTCAAGCATCACGTTCTTAAATAATCTAATATTAAGAGACTTACGAATTTTGTTTTTAAAAGTTTTCAGTGGAAAAGGAGGTTGGGTTTTTTTAAAATTGGAATTTGAATATTCACCTGTGCTGGCTGCAACAGACAACTGCAGCATTGAGCTGGCATGTGGATTTTTAACCTGGGGCTCTGTACTTGTGGTGGTTACAAATATGTGGCAGGCGGGGGGAGAGACGGGGGGCATAGTGAGCAACATGCCTTTCCTTATGTCTAAATGAGATGCAGGTTCTGAAACTATTTTCTGTTGCAACGTAGAGTCACAGCATGTAAAAGGTTGTTCCCACCATGTTAATGCAGAAAGTGAGGCACAATATAAAGTGCAAGTGGTTAATCTATTTTGTTAATCAAAGCTTAGTAGCATACAAAAAAGAAAATTAAGTTAATTTTATCATTTTAATAATGTGCATGATCAAGAGAAATTTAAAAAAAAACTAAGAAAACACTGATTAAAATTTCTTTCCCAAATGCACTAATGATGCTTAGTAACACTTGATCAAAAACGTCAAAAGCCTCTGCCAATCATTGATAGAAAAATAAACTGTTTGCCTTTTCTCCAGCAGTCAGTACAAAGGTCCTATCGACACGTCAGCTTTCCAGATGATGATGAGGAGATAGTGCGCATTAACCCTCGGGAAAAGATTTGGATGACAGGTTATGAGGACTACCGCCATGCCCCGTCGCGAGGGAAGTACATCGACACCGACGATGTGGACTCGTATGTACGTTTTGCCAAAAGTGATGCCTCAAAACACGATTACAATTACCCTTATGTAGACAACTCAGACTTTGACCTAGGTGAAGATATAAAAGGTGCTGTGATAAAGACTCAGCCCGTCAAGTTCAAACCAAGACGGAAGGAAGATGGCGAGAGATCGCGGTGTGTGTATTGCAGGGACATATTCAATCATGAGGAAAACAGGCGGGGTCAGTGTCAGGATGCACCAGACCGCGTCAGAAGTTGCATCCGTCGAGTCAGCTGTATGTGGTGTGCGGACAGTATGCTCTATCACTGTATGTCTGATCCAGAAGGAGACTATACAGACCCTTGTTCATGTGACACCAGTGATGAAAAGTTTTGCCTCCGGTGGATGGCCCTTATCGCCTTGTCCTTCTTTGCCCCATGTATGTGCTGTTACTTGCCTCTTCGGGCATGTTACCACTGTGGGGTTATGTGCAGGTGCTGTGGTGGGAAACACAAAGCAGCTGGATGACTACACACAAGTTTAAATTGTGTTATGCTTTCCCTGTAGTTAAGGAGCACGTTGGTTCGGAGCATTCTAATCCTTTATATTTTGATGCAGCCTATGCGCCCAACACAGTCCAGAAACCACTTGGATCATTTAAGTTTGGTTTTTCAGGGGCCTCTCTGCATCAATTTGCTCTTCAAGTGTTCTAACAAACTAACCTACAGCATAGACTTTTGTATTATTAATCTGTAATCAAACAGAATGTCGTGTACATGTTTATATTTTTTCAGTTAAAAGGACTCTGAGATATGAACTGTGGATGGTGGTGGATTTTAGAACATCTCTAATGTGGATCAGTCTTGCCGTAGCTTGCCTTGAGCAGTACCATCTACACCTAGCAAGCATTGGCACTTTGAGAATGTAGTGTAATGGAACGAAATCCCACCCAGAAAGTATTTTAACTTGCGATCAGTTATTGTATGTATAGAAGGTGTTCTAGTAACAAACTTGTACCACAACACAGTATTGCTGTCACTGTTTGTTTTTTAAAGCCAAAATATTCATGTAAGCTGCAGTTTCTCTTTAGAGTCCATAATCATTTCTTTTGGCAAACAAATTATTTCTCTGAAGTTAAATTTCAAATATTAGGTGAATATGGGAAATGAGCCTTAATTTCAGTTAACTTTTGAGAATCTGATAGTCCTCCAAACTGCATTCATTTCAGATCAATACTTGAAAGGGAAATTTTAAATTTAGGCTTTTTTCTTAAATAGTTTTGCAAATAAAACTTTAGTTTTGGAATTCTACATAATGGAAAGGAACTTTTCATTACCCTGCTCTGTCTTTATTTGATAATAAAACACTAATATTCTTGTCGTTGTTATGCAAAGAATTATTAACAAAATAGCCAGTGCAACCACAAAAGTAGTAGCATAATCCATTGTGGTTTTGAGAAACATTGAACAAGTGGTGGATTATGCAGAAAAAAAATAATTTTAAATTACATTTTATTCTATAGAATAAATACATGTGCACGAGAATTTCATATCCACAATGAAATCCATATGTTAGAGTAACTCGAATACATATTTAAAATAAAAAGCCTACATATAATAACCATTCCTGTTTCCTGACTAAGGACCTGACCCTGCAGGTGCTTATGCATGTGCTACTTTTATACATGTGAGTGATCCCATTGACTTTAGAAGCACTTACTCACATGTGTGAAGTTCATCATATGAGTAGGCGTTTGCAGGGTTGGAGCCTAAGTGTCTCCTGTACCCTTCTCCTCCCAGCTCACCACCCAGATATTGAAAGTGGATCCAGAGAGTTGTGTTATGCATACAGCAAGATGAGAATACTTTAAAAAAAAAATTTTACTGTCATGTCTTGTGTACAAGGCTTGTAATTAGCTGGGAAAAGAGTATTTTTCTAATATATTACAAGGAATAGCCAAATAATTTTTATTAAAAAAAAAAAAAAAAGATTTAGATCAGTTAGCTCTAACTAGCATAGTACAATCTGAATATTTTGAGGCAGCTAGGGATTGGCTTGTCAAAGCTGGCACTGCTGTTTCTGCTATAATTTTTTTCTGCAGTAAACTGCCAGTGGATGCATGCCCCTTCCCTCCCTCTTATTGCACATTGACATCAGTCTTAAAGGAAAGGAACTCTTTATTTCTGCCAAATAGATTTAAGAGATGCTTGCCATTCTTTTGAGTTGGGATATTCCAACAGTTCCTCTGAGAGTTAATCACAGCTTTTTGTAAACTATCCGTTAATTATGCAACGTGCTTCTAGACTGTAGAGTTTGGTAAACTTAATTTGCAGCAGTTGCTGGGTTTAGGGTCAAAAAAATTGAATGATAATAGAAAGGGATTGATTTTTGCTCTTGGTGTAACGTGTCTGGGTTCACTGAGTGAAATACAGATTTTTCGTGCCTGATCGCAAATGACAAATCTCTCAATGGTGTCTAGTAAACATCAAGCCAGCCTCAAAAAGATGTGATGGAACAATCTTTTTTTGGCAAGTTTGTTTCATGTAAACCAACATCTGTAAGGTCTTGCCTCTACAAAGCACAACACTACGAAGAGATCTTACAGTATTTTGTCAAGTCTCTATTAAGTGCCCCTATTTATTTAACTAAATCAGACATACTCCAAGCCTTTATGTATGTCGTCTTTTTAAAAATCCCTCTTCCCGACCCCTCTTGGCTTTTGTAATACTTGTCGATCTTGCTACACATTTTCTTTGGATTGTGAAGGCAATGGTGTAAGGGCACAATGGTAGAAAATGGAGGCTTTATTTGTATATATTTCTCATTGGTCTCCACACTGCAACTGAACGGTGTGTAGTGTTTTCCCAGTCAGCTTTGCAATACTGACATCAATCATTTGAGAGACATTCTCCAGATTTTATTTTTGTATCTGTGGTAACAAAACATTAACCAAATTTTATTTCGGTTGTGAAGAGGTTTTTTTCAAGCTATTGCTCACATTAACAAATTAAAGTGCCTGAAGCCTACATCCATAATGTATCTGTATACTAAAAGTTAAAACCCTGTTGTATTGATTTTTTTATAAGCCTTTTTACCTCTGTGTAAAAAATATATATACAAGTGTATGATGTACATTTTAGTTAACTTCTTTTTTTATTGTTTCTAATATGTATGATCAGCGTAGTCCATGTAAATATAAATACATAGTATCAAAATGATGCTGGTTACGTTATTTGCAAATTTGGAGCTGAGACAGGGACAGCGTTGTTACTAATGTGGGTGACACAAAAGAGAAAACTGATCATGGGAGGAGAGGGGATAAAGGAAGAAATTTTTTTTTAAGCCTGGTGAACACATGATGTCAATTCCTCCAGTTAGCATGGGATTTTTGATTGCATTCAACATTGGCCTAAATCTGCATCCAGTGAGGTCAATGGAGATTTTTTCCTCTTGAGCACCTGATGCTCTTTTATAACTGAGTTCTTCCTCATTTTCCAAGTATGGAGTTTCCTCTCCCGCTAGTCTAGAGTGACAATGTACTGCCAGCGGGTGGAGCTGTTCAGAGACTTGGCTGTCTCCCAATGTCTCATCTCCACTCAAAGAAGCAGGAGATTCCCCTAGGACTCTCCTCTTTGTGTCTCCAGGCTTCTCATTGTGTTTGGTTTTGATTTTTCTGTAGCAGGTCCAATTAAGATCATAGGAAGCACGGTACAGCGAGGTGAAGCATGGCAGCCTTGGCTGACTCCCAACAGCAGCAGTGGTGGCAGGCAAGCTTTGAACTGTTTGGGGTGGAAATTCAGACGCAGGATCTGGTGTCTTGGAAGCAACAAGCTAGAGATCCTCGGCTGGTTTGAGGCTATTTGCTGTTCTGACTGAGGTGAAATACTTCGTCCAGGAGTGTCACTAAGAAGCTGGTAAGTTAGAAGGTTATGGAAAACCCACAGCACAGGAACACACCCCCATCATCACCACCACCCTTTTCAAACTGCCTCAGTAGCCAGATTTTTACCCCAATAATTCCAGGAAGGCGCCTTGTCCGGTTCTGGCTGATCTTTCCAATATCCTGGGACGGACATGACTACAACACCACTATATATGCCAAAATAGCTGGAATCTGCAGGTAGAAGATTTTCTCTTTCCAGTTTCCCTTCATGTGTTCCAGTTTGGCCTAGCTAGACATCCTGTTGAGCTTGACATCTTTCATCTAAGCGACACTGCTGAGTATCTAGTTGCTCCTAGAATCAGCCTGCCAGTTCCAGTGGACAATCAGGCTACAATCTGATGCTAAAATCGCATCGTTGAGAGAGGAGAGCACACCGTTTTGTTGTACAGGTGTTTTTAAAAGCACATCAGCAAGGCTTTAAAGCTCATAGGGCGTTACTGCACGAGTAAGGGGCTTCTGAACTGGGCTCACATAGAATAGAATCATAGAACTGGAAAGGACCTTGAGAGATCATCTAGTCCAGTCCCCTGCACTTGTTGCAGGACTAAGGATTATCGAAACCATCCCTGACACGTTTGTCCAACCTGCACTTAAAAATCCCCAGTTATGGAGATTCCACAACCTCCCTAGGCAATTTATTCAAGTGCTTAACCACTCTGGTGGGAAGTTTTTCCTAATGTCCAACCTAAATCGCCCTTGCTGCAGTTTAAGCCCATTGCTTTTTGTCCTATCCTCAGAGGTTAAGAAAAACAAACTTTCTTCCTCCTCCTTGTAAAAACCTTTTACATAGTTGAAAACTGTTATCATGTCCCCCCTCAGTCTTCTCTTCTCCAGCCTAAAGAAACCCAATTTTTTCAGTCTTCCCTCATAGGGAGCATAGGTCATGTTTTCTACACCTTTAATTATTTTTGTTGCTCTTCTCTGGACTTTCTCCAGTTTGTCCACATCTTTCCTGAAATGTGGCACCCAGAACTGGACACAATACTCTAGCTGAGGCCTAATCAGCATGGAGTAGAGCAGAAGAATTAGTTTTCGTGTCTTGCTTACAATACTCCTGCTAATGCATCCCACAATGATGTTTGCTTTTTTTTGCAAGTGTTACACTGTTGACTCATATTTAACTTGTGATCCACTATGACCCCCAGATCCCTTTCCGCAGGACTCCTTCCTTGGCAGTCATTTCCCATTTTGCATGTGTGCAACTGATGGTTCCTTCCTAAGAGGAGTACTTTGCGTTTGTCCTTATTGAATTTCATCCTGTTTACTTCAGACCATTTCTCATGTGTCCAGATCACTTTGAATTTTAATCCTATCCTCCAAAACACTTGCAACCCCTCTCAGCTTGGTATCATCCGCAGACTTTAAAGTGTACTCTCTATGCCATTATCTAAATCATTGATGAAGATATTGAACAAAACCAGACCCAGAATTGACCCCTGCGGGACCCCACTCTTTATGCCCTTCCAACATGCCTGTGAACCACTGATAACTACTCTGGGAATGATTTTCCAACCAGTTATGCACCCACCTTATAGTAGCTCCATCTGTGCTGTATTTCCCTAGTTTGTTTATGAGAAGATCATGTAAGACACTATCAAAAGCCTTAGTGAATTCAAGATATAATACATCTACCACTTCCCCCCATCCACGAGGCTTGTTACCCTGTCAAAAAAAGCTATCAGGTTGCTTTGACAAACTTCAGTCAACTCCCTCAAATCATCCCTTGATTCCCTTGTCTTTCTGAAGGGCAGTCCACAGACTGGGACAGCAGCAAGAGCTGTAGCTGTGAAAACAGCATTCTTTACAGCTGTGAGGCTGGCATGCCCAGTAGATTGGGGCCTCTGCCATTTCTGAGGTGGTCAGTTCATGCCTTCTGTAAGATGCCAAAAAAAGCACCCCAAAAGGGGATATGAGACAAAAAAAAGAGCAGAAAGGGAGTAAAAAACACCTTGGTTTCCACTATTTTTTCGCTTAGAACAAAGCTTTCGTCCATAGCTTTCAAGCCTTCCAAATAAAATTAAAAATCCATATCAGACTGATGGGCTCAAAACTACCTCAGAGAATCTCTCCATAGACTTTCAAATTCCTCTCCTTCCTTGGGAAAAGTAAACAGGCAATTGCAGACTTTATTTCACTAGAAACAATTACTCCTTTTCCTGAGCACTATTTGTGTGTGAGAGAGTGCAGGGAGAGGGGGTTCATTCAAAACACTGACTAGCTGGGAGAGAACAGACAAGTTCTACCCAGTGCTGTTTCTCTTTAGGCTGAATGACAATGTGCAACGCCCATTTCCGCATGAAGTTCGGACCATTCTGTTAAACTTTGCTTCAGGATTGGAGCCCATCCTCATGTGCCAATTTGCCAGTGCCACCAGTGCTACCTGCACTTTGCCTTTGGCTTCTCTTCCCTCCTTGACTTACCAGTCTACCAATATATCTGATGTCCAGTCTATGACTGAAAGCTCATAGACTTGATGGCCCACTAATACAAAATATTACCTGTATATACTGACTGGGCCTTCCAACTATTTAAGTCCCTTGCCTTCATCTGTCTTCAGAGGTGTTCCCTAGTGTCCTCTCAGTCAGGATCTGGCCTGCCTCTGGACATTCTATTAGACATTCCTGGTTCTAGTACAGTTACCTAAGGAAATATTTCACAGTTTGTATTTCTTCTGGGAACTCCCCAAGTACTCCACTTACTTTTATGAGACGGTGAGTGGATTAAAATCTGTTCTGTGTTGGTGATGTACTGCTGTATTCTACACACGTTCCTGATTGTTCATGGAATTTCTAGAATCAGGAACCAGATTCTCTTCTGCATCACTGAGGAAGCTTTAATGGGCCCTATTCAGTACAAGGTAAGTGATTGTCCCAAGAAACTCATCAGAACAACTTCCTGCAGTAGCAAGCAGCTAAGTGGCTTTTCCCTCTCAAGATTTCCTCTGACTTTGGTTGTCATTCACAAAAGAAGCAACAAATAGTGTCCCCGCAGGGCGTACTGGCCCTTTGAGGCTGGAGTACACATTAAAAATCCTGAATGAAGCAAGGGAAATTTTCGTGCTCGTAGAGCAGGACGTTTTGTTGATTTATTACTTTGTTTGTTTACAGTAGTGCCCACTGTATGCTGGGTGCTCAACAAGCGCTCGATAAGGATAGTAAGAGCAGCCTGTAGGTCACCTGACTAAGCAGATGCCAGTTGGATATATGAGAATAGCAACATAGAATAACTAGTCTTTTTCATTCCTGGATCTCAAAGTGCTCTACAGATGAGATCAGTATAATTATCGCTATTTTAGTGATGGAAAAACTGAGGGACAGGAAGAGAAGTGACTTGTCTAAGGTCACCCAGCGAAGCAGCAGCTGTGAATTGAACCTACCTTTCCTGAGTCCTAATCCAGTGCCCAAGCCACTAAGCCACACTGCCTAAAACTATTGAGTCCTCAAGCAGTTATCAGTTATGATGGCCCAGGCACCCCCATAGTCTCTGACTCCTAAATATCTTAGCTAAGCATCTTTGAAGCGCCTGGTCTGTAGGTAATTTCTGTTCCAGGATTCTCTCTACAGCACTTGAGTTTCTTCTCAATCCTCTCCATTTACAGGAGAATATTCAGGATAGTTTGTGGACTTCCTGCTCAGATCTAGAAACTGTCCCCAAATCTGGGCATTTCAAGACTCATTGTGTCTCAACCAGAGAGATATTGGAGTTGCTCTTAGAAAGGCTCTTTATTGGGGCGGAGTCTTGTTCTCTACTCTTCTTACCCTTTTGTGGAGCATCCAAGACACTGTCAGGCGAGTGGTAGAATGATGTGATGCTTTAGGTAATCTCCGAACCTTTTTTTAAAAAATATGTGGAGGGATTTTCCCTGTACTTTCTGTTAAAATACTGTCCCCATTAGCAATTGCATTGGCCAGGAGAGGAACTAAGTTTGAAGTCTGACCCATCTGCAGTCCTTATATGCAATTTTTATCTCAGATGAGGTGATTTGAGGCTTGCATATGGTGGGGGAGGGAAAAGAAAAGCAAAAGTTAACAATAAAAGCTCATCTGCAGATAAAAACTGGTTTTCCTCTTGGCTCGCTTTTTTATTGATGATCGTTTTGGAGATTGGTTTTACTGCTGGCTACTGCCCAGTTGCAATAGATCACAGACCACCCAGTGCTCACAAGGGAGAAAAGTCAATTTGACTTATGGTAACTTTTTCTTTCTCTGAAGTGGACACTTCGTTACTCTGAGAGACGTGACTCAGGGCATCCTCTAATTGGCATTAAATTCTAATTGGAGAGGAAATATTTAAATTCTTCCTTTTTTTCCCCTTAGAAAGAAGGAGAGATGGAGACATCTTGGGATTCTTCTTCAAGTGATGGTCCTTATATGTATTCCAAAAAGTGGGTGCACATGTGCGTCATGCGCTGGAGCTGTACGTTTTTCCTCAGCAGTGGCTGTTGACCCACACAGTCATCATATATCACCACGTGTTCCATGAGAGGTTATAGGAGGCCATGTGGGGGCAACGCTCCCCCAGCTCCCACATGGTGGGAGTTGGAATCCTGTATTCGCACTTGTAGCCTGTATGAGAACGACAGTCCTTTGTAAATAGATAGTTCTGCTGCTTCTTTCTTTTATAAATAAGTTAGTTTGTGTATATAGTAGCCCCGCATCTCCCCCCAACCCCTTCAGGGGTTTATACCTCATGTCCTAGGGTTCAAGAACTGCGCCTCATGCTCTCACTCATTTTTCATGAGCACATGTGCTGTCTCTACTGCCTATGCAAGACACACCTTGTCTCTTGCTGCAATATCTTCAAGTCCTCCCTGTCAAGGCCCCTTGATGCTCAACTTCTGCACCTCTGCAAGTCCCTCGTGGCCTCATGCGGAGTCTGATCCCGGACCATCAGTGCCTTCTCTCAACCCTGCAGACACCTACACCAGCAATTGAGCTGTTCCTCAGCAGCGACCCACCTCCACCGGTCATCTCTGTCAACAAAGAGAAATCTGTGCTTCTCCTAGTACAGACAATCCACTTTATCAGAGCGCATCTGGACTCTGTCGCAGTGGAAGCCTTCCTCCCGGCAGACCGCTCTCATGTCCCTCATGAAGCCCCTGTGCCACAACCCGGGCACAACAGTGCGCCGTTGTCTCTGTCTCCTCGGCCACATGGCGATGCTGCCCGCATGCTTCCATATGTACTGCTTACAGCTGTGGCTCCTCTCAGTCTGCAGGCTCCACATCACCCACCCTCGTCCTTGATTATCCCCAGCTGGGTCCAATCCTCTATTAGCTCTATCCCCATGGCTGTCCTCACCAAAGGCGCCTCCCTGGCAGGGTAGGGAACACACTTGGCCAGCCATGCCGCACAGGGGAAGTGGACTTCCAGGGAGGCGCGCATGCATGTGAACACACCGGAGCTGCACGTGGTCTGCTGGGCCTGCCACATGTTCCTGTCTCTGCTCTGCGACCAACACAGCCAGATCCTCTTGGGTAACACCACCGCCATGGCATACATAAACAAAGAGGGCAGTACCAGATCTCAGCCTCTGTGCAGAGTGACAATCTGCCTCTGGAACTGGTGTCTCCTCCACAGCATCATACCCCATATGGTGTACCTCCCAGGGGTGCAGAACTTCCTGGCCGACGCACTCAGCAGAACCTGGTACCTCCAACCACGAGTGGGAACTCCACAATCCCACTCTCTGCTCCATCTGCCATGCTTGGGGCACGCCCCTTGGGGACCACTTTGCCACCCATGCAGTCCTCAAGTTCCCCCTCTACTACACTATAGGGTTCAGGACTCCAAGGGTGACCCCTTCCTTCTTCCATGGTGCAATGGCCTTTGGTATGCTTTTCCTCCAGTACCTCTCCTTCCCCAGGTCCTCCACAAGATCTGCTGATACCAAGTCAAGGTCATCCTGATATAGCCTCACGCTGGCCCCGACAGTTTTGGTTTCCCAATGTACTCAGACTGTTGGTCCATGCACAGATCAGCATCCCAACCTGCTGGACCTTTCTCACATAGGATAATGGCAGGGTTCACCACCCCAACCCAACTGACGGGCTGCTTTTTGGGATAGGGCTCACATGTAGACAATGCCAGTACATCACCTGTTCACCATATCCTTACACACAATAGGCGGCAGTCCTCCCCCTCCATGCCACTTCCCCCTCCATGCCGTCTCCATGCCTGTCATCATAAACTGCCTCCTGGAGCTCAAGAACTCATGCTTCACATTCAGCTCGATTTGCATCCACCTTGTGGCACTCTGCACCTTCCTCCCTTCTATGAACAGCTGATCAGTGTTTACCCACCCTACCACTACCTGGTTTTTGAGGGGCCTGATGAGCTTCTTCCCACTCCAAGCCCTCCCAGGACTTCAACCTTGTGCTGTCTGCTTTCACCTGGCCTCCATTCAAACCGCTAGCCACATACTCCCTTGCCCACCTATCCATGAAGGTCCTCTTCCTGGTGGCTATCACTTCTTCCCAGCAAATTGGCAGCCATGATGGCGGATCCCCCCATATATAGTCTTTCATAAAGACAAGATCTCCCAGTGCTTTCACCCTAAGTTCCTCCCAAACATTGTCTCCAAGTTTCATCTCAACCAGTCCATCCACCTCATGGTCTTTCATCCTAAACCACACACCACTCCCACAGACAGGATGCTGCACTGCCTGGACATCCGCAGGGCACTGGCCTTCTACTTGGACAGGACTCATGCATTTCACTCTCCCCCGCACCCCCAAGTGCATTACAGAAAGCTATGTGCACTCCAATGTGACACTGCCCGGCAGGATCACAGCACACTGCACGCGGGTGCATGCAATCACCTCCGCCTCCCTGGCAGACATCCTCTGGCATGAGATCTGCCATGCACCAATGTGGCACTCCATTCTCACCTTCACAACACACTACACCATCGACCAATTGGCAGCCACTGATAGGACTGTGGGCCGGGCTATCCTACAGCAGGCCTTACCCATCGCATCCTCACACCCATCTCTGAGCTGATCATTGCTCCATACTCACCCACGTTTGGAATACATATAGGGACCATCACTCAAAAGAAGAGGAACCTGTAACTGGAGGTTCTTTGAGATGTGTGGACCTTATTTGTATTCCAGTACCCATACACCTTCCCCTCTGCTGCGGGCTCTCTGCAGCAGTAAGAGGGGGACTGAGGGTGTGTTGCCCCACCTGGCCTCCTATGACCTTGCATGGAGCACACGGTGATGTAAGACGACCACGTGGGTCAACAGACACTGCTGCAGAAAAGCGCCTGGCTCCGGCACATGGTGCGCATGTGCACCTGTATTTGGAGTACAATAGGGACCACACATCTTGAAGAATCTCCAGTTACAGGCAAGTAACCACCTCTTCCTCATTTTGGGATCTTGCTGTGCCATGCATTTTTGTTTTTAAACAATTAATGAACTAGCAGATAGAAGATCAGGCCTGAATCTTGCCTGGAGATGACTATGATCTTTCGTAATGTTTGTTAACCAGAATGTACAGAAACTTTTGCCAGTATAGCCATCTTGGTTAGGGGTGTGATTTTTTTTTTTTTAATGACATTTCTATACTGAGAAAAGCCCTTGTGTAGATGCAGTTATGCTGCATAGTTGATTTCATTCAGTGAAACCAGTATAAGCCAGAACCAGCAAAAGAGTGCTGCGTCTACACTAAGAAAGGTTGGGGAAAAAAAAGAAGAGCGGTGCCTCTATGCTTGGAAGAAGAAGAGGAATACCCAGATGTAATGGATCACAGAGCACCAAGTACTAACTTCAGAGACAGAAAAATTATGGGTAGGTGAGTAAATTGTACCTTTTGCCACTGAATTCAATGGGAGCAAAGTTTAGGCTTTTGAAAATCCCAGCTGGTTTTTCCATAAACTAATATCGAAGTGACATACAAGAATGATAATTTAATTATTTACATTATTTAATTAATTGCCATTTGTTTTTTATGCCTGAAAAGTAACAGAACTGTGGTCAATATTGTGAACATAAGAACACAAGAATGGTCATACTGGGTCAGACCAAAGGTCCATCCAGCCCAGTATCCTGTCTAATGACAGTGGCCAACGCCAGGTGCCTCAGAGGGAGTGAACCTAACAGGTAATGATCACGTGATCTCTCTCCTGCCATCTATCTCCATCTTCTGACAAACAGAGGCTAGGGACACTATTCCTTACCTATCCTGGCTACTAGCCATTCATGGACTTAACCTCCATGAATTCATCTAGCTCTCTTTTAAACCCTGTTATAGTCCTAGCCTTCACAACCTTCTCAGGCAAGAAGTTCCACAGGTTCACTGTGTGCTGCGTGAAGATGAACTTCCTTTTATTTGTTTTAAACCTGCTGCCCATTAATTTCATTTGGTGGCCCCTAGTTTTTATATTCTGGGAACAAGTAAATAACTTTTCCTTATTCGCTTTCTCCACGCCACTCATGATTTTATATACCTCTATCATATCACTCCTTAGTCTCCTCTTTTCCAAATTGAAAAGTCCTAGCCTTTTTAATCTCTCCTTATATGGGACCTGTTCCAAACCCCTAATCATTTTAGTTGCCCTTCTCTGAACCTTTTCTAATGGCAGTATATCTTTTTTGAGATGAGGAGACCACATCTGTATGCAGTATTCAAGATGTGGGCGTACCATTGATTTATATAAGGGCAATAAGATACTCTCCATCTTATTCTCTAACCATTTTTTAATGATTCCTAACATCCTGTTTGTGTTTTGTGACTGCTGCTGCACATTGCGTGGACAGCTTCAGAGAACTATCCATGATGACTCAAGATCCCTTTCCTGACTCGTTGTAGCTAAATTAGCCCCCATCATATTGTATGTATAGTTGGGATTATTTTTTCCAATGTGCGTTACTTTACATTTATCCACATTAAATTTAATTTCCATTTTGTTGCCCAATCACTTACTTTTGTGAGAACTTTTTGAAGTTCTTCACAGTCTGCTTTGGTCTTAACTATCTTGAGCAGTTTAGTATTGTCAGGGTTCCCTCCCCACTCTGAAGTCTAGGGTATACATGTGGGGACCCACATGAAAGACTCCCTAAACTTATTTCTACCATCTTAGGTTAAAAACTCCCCAAGGCACAAATCCTTCCTTGTAGCGTGGATTAGGTAACGCTGCCATCACCAAGTGATTTAAACAAACATTTAGGGAGGGCCACTTGGATCCCTGCCTTCCCCAAATATCCCCCCAAGCCCCAACACTCCTTTTCCTGGGGACACTTGAGAACGTATCCTCACCAGTTGTTACAGGTGAACATAGACCCAAACCCTTGGATCTTAAAACAATGAAAAATCAATCAGGTTATTAAAAGAAGAATTTTAATTAAAGAAAAAAGGTGAAAGGAGTACCTCTGTAAGATTAGAATGGAAGATAATCTCACAGACAATCAGATTCAAAACACAGAGGGTTTCCCTCTGGGCAAAACTTTAAAGTTACAAAAAGAAAACAAGGAATACCCTCCCTCTCAGCACAGAGAAAATTCACAAGCCAAAATAAAAGTAATTCTAGTGCATTTCCTTGCTAAATACTTACTAACTCCATAGCAGCTGGATTATTTGCTTCTTTGATCTTGCTCCGGCGAAAGCCGCACGGAACAGATGGAACAAAAGCGCTTCCCCCCCGCCCCCATTTAAAAGTATCTTGTCCCCTTATTGGTCCTTTGGGTCAGGTGCCAGCCAGGTTCTTGAGCTTCATAACCCTTTACAGGTAAGATGATTTGGTGCCTCTGGCCTGGAGGGATTATATAATACTGTATACAGGAAGGTTGTTACCCATCCCTTTATATTTATGACAAGCATCATCTGCAAACTTTGCCACCTCACTCTTTACCCCTTTCTCCAGATCATATATGATTAAGTTGAATAGGATTAGTCCTAGGACTGACCCTGGGGGAACACCACTAGTTATCCCTCTCCATTCTGAAAATTTACCATTTATTCCTACCCTTTGTTCCCTGTTTTTTAACTAGTTCTCAATCCATGAAAGGATCTTCCCACTTATCCCATGACAACTTAATTTAACCCCTTTCTGAACAAAGGCATGCTACCTAAGTCTGCATCTATCCACCAAGCAGAGTAACCTTTTAGATGTATAACCTAACTGGCTTGACTTACAGCATTTGTCGCAGCTTTTCAAAGATTCTAGGTCTGATTTTGTTAACATTTTTCTGTCCCAGCCCACACAAACTCTGCAGACCACTTGAGTAGTATTTGCAATGTGAGTCAGGGCTTGTGTTTAGCAGGTCTGTCATTGCATAGACAATCATGTGGTCTCCATTGCCGTTAACCCCACAAACGGGATCTATGCTTCCTGGACCAAAGACATAGTTACTCTTAAAAGGCTACAACTCACAGTTCAGCACATTCTGTCACTGTAGTTTTGGCATGAACTCTTCAGCTCCATTTCTTGGGCCTTTTGGCAGCGTGTTTTCAGGTGGCCTCATGACATGAGATTTCTTTCATCCTTCCTTGCCTTCGCCTTTACAGGGCCGTATATATCCTTTCTTAGTCTCTGTTGTCCTGTTCCATAACGTCAACCTGTGACTCAAAGAAGTAACTCGCTTTCTGAAGATTTACTACTGGAGTAACTGAAATGTTCCAGTCTGTTAAAAAGGCATCACCAAACAGCTGGAACATGCATCTATCATCAAGGCACTAACGTGTCTGCTCAGTATTCTGTTTATGTGAATCTTCCTAAATCTGGAGATACCCCTCCACTCTAGGAATTCCTTCCAGCCATATATGTTCCCCACACATTTTTATGTTAAGGAGCTACCACCTCGACAAGTCTTATGCAGGAAGAGTGTGATCATAGATTCATAGACTCTAGGACTGAAAGGGACCTTGAGAGGTCATCGAGTCCAGTCCCCTGCCCTCATGGCAGGACCAAATACTGTCTAGACCATCCCTGATAGACATTTATCTAACCTACTCTTAAATATCTCCAGAGATGGAGATTCCACAACCTCTCTAGGCAATTTATGCCAGTGTTTAACTACCCTGACAGTTAGGAACTTTTGTTGTATACATTTAGAAATACAAGCTTCCAAGTCTAAGCCCAGACCAACAATTGGAAGTGCCCCTTTGTCCATGTTTCCACTTTTTGTAGGATTCCTTTCTGATCGTCAGGTTATTAAAGAATTCCTGATGGAGCATTTTTGGCCTCTTACTATTCTCCCTATCTTTCATTTGCATTGGATAGTTTGCTGTTGTGCGTTTTATATTGTCTCTGAGAAACTGCCAGCTCTCCTGAACTCCTTTTTCCCTTAGATTTTCTTCCCATGGGTCCATACCTACCACTTCTGATTTTGTAAGTAGTCTTCTTTTTTGAATTTTTCCATCCTCCTTCTCCTGCTACTCTCACTTCCTCCTTTCCTTAGAATAATAAAATCTATCATTTCATGATGATCACTTTCAACGTAACTGCTTTCAGCCTTCAGACCCAATTCCTTCTTGTTAGTCAGAATCAAGTCTAAAATGTCTGTCCCCCTGGTTACTTCCTTCGCCTTCTGAAACATGAAGTTCTCCCCAATATCTTCCAAGAACTTATGGGACATGTTGTGTTCTGTTGTATTACTTTTCCAACAGATGTCTGGTTAGTTAAAGCCTCCATTACTACCAGGTCTTGTCTTATGGATATTTCTGTTTTATTCTAGAAATGTCTCATTCACCTTCTCTTCCTCCTGATCTGATGGTTGATAGTAGACTCTCTACCATGTTTTTTTCTTTTGCCCTTTTATCTTCACCCAGACACTTCCAACTTGTCTGCTTCTCTCTTCCTCGACCTCAGTACAAGTGTATATATTCTTGATGTATAATGCAACACCTCCTCCCTTTTTTCCCTGTCTGTCCTCCCCGAAAAAGCCTTCAGTATCAATATTCCAGTCATGAGATTTTTCCCACCAAGTTCAATTATGCCAATTAAGTCATAATTTAGCTTAGGTACAAAGTTATCACTATTAAGCTAAGTTCTATATGACTATACAATAAGTAACTATTCCTGCCCAAAAGAGGTGAGTCTAAAAGGTAATTTAATCACAGTAGGGATGTTCATAGTACACTGAGTTGTAATTGCTGAGTTCACCACTCTCCAATCAAAAGATCATACATTGCAGTTTGGTTTTAGGGGCTGCTTTATCTGTATATGATGCAAAATAATTTACAGGTTTATTATGCATACTTACTAGCTCTTTTTATCATTAGACATTCAACAGGAATCTTTAAGTGACATTGAATTGGAAAAGGAGTCTCCAAGAATGTGCTGGTTCAGCTGTAAATAGGTTCTTGTTGTGTAACAATCCACACTCTAACACACCTTGTGTTCTGCACCCTTGTTTTTTTATATCCGGTTCATTCATGAACCTGTCTCAGCTGATGAACTCAGAATTCAGTTAAAACCGTCCACAAGTTCTGCCTCTGGAATAAATGAGGACACATGAGGGGTTCAGTTTAAGAGTTTAAAATGAAGTGGGAGACTGAAATAAAAAATATGAAGGGCCTGACCCCAGCTCCCCTTTAGATCAATGGGCTAATAGCACCATTTCCCTGCCTAGCATGAGAGACAGTGTTTTTTAAACAATCCAGCTAGCGCTATATATTACCTTATGTTTACTTTATAGCACGATTCTTGCCTACATTTATTGTTCCTCACATGTTGCATTTGTGCTTGTCAGGGCCAGTGCAAGGATGTTTCGTGCCCTAGGCGAAACTTCCACCTTGTGCCTCCAGCGCCCCCGCCCTGAGGCACCGCCCCCCCCTCCCAGTGGCAGCTCCCCCTCCGCCCTGAGCGCCCCCTTGTGCAGCTCCCCCCCCGCCCTCCTCCCAGAGCATTCCCCTGCCCCATCTCACCCCTGCTACGAGCACGAGCACCCAAGCACGCTGTGGCTACTTCACTTCTCTTCGCCTCCCAGGCTTGTGGCGCCCTAAGCTGATTGGCGCCGCAAGCCTGGGAGGCGGGAGAAGTGAAGCAGCTCACCCCTGCCCCGCCTCCTCCCCGAGCATGCTGTGGCCGCTTCACTTCTCCCCCCACTTCGCCTCCCCCTTACTTCCTGCAGGCAGCCCTCCTTGTGCTCCCCTGCCCCAGTTCCCTCCGCCTAAATGCTGGCAGTGACCGGGATGGCCGAAGATCCGGTCGCTGCAGTCACTGCCAAAGAAAATGGTGCCCTCCAAATCTTAGTGCCTTAGGTGACCACCTAGGTTGCCTAAATGGTTGCACCGGCCCTGATGCTTGTGTAAGCAGTTCTATACCATGTTGTGATGGGGTGCCTACCCCGCACTGGCCCTGAAAGGATTAAAACCAGCCTAAGGAGGCTGAGCAGCAGGCAGTGGCTACAGAGGAAACAGCCAATTAGGGCGGTGGCTGCAGACAATTAGGATGGCTGCTGGACCAGCCAATCAGGGCCCAGCAAGCCCATATAAAAGGAAGCTGCAGACCAGGGTGAGATGGTCTGTGCACGGACCCCTAGGGAGAAGACTGGCTTCCTAGAGGGTTCCTGACAGGCTGCCAGGACTAAGAGGCTCAAGGACTTGGGAAGAGGGCAAAGGAGCTGGCGCCAGAGGCAGGAGCAGAAAGAACTGAGGCTGCGGGGAAGTGTCCCAGGGACTAGAGACAGTGAGTTAGAAGGAAGAGGCAGCAGGAAGCTGCTGTTTGCAGGGGCCCTGGGCTGCGGCCTGGAGTAGTGGGTGGGCCTGCCCTCCACCCTCTAGCCACTGTAGGAGCAGCCCAGCTGTGAACTTCCAAGTCACTGAGAGGAGTGGCTGGACTCTGGATGGAAGAGTCCCCCGGACGGTGACACGGCTGTGCCATGAACCAGATGCCGAGCAGAAAGGAGCCGTAACAGGTCTGCTGGCAGAGGCGAGGATGGGAGAGCCACCACCACCCGAAAGTGCACCCGCTGGAACTGAGCTAATTCCCAAAACTCTCAGCAGGAGGCACCAGTGTGGTGAGTGACCCTCTGACACATGCCAACTTGTATCCGCATTTGCAAATGATGAGGCAAAATGTGGACAAGATTTCTGATTTGCCATATCTCTGGGTACGGGGAGGGTGAATTAAAAGGAAAGTCACACTGTTTTTATTACATTTAAGAATAATCTCCTCTTGTATCAGAAAGAATGTAGCTAAACGTTTAAAAAACAAACCATATTTAATGTCTGGAAGCAGATGTATTGTGTGATAGAGTAGATTGGAACATCCCTTATTTCCTTTCCTCTGCACTCTCCTAGCTGCTGGGAAGTTGCAAGGAATGGGCTAGGAGAGTATCTTAATAGTCAGGCCCACTCAGGAAGCTAGCAAACACCTCCCCCAGTTCTTCCCCCATGAAAGCCGTACCAAAGCCAGAGGGAGATACAGAGCTGGACACCTGCTGCAAACATCAGGATCAGTGAGGTAAGACAATGACATGGGTGTTTGACTCAAGGAAGTGGCAAGGGAGATCACTAGGCAAGGAATTTTGAATCCAAATAAAGGCTACAGGGAAAATGTTTGGATTGGGTGTGAGGAAGAGCATCAGATTGTTACCTGGATGGGAGTGCAGGGGGAAGGAAAATCAGCCATGAGACAGCTGGAACAGCCAGAGGTAGGTAGCTGTTTAATACATGTCTCTCCATCTATACAACCCTAATACACACAAGGGAGGTTTCTTCTAGGTCAGATTCTTAATGTTGCCTGATCATTAAGTATTTTAGTTGAATGATTTCCACGCCGCACTGTTACCGTCAGAGGCAGAACCCTTGAGCCAGAAGATGCAAAGCTCATGGCTGCTTTTAGAACCTGGTAAATAATAAAAACAGGTTTGTAACCAACTAATTGATGTGGGTGGGGGAATAAACCTTCCCCCAAATCATTCCTGTCTACACACACCCATTGCTCTTTCAGTATAACTGGCACACTTGCTTTGCCACTGACTAGCATGGTTATGGCTGTTCCCACCTCTTGCAACTTTCCAGGATCCCAAGCTGCTTTTCTCCTTTTATCACAGGGACCCAGAGCTCTAACATTGCTATGAAATATTAGCTGCTACCTAATACTAAATGTACTATTGGCTCCAGCCAAGACTGGGGCCTTATTGTGGTAAGCTCAAATACTAAGAGACAGTCCCTGACCGCCTATCTAAATAGACAAAGGCAGATAACGGAAGTCGTTGTTTATCCTCATTTCACAAATGGGGAACTGAAATATAGAGTTTAAGTGACGTAGCTAAGGTCATACAGGAAATCTGTGGTAGAGCTAAGAACTGAACAAAAGTAGCCCATATTCCAGACGAGGCCTTAACACAAGCTCATCTTTCCTTTCTCGCTAGCAGGCCTTCTGCTTGCAAAGTTTTGGGTTACACAACCAACTTTCTAGATAGAGTATGAAACAAATCAATTGTCTCAATTAGTGTAGAACACGTAAATTGGGGTCTTGGGCTAATTCCAGCTGGAATGTGAATTGCCAGCCAGCTGTCATGACAGTTGAAGCTTACGCGTGAGCTAGCCATTAGCATATCCATTGTTGTGTGTGTGTCTAATGTTTATTATGGATAAAACTTGGCTTTATGAATGACCAACCCTTTTTTACAAATAAAGTGGCCGACTGATTGCAGAACTAACACCAGAGACCGTTCAATGCGTTCAGCGCATGATGCTTAAAGGAATGAACATCTTTCTAATACCTCATCCTAGCCCAGAACAATGTGCCTTTAGCTGTTTTCTTAACATTTTGAATGATGAGATTAAATTCCTCAACGGCTTGATGGCACAAGTGGAAATAAATATAAAAATGCTTGGCACTTGACCAGAGACTAGATATTTACAATGGTGGAAACTATGCATGTATTTTTGGTGCGACGCACTTGAATCTCTCCAAATATTTTTAGCGCGCCTCCCTGCATTCATGCACAGCCAGTCAGTGTCATTCATCTGATTCTGCCATTTCTTGCCTGTAAACAAGAGTTGACAGACTTGGATCTGATTTCTATTTGGTCCCTTAGTGCAGCCCGCTGTCTATGCAGGGTCAGACAAGATGACAACATAAGTACTTTTGACTGGCGTAACTTTTTTAAGCACTATAAAAGTGCCTGCCTGTGTGACTGATAACTGTATACTGATATATCAATAAACAAACTTTGGAGAGAAATCAACCACTCCAAAATCAACAAACACTGAGTTAAACTCAGTCTGAATTCTCTGCCTTCTGCAATATAATATACTCTTAAAATGTGGTTTATCCTTAGACTATTATCATATTTGTCAAGTACACAGCGTATTATAAACTGGAATTTCTTTTTCAACATCTACATGTGTTAAGTTATGATAGTATTCACAGTTGACCAAAATATATTGTAAGGCAAGGGATGGTTTTAATATTGAGCTTTCAATCTCAGTGATGCATTTCCTGACATTCGAGTTCTTGATTTCTCTACCAGTGCTGTGTTAATGTCAGTTTATTTTGTTGAGTTTTTGAAGGAATTTTCCTGTTCAGTTTTCTAAGAGGAGAAGAGGGCAGGGACAATTGCCAATGGAATTTTCAGTTTCGTGACCTTGAAGTATCAAGTTTGACAACTTTCCAAACCCAAGTCACCCTTACGTTTGAGACCTCCTAAATTCAGATCACCTTTAGCTCTGGAGTGATTCAAACTCTGGATGCATTAAAAATTCAAGTTTACATAGCAAAATTCTTCTGTCCTCATGTGACATTTCTGACTTTAAACACACAACTTTAAACCTATAGTCTCTACTGATTTTTCTTCAGACGTAATTTATTAAGAACTATGAAACAAGCCAAGTTAGAAAGTCCAAACTTCAACCATGTTTTGGAGATGTTCTGTTCAAAACATAGGGAACATTGTATTTTTAATGCACACATCTCAGAAACAGTGCCATTGGTTTTGTTCCAAATTTTCAAAAAATTATGATTGGGAAATTTTAAACTGAAAGGAATTTAGGGTGACCAGACAGCAAATGTGAAAAATCGGGACTGGAGTGGGAGGTAATAGGAGCCTATATAAGAAAAAGACCCAAAAACTGGGACTGTCCCTATAAAATCGGGACATCTGGTCACCCTAAAAGAAATTGTGTTTAAAAGTTATGAACTGAAACAGGTGGATTAGAATGGAAACTGGAAGTCAGCCTGAGCTGTAGTGTGTGCTGCCCCAGCTATAAAATATACATAAAAGCTG
This sequence comes from Chelonoidis abingdonii, assembly GCF_003597395.2. NCBI lineage: Eukaryota > Metazoa > Chordata > Testudines > Testudinidae > Chelonoidis > Chelonoidis abingdonii. The sequence goes on from NC_133771.1 coordinate 201,682,841, forward strand.
AGGCCAAGTTTTAAAAAACAATGTCCTAAGTCCATATTTAGGCAACGGACTAAAGATCTTAATATTCAATATTACTATTCAGGTTCTATAATGTCCATGCCCAGCCCTCCTCTCCCCAGCAGGTGCTGATGCGCTAAGAGGAACGGTTAGAGATTAGCATTTGCTAAGGTTCAGGCTGCAAAAAGGAAGAGATGTGTGTGTGGTGAGGGAATTGCTATGGAGGCAGAATCTTGAAATTATCAAAATGAGCTGAAACCCCAAGACATGGTGAATCTTTTAAAAAATAAATAAGTGAACTCCAGCTGCATGGCAGTCCCTAGTGGCTTGACAACAATGAAAGAGGCTTCCCTGCATTAGCCCCTGGATTGGGACTCACCAAAGGAACTCTGCTTGCTTAGGGTGTGCTTCAATGACTGAATGTGTTGAGGAAAACCCCAGAACCCCGACTCCAGAAAAGGGAAGCCTTCCAAAGGGGAAAAGGAAAACGCATTTATTCATCGATACCGTGAAGCAAACATCTGTCACCCAGCTGGAAGGTATATCAGCCTAGTTCTCTCTCGCTTGTTAGCTCAATGCTGAATGGCAACTATGCTTGTTTACAAGCAGACATTAATAAGCAACAACACAGCTATTAAGCTGCAGTTATACCAGGAAGTCGGTACATCTTGGGTGTATTGGTCCTGTGCATTCAACCAGCTGAGATGAAGGGATGTTCCTGAATGATCTTTTGGCAAGGAATTATAAAGGTGCCAGATTAACGCCTCTGGAAAATGGTTTCCTCCATCCACAGCAAGGGTAGCAGTCACATACCATCTGTCATAACTATAAAGGGAAGGGAACAGCCCTCCTGTGGTACAATACTATAAAATCCCTCCTGGCCAGAGACACCAAAATCCTTTTACCTGTAAAGGGTTAAGAAGCTCAGGTAACCGGCTGACATCTGACCCAAGACCAATAGGGACAAGACTTTCAATCTTGGCAGGGGAAGGCTTTTGTTTGTGCCTTTTGTTGGGGGTGGTTCGCTCTTGGGACTAAGACAGGACATCAATCCAGGCTCTCCAAATCTTTCTGAACCAGTCTCTCAGATTCAAACTTGTAAGTAACAGCCAGGCAAGGTGTGTTAGTTTTATTTTTGTTTTCTCAACTTGTAAATGTTCCTTTTTGCTGAGAGGATTTACCTCTGTTTGCTGTAACTTTGAACCTAAGGCTAGAGGGGGTTTCCTCTGGGCTCTATGAATCTGATTACCCTGTAAAGTTGTTTTCCATCCTGATTTTACAGAGATGATTTTTACCTTTCTTTAATTAAAAGGCTTCTTTTTAAGAACTTGATTGGTTTTTCCTTGTTTTAAGATCCAAGGGGATTGGATCTGGACTCACCAGGAATTGGTGGGGGAAAGGACGGGGCGATGGTTAAATTCTCCTTGTGTTAAGATCCAGGGGATTAGATCAGTGTTCACCAGGAACTTGGTGAAGAAGTCTCTCAAGACTATCCAGGGAAGGGAGTTAGTATTTGGGAGTGGTGGCAGCAAAACCAGATCTGAGCTGGTAGTTAGCTTAGAGGTGTTCATGCAGGTCCCCACATCTGTACCCTAAAGTTCAGAGTGGAGAAGGAACCTTGACACCATCCCACTCCCCTTCCCTGTCTGGCCGAATGTGCTCCAGAGTAGGGTGTGTGAATGCACACCCTGAGTGCTAATTGGAGTGGAGTGCTTTGTGGTGCAGACATCTGTCCCACCTGTGCATCTAACAGGGTCAAACCCTATGGGAAAGGGACTCTAGAGGTCTGGGAGACTGAGGGGTACATCAACACAGCAAAAAAATAAAACCTGGCCAGGACTCTCAGAGCCTGAGTTAATTGAGTCAGGCTTGCAGTGTAGATGTTCCTGCTCAGACAGGAGGCCGGGCTCTGAAACCTTGCAAGGGGGAGGGTCTCGGAGCCTGGCCTCCAGCCTGAGCCCAAATGTTTACACTGCTATTTTTAGCCCCGCAGTACAAGCCTTACAAGCCCAAGTCAGTTGATCTGGGCTCTGAGACTCCACAGGATGGGTGGTTGTATTTTTTTTTATTTTTTTTTTATTTTTTTTTGCTGTGTAGACATTCCCTGGGAGGATTGGCAGATTGCTGTGAAGAAGACAGAGGAGAAAATGCAGGATCTCAGGGAGTTAGTGGCAAAACTATGTCAATTTAATTTAAAACTTAAATAGACTGTAAAGATACAAATAATTTACTGAGCAGGTGTTTTCACAGGCTTTGAATGAGTTTTGTTTTCCCAATGCAGGTGGGAGAGGATCAGCAAAAAACAGCGCATAGACAAAGCTGGAGCTGCCATTCCCCATTTATCCCTAGGACCAAATCCTAACCCAACTGCAATCACTGGCAAAACTCCCATTAACTTCTGTGGGGCAGGATTTCACTCCTGGGATTTGGTTTGGATGTCACGCTCCTTGCTTTCTCTGTGGTCTCCAGGTCCTTCTCCCAAAGAGGTCCATTCACTGGGAACTCCATGAGGTGAACTGCCCACAGTTTCCTAGGCCTTATGTTCTTCCCCGCTTCCGATGGGATGTTACCATGACCCACAAAAAGGAATTTCCATTGCCCATAACACATCAGCTTTAAAGATTTGTGTTTGAAATAAGAGCCACCTTCTGCAGCTGTGGGGTCATAACTCTGTGGGTGATACCAGTATGCTGCCACGAGAACATCACACATTCAGCATGGTTAGAAACCAGCTGCAGGAAGAGAATGTTCTGGGAACAAGGCAGTCCTTATGTTTAAGCACAATATGTTTGCAAGCTAAAATTGCAAAGAAAAGTGTGGAAAATGCAAGAGAGAAAACTCCAGGTCACTTGAAAACCACCCTGTCAACTGATACCACATCTGTCTGCAAAGGATGTACCTGCCATTGTTACTCATAACACCTAAGCTTGTGGAATGAATGTGAAAAAGAGACAATGTAAAACAAAACAAAAGAAATTAGAATTTTGTTGATATTTATCCAGTTTGTTCACACTGCATTTGACGGCACTTTGCGTATAGATGGTTTCACCATTTCCTTTGTTAATATGGTCGATTTTCCTTGTACTCTGAGACTTTCAACCAGGAAAGAGAGAAACACTGTAAAACAAAAAGAAGCCACACAAATTGGCAGGAGCAATCAGAGAAGGCATAGGCCCTCAAACCACTTTAAATTTGTTTTTTTTAAAAATCTGGTTAGTTTTCACGTTGATGCTGTCACTTTAAAACATGAAAGTCTAAACACACAAGGGTTGCTATGTGATGGCAAGCACTGAAATGAGCATCCCTGAAAGGAGCTTGTTAATAAAATAAATGTAACTCCCTTTGCACAACTTAGATCTGAAAAGGTGCCATCAATGCTGACGTTATTGCAAGTTCCTGAAGGAAGTGGTTGTAAAGCTGTGGCATGAGGAGTACAGAATCCAGATGCTGAGCAGATACAGTTTTTGAACTCATAGAAAATGTGATACCTTTATAGTGGAGCAACTGCCATTTGTGACCATCTGAGCTTTGAAATAAATCTTCAAGCAGTCTCAGCCTACAAGCCCCAGCTTCCTAATGGAAGGACTGTGATCTACAGATGTGACTGGCAGTGCTGAAAGTAACAGGGAGAGGGGTAGTGAGAGAATAGTGCTGTGATCTGTACAATGCTATGAAATGGTGGACTTGCTCTGTTACACTGCAACTGTCGTAGGGAATAAAGCTAGACCCTTATGAAGGTGTAGGTTCTTTGTGATGGAGAAGAGAGAGGCCTCTGTCGTAAAGAATATAAAGGAGATTCCTACAGATGTTATCTTCCAACTATTTAGATAGAACATGTTATTGAAAATGTCACTGAAATCCTCCCTAGAAGGGAGATGTGCTGGGAAAGTACTAGCGTATATTTTAGCTAGCTGTACCAAACATTCAATAGTGTGGGACATAGAAACTGCCCTGCTGGAACAGACCAATGGCCTATTAGCCTGGGATCTTGTCTCCAACTGTAACTAATAACTTTAGAAGGAAGATGTAAAAAACTCCTTATTAGAATGATCTGTCTATAGAAGATATTTCTTAGCAAGCCCAGGCAGTTAGTGGTTGATTTTTGCTCTGAAGCACAAAGCTTTATATGCCTCATAGTTGTGTACCCTATCTACTGTAACAGTGATAAAGAGGTTTTGTTCAATGAGCACAAAACATTTACAATGTATGTAATTCCTCCACACCACAGCACAGCAGCCCTTTGCCCAGGGACACCAGCAATGTTAGAACAATTTGTATAGTGGGGGTGCTGAGAGCCATTGAACTCAACTGTAAATTATATAATGGAAACCACTTCAAGCCAGGGGGTGCTGTTGCACTTCCAGCACCCCTAATTCCAGCATCCCGGTGGAACACCTTTTGTGGTGATTTCCCCAGTGCTGGGTTATCCTCTGATAGGAATCTTTTTTCTTCTTCAAGTGTTTGCACATGTCCATTCAAATATAGGCGTGTGCGCACCCCAAGGACATTCCCCAGAAATTTTTTCCCTCAGTCGGCTCTGTCACCCTCTGATGCTGCACACTCATAGTGCCGGTATAAAGGGCCCTGCCGACCCTCTGCCCCCTCAGTTCCTTCTTATCGTCCAGGATAGTCATTACAACTGTGCTTACCTTGCCCTTGCAAGTCTTTCTCAGTGGACTTTGTTTCTTCTAAATTGCAGATAGTTGTTGTTTGTAGTTATGAAGTATTAGTAGTCAGTTTGGTGAGTGTTCTCTGTGATCAGCCAAGTTCCCTCTGCTCTCAGCACTGGGGCATGCCTCGGTTGCTGGGCTTCAAGCCTTGTGCCTCCTGCAGCAAGGCCATGCACCTGAGCGACCCACGCTCCAGCTGTCATAAGTGCTTGGGGGAAGCTCACATCAGGGACTGCTGCAAAATTTGCAGGGACTTCAAGCCCTGTTCTAAAAAGGATCAGGAGGCTAGGCTGAATTCCTTTGGAGCCAGGCCATTCCAACTTGTCTTCGAGCATCTCGGTGTCTGTGAGAAGTGCTCCTCCAACCCTCCAGGAATCTCAGCACTGCTCTCCATCTCCAGTGCTGAGGAAGAAGCAAAAGAAGCTGCCAGCTGAGAGAGGACATTCCTCAAACATGAGAAGGAGCAGGCCATGTATTCCAGAGCAAGGTGCAATCTGTATTGGGCCACTCTACAGTTCCTGCAGCTAAGACAGTATCTCTGTCTCCAGCCCATTTGCTGGATGTCCCATCAGCACAGTACTAGTGGCATGGCAATACCTTCAAACCTGGAGTCCTTTGCTGTGGCAAGAGACTTCCTCTCACTCTCGGTACCAGCATTGACAGCAGTGCAAGAGTTGGTGGTGTCAGTGCTGATGGACAGAAGACAACAAGAAGCTGCAACCTACCATTTGGCACTGAGGCCCTTGGTGCTAAGAGGAAACTGGCTATGATGGCCCAGTCCCATTCTTCCTCTCCCCAGCACCAGTCAGGGCCACCCTCCATGGTCGCTGGGCACAGACTCCTCATCTTCAGAGTCTGAGGTGGCATTGTACTCCTCTCATAACAGGAGCTGATTCCATGACACCTCAAGTCAGGGCTATCTGGCGCTGGACCTGGGCCAGGAAGGGCTGTCGATCTCCTGACCTCCAGGGCATTGGCCGGTACCCATGCAATGGTCATTCTGGAACCCATGGGATTTCCCTAAATGCAGGGGCCGCAGTTGAGGTGTTCGGTGGCTGTTCAGTGGCCTCTGAGGGAAGAGTTGCTCCCCTTCGGGCAGTGCCCGATCCAGACTCCAGTACTGAGGCTGGGGACGAGCACCAGGAACCAATGCCATGGGACCTGGCTGGTGCCGAAAATGAGGAGGAAGGCCCTCTGCTGGTGTTGGCGACCTCCTCCTCCTCTTCTCCTGATGAGGCCATGGTCACCCTCCCTCAATGATTGTAAGGCCCACCAGGAACTGTTGAAGAGGGTGGCCCAAAACCTAGGCATACAAGTGGAAGAGGTTAAGGAGTCCTTCAACTCCTTGGTGGACATCTTGATTGTGGCAGGCCCGTCAAGATTGACTCTCCCTCTCAGTGAGGTCATCATAGTCCCAATTAAAGCCCTGTGGTAATCCTCAGCCTCCCTACCTCCCACGACCAAGAAGGTCAAGAAGTACTTGGTCCTGGCTCAAGGATATGAATTCCTGTATACCTACTCTGGTCCGGGATCCCTCATGGTCTCTGCAGCCAATGAGCATGAGTGGCATGGTTTGCAAGGGGTGACCCCACAAAGCTAAGGATGCAAAAAAGTTGGATCTGTTCGGAGGAAAGGTCTGCTCAATTGCGGGCCTTCAGCTCAGGATCACTAACCAACAAGCGCTCCTGAGCAGATACAACTTTAACAGTGGGATTCCTTGTTAAATTTTAAGGACTCGTTGCCCCAAGATGCCAAACAAGAGTTTTTCTCATTGGTTGAGGAAGAGAAGTCCTTGACAAGGGCTTCCCTGCAAGCAGCACCAGACGCAGCGGATTCGGCTGCCAAGTCCATGGCTTCCTCAGTCCTCCTGCAAGAGGAGGACTCTCCCAGACCTTCTCTTTGAGGGAACTTCGCTCTTCTCAGACCAGACAGACACCCAAGCTCCATGGCCTCAAGGATTCTGGAGCTACTTTGAAGTCTCTGGGCTTATACAACCTGGCAACTCCAAGAAAGCACTAAAGCCCCAGCAATCCTCCCAGTTCTTCCCTCTGCCAGCCTGGCAGGACCCTCAGAGGAAGAAAATCAGGGGCTTCAGACATAGACTTCCACTCCTATCCTTCTTGACATCAATGCCTGCCCCTCTCAGACATTCACAGGGCTCTAAGCAGGCCTGTTGATGCTTCACTTGAGGATGCTGTACCAGTCACACAGACTTTAGATGCAGTTTACCTCTTGTTTGTGGACCGCTTGTCCCTCTTTCTCTGGGCATGCTCCTGTATTACTACAGAGCTTTGGGTACTAAGCATGTGGGATATACTTTCCAATTCAGTTCTACCTGCCCTGTTCCACTCCGCCTCCCCATTCCTCTTCAGAGACCCCTTTCATGAGCAACTTCAGGCACAGGAGCTCCAGTCAATCCTATGGGTGGGAGCTGTGGAAGAGGCTCCGCAGAATTTAAGGGGTCAGGAGTCCTACGCCCATGATTTCCTAATCCTAAAAGCCAAGGGAGGTCTCAGACCTATCCTGAATCTGTGCTAGTTCAACAGTTACCTCAAGAAGCTGAAGTTCTGCATGGTCTTGTTGGCTTCCATCATCCCCCTTCCTAGATCCAGGGGACTGGTACACCACCTTCAATTTCACATTTCAATTTTTCAGGAACACAGAAGGTTCCTCAAATTCATCTTAGATCACATGCACTATCTATTCGCGGTTTTCCTGTTCAGCTTGTCAGCAGCTCTGCAAGTGTTTACAAAGTGCATCACAGTTGTAGTGGCCTTCTTGAGAAGGCAAGGGGTGCAGGTGTACCCTTACCCTGACAACTGTCTGGTCAGAGTCCAGACCGGGGCTCAAATGGAGTCCAGAGTCCACTTCATCCAGTTGACCTTTTCAGACCTGGGCCTGTTTATAAATACTCAGAAATCCACCAACTTAAATGTATACCCCAAATTAGAAAACACAGTAAAAGAAATAAAAAAGAGCCACTGTAGCTTAACAACCATGTAAAAGAGCAGTGAGAGATAAAAAGGCATCTTTTGAAAAGTGGAAGTCAAATCCTAGTGAGGTAAATAGAAAGGAGCATAAACACTGCCAAATTAAGTGTAAAAATGTAATAAGAAATGCCAAAAATGAATTTGAAGAACAACTAGCCAAAAACTCAAAAGATAATAACAAAATGTTTTTTAAGTACATCAGAAGCAGGAAGCCTGCTAAACAACCAGTGGGGCCCCTGGATGATTGAGATACAAAAGGAGCATTTAAAGACGATAAAGTCATTGCGGAGAAACTAAACTAATTATTTGCTTCAGTCTTCGTGGCTGAGGATGTTAGGACGATTACCTAACGCTGAGCATCCTTTGTAGTGACAAAGCTTAGGACTGTCACAGATGATTAGATAGTGCTCTAGAGGAGTTTTGGAATTAATTGTAAACTTAACAGTAACAAGTCACCAATGCGCAATTCACCCAAGAGTTCTGAAGAACACAAATGTAAATTGTGGAACTATTAACTATTGTTCATACCTGTCCTTAAATCAGCTTCTACCCAATGACTGAAGATAGCTAATAGTAACGCCAATATTTAAAAGGGCTCTAGAGGTGATCCCGGCAATCACAGACCAGTAAGTCTTAATGTCAGTACCAGGCAAATTAGTTGAAACAGATAGTAAAGAATTAAAATTGTCGGACACATAGAAGAACATAAATTGTGGGCAAAAAGCAACATGAGTTTCTGTAAGGAGGAAAATCATTGTGCTTATAATCTCTGCAGCAAGTCTCTGAAGGAAGTCCGACAAACCCTGTTTGTACACTTTAAGGGGATCCTAAGTGACATAGTGTACTTAGATTTCAGAAAGTCTTTTGACAAGGTTTTCGCTCCAAGGCTCCTATTGTAAAGTTAAGTTGTCCATGGGAAGGACTCTCTTGTCCATGTGGAATATGCGAGAGAGCTGGTTACCAAAGATCACAGGAGGACACAAAATAGGCGTAGAATAAAATAGGTAAATTTCCAGAAGTGGAGAGGTAACTATGATGTTTTCCGCCACGTCATGTCGCGGAGGACCAATCCTATGTCAACTTATTCATAAACGATCTGGGAAAGCGGTAAACGTGAGTGCAAAGTTTGCAGATGAGTACTAAACTGCTCAAGATAGTTAAGACCAAAGCAGGACTGGAAGAACTTCAAAAAGACCCTCTCACAAAAACTAAGTGATTGGGCAACAAAATGCAGCTGAGAATTTAATGTGGATAAATGGAAAGTAAATGGGCCACATTGAAAAAAGGTATAACTACCACTTCTTTAACAGAATTCGCAAATAATGAATGATGGCATAACTATATTAAGGCATACCAACGAGTCATACGGAAAGGAATCTTGGAGTCAGTCATGGATCGTTCTGTGAAGCTGGCAGATTCAAGAAAAAAGCAACATATGTTAAGGACATTACTCATCTTCAAAAATAGGTTAGAGAATTAAGATGGAGAATATCATATTGCCTTATTAAATCCATAATACACCTAAACATCTTGAAGTATTTTGGCCACACAAGACTGATAGTCTCCTTCATTCTTCGAAAAAATAAGAATAACTCTACCAGATATAGAAAGGTTCGAGAAGGGAGACAAACATAGAGTGATTAGGGGTTGTAACGGGCTCCGAGCTATTGAGGCACGAGATTTAAAGGGCTAAGCTTTCCAATAATTAGATAAAGAGAGACTCCCTACTTTACATAGGCGTATTTATATAAATCATGTTTGTAAAGTGGAGAAAGTTGCATTAAATTGACGAAAAAGTATATTACAATGAGTTCACGCTGATATAATAAGAAGTTAGGACCAGCGACCACTCGAAGTTAATGTGCAGCACAGGGATTTTCATAGAGAATAAAAGCGGTACAGTCTTCATCTTCTATCGAACATTGCATAGTTCAACCTGTGCGAACTCCTTGCCTGAGGGTGGTGTAAGGCTTAGTGTACATAATGTACAGGGTTTTAAAAGAGAGTAGATAAATTCATGGTAGGTTATAGGTCCCATTAATGGCTATTAGCCAGGATGAGTAAGGAATGGTGTCCCTAGCCTCTGTTTGTCAGAGGGTGGAGATGGATGGCAGGAGAAGAGATCACTTGATCATTACCTGTTAGGTTCACTCCCTTTGAGGCACCTGGCATTGGTCACTGTCATTAGACAGGATACTGGGCTGGATGGACCTTTGGTCTGACCCAGTATGGCCATTCTTCTGTTCATCCTTACCCCGGTACAGAGGACAGAGTTTATCAGAGAGGTGCTTGACTCTGTCCAGGCCAAAGCCTTGCTCCCAGAAGGGTGGTTTCAAGCAATTATGGTAGTCATAGTGCATCTCAGGGATCACCCAATTACGATGGCCTGGAATTGCCTAAGGCTTTTGGGCCACGTGTACTTATGTAGTGGAGTAAGTGAGACTACGCCACAGACCTCTCCAGGTGCAGCTGGCTTCGATGTGCTCACCAAACTGCCACCATCTGGCTATGGTCCTCACGGTTCTTCCTTTGGTTCTCGCCTCCCTTGATTGGTGGCTGGACCCACTGGTGGTTTGCAGGAGCATTCTGCTTTCACAGCCCCATCCATCACTGTCCTTGGTCACAGCCATGCCAGCACTGGGCTGGGGAGCTCACTTGGATCACTTCAGAACTCAAGGCCTTTGGTCCCTGGTGGAGCTCTCTGCTCATCAATGTCAGGGAGCTCAGGGCAGTCCGCCTGCCTCATGTTACAGGCAAAGACGTGTCGATTCTCACAGACAACATGACACCCATGTTCTATATAAACATGCAGGGACGAGCGCTCTCTTTCCCCCATGTCGGGAGTCAATTTGGTTGTGGGAATTTTGCTTAGCCCATTCGATTTATCTCGAGGTCTTTTACCTACTAGGAGCACAAAACGAACTGGCAGATCACCTCAGCAGATCCTTCTCCAATCACCCTGAGTGGTCCCTTCACCCAGGTATCACAAAGGTTGTTTTCCAACAGAGGGGCACTCCCCAGGTGGATCTGTTCATGACAAGGCACAACAGGAAGTGTCACCAGTTCTGTTCCCTTCTGAGTCACAGCCCTGGGTCCCCCTCAGACATTTTCCTTCTTCCATATTTTATGCCTTCCCTCCTATTCCACTCATACACAAGGTTCTGCTGAAGATCATCCCAATAGCTCTGGCTTGGCCCTGCCAGCACTGGTTTGCCACTCTGCTGGAGCTCTCAGTGGCATCACCAATCCTACGACATCTTCATCCAGACCTGATCTCTCAGGACTACAGTTGTCTGCTCCAACCAAACCTCGGGTTCCTCCACCTGACAGCCTGGAAGCTCCATGGCTAAACCCTGCAGAACTAGCCTGCTCAGAGCAAGTCCGTGAGGTTCTCCAAGGAAGCAGGAAACCTTCCACCAGGGCCACATACCAGTTGAAATGGGAGCAGTTCTCTATCTGGTCTTCACAGAGAGGTGTCTCACCTACATGATGGTTGTTGCCATTCATTGTAGAGTACCTACTGCACGTAAAACTGCAGGGTTTAACTGTTTCATCTGTTAGTTTACCTGGCAGAGATCTTGGCTTTTCACCCTTGGGTGAATGGCCGGTCCATTTTTTCAAACAACGTTTCTAACTATTTCCTTAGAGGTCTTAACAGGTTGTACCCCCAGGTCCGACAGCCAGTCCCCCCCCCCCGCCCGCCCCCGGTCATATCAAAGCTTACAGGCCTCCTGTTCGAGCTAATGGTGATATGCTCTCCACTATACCTCTCCTGGAAGGTGACCTTCTTAGTGGCTATTACTTTGGCCAGATGCATTTCAGAGATCCGTGCCCTCACTTTGGAGCCACCCTACACTGTTTTCTTTAAGGATTAAGTGCAGGTGCATCCACACCCTGCTTTCCTTCCAAAAGTGGTTTCCCAGTTTCATAGCTAACAAGCAATCATCCTGCTCGTCTTCTCTCCAAAGCCACGTGCGAACAGGGAGGAGCAGAGACTCCACTCATTAAACGTTAGGTGTGCACTAGCCTTCTACAGAGAAACAACCAAATTGTTCTGGAAATCCACCCAGCTGTTTGTAGGAGTTGCAGATAGGATGAAGGATCTCCCCATCTCAGCTCAGAGAATCTCATTGTGTATCCACATGTGCTACGAGCTGGCGGGTGTTCCACTCCACCTGTCCTAACTGCCCACTCCACAAGGGCACGTGCATCTTCAGCAGCCTTTCTGGCACAGGTCCCTATTAAAAGCATTTGTGGAGCAGTGACTTGTTCGTCGGTGCACAGATTTTTTTTCTCATTATACCATCACTCAGCAGGCTAGGGACGATGACAGATTTAGTCAAGCTGTGTTGCACTCACCATGTCCATGAACTCCAAGCTTACTACCGATACAACTACTTGGGAGTCACTTACCTTGGAGTGGACATGTGCAAGCACTCAACGAGTCAAAAACAGTTACTAGCCTTTCTGTAACTGTAGTTCTTTGAGTTGTGTTGCACATGTCCATTCCAAGACCTGCCCTCCTACCCCTCTTAGCAGAGTTGGCTAGAAAGAAGGAACTTCAGGTAAGCAGTCGATAGGACCCTTTATACTGGCACTATGATCACACGGGACCAGAGGGCACGAGAGCTGACTAACACATATCAAAGAGGGAAACATTTACAGTGACTGTGCTTGGGACATGCACACCCCTCCATTGGAATGGACGTGCTCAACACATCTCGAAGAACAACAGTTGCGGAACGGTTAGTAACTGTTTTTTCCCAGCATGCTTTGCGACAGCTAGCCCTATAAATTTGGCAGCGCTAAACAGCTGCAGCCCTAAAGATGTCATTTTGCAATTGTTTGCAGCTTTTGCGTTATCATCATCATTCTTTTCTCTCTCAGCTAATAAGTGTTCTGAAGTTCTGTTATGTATCTTCCAGTTTTCCCTGTCTTATTGCTAAGAGCGTGGCACATTCTTATTCTTGTATAGTTTCCCTGTGTGTTCTTGGCTGCCAAAAAGGACACACAATAATCCTAGGTGGGAATATGAGGCAGACAATGAAGATGGAGGAGCATGTTTTTTTTTTATTGAACATTTTTAAATGGGAATGATTAGACTAGATTTAAGGTACCCATTTTCTGGGCCTCACATATCCCTTGGTTTCAGAAATAATTGTACCACAGACATGTATCACTATCAGGGCCACATTTAGGATCCTAAATAAAAGTGGCCTGATTTTGAGTGGTGTTGAACATTCGTACCTCCCATTGACGTCAAGAAGAACTGCTAGGTACTAAGGGCTTTTTAAAATCAGGGGTTTCAGTCTGATTGAAATCAGTGGCAAAGCTCTCATTGAGTGGAGTCAGGGTTTCACTCTAGGCCTGGTATTTGGAAACGTATCTAAATATTTGTTTTTCTAAAATCCTGGCCAATACATACAATATAGAACAATACAAAAATGCCTCTTTGTGTTTATTTTAGATTTGTGGAAAGCTATTCTGTACACTTTCTCCTCCCCTATAAACAAATACGAAAGGACAACTTGTTCATAACCTCTGCAGCCTGAGAGACCATCACAGTCCCTGTGTAAGGGCCAAAGTTGTGATCCTGCTTCCAAATTACATCAGCACAAGATCTGCCATTGGTTTTGATGAAAGCAGGAGTAGATGATTATTCCTGCTTGACTAACTCCTGAAAGTAGGTCACTTGAGGTAATAGAACCTGATAGTCAATACGACTCAAGCTCTGTTTGCTATTTTACCACTGACTGAATGCATGACTTTGGAAAAGGCTAAGTCTCAAAGTCCCAAATATATCCACTAAATCTGTAGCCCAGTTTGAGAGCTAGATCCTGATTTTCTCTCTGACATTAACGTGAGCGACAGGTGCTCAGCACCTCTGGAAATCAGGCCTGGATGTATCAATCTGAGCACCTAAACTTAGTGACATTTTGAAAATGTGGGTCCTGTCCTCTGTGCCTTAGTGTAGCTCATGGTATAATAGTGCTAGTGATGCTGAGATATGTTGAGTAAAGAACTTTCGGACTCATGGATGAAAGGCCATATGCAAGTTGGGTTGTTTTTTTTAATCATATACTGTGATGCAGCCTGCGTGACAGAGTGTGGAAAGTTTTCCCAGTCTGGAGAGAGGCACATATCAAGTAATGCCCTCTGCTTTTCAGTATAGTGCTGGCTGCTTCACGGTTAGCCACATGATTTGATAATTCAGCCTCAGAGCATAGGGTGTATCACTTGAAGTGTTGTAGGTGGATGATTTGCTTTTGTTTGTTGCCAAGATGAACAGTCTACTCCTACATTTTTCCATCCTGTACCTCATCTTTCCATTAACTGGGAGAAGTTTGAAAGTCAGTAATATCAAGACATTTCCTTCAACTTTCACGTCAGTAATGAGAATTATACTTAGGCTACAGCAAGCTTAAGATAGTTGGGTCTTGCTGTTAGTAACAACTCAAACAAGAGTGTTCCACTGAATCTGTCTGGTCCAAACGTTAGTACAGTGACATGTTTGAGTAGGTAGGGTTAGCTGCAGTTTAGCTTAGGAAGCCTCAGAAATATGTTCTCACATAAAATATGGCCTTTGGCTCTCAGGAGTGCCTAGGCGACGGAAGGTCCCACCCCTGAAATGGTGCCCCTGACGGAGGCGGCGGAAGGTCCCGCCCCCGAAATGCCGTCAATGACCACGGCAGCCGAACATCCGGTAGCCGCCCCCCAAATGTTAGCACCCTAGGCGACTGCTAAGTCACCTAATGGGTTGCACCGGCCCTGTTGGCTCTACACCTGCAGGCTTTGATCACTTCTGATTTCACAAGTGAGTCCACGTAGTACCTTGGATGGGTGATCACCAAGTCCAGGAGTGTCAGGGTTTGAGAAGAGCTGCCATCTGGAGCAATATTCTAATATGGTCTAGGGGGCCACTGCTACTTGAGGTTGATGTTTCTCAGAGGAGATGTAAAATTGAGGTCCACACTACATGAGGTCATTGATGGCTGAAGGTGCCAAACATGCTTAACTTAATGCCCTATGAGTAAACCCTCTGGTGTCAATGGAACTCTTCATGGTGTATAAAGTTAAACCCAGGCCTGTGTCTTTGCAGAATTGTGGCCTACATTTTAAAAAGTTGCCTGACTTGCAAGATGACTTTGCACATACGTTTGAATTGTTTGTGCTTATGCAAGTTGGACTTTTGCATGTGCACTTTTTCAGACGTGGGCCTCTAAATTTCAGTGCCCTCTCTGTTTTGGCCAAAGTCTAATTTGTATGCTTATGTTTTCAAAGGGAGAATAGTATTTTTCTTGTTTCCTATGCTACACGGATATAGACTCTTGCTATGCACCCCAGAGGTAGCTGCATTTCCATGGTGTGTAAAGTAGTTATACATAATTTGAAAAGTGCTTGGGTTGAAAGGTGAATATATCTGTATAAAATTTTATTTAAAATAACATGGTTTCCTTCCACGCTTATACATTTTAAATGTAGTTCCTTTAAATGTAAATACTTCTCAGATGTGTTTGAGAAGGAGGACGATACCCATACAACCTCGTATGAAGCTGTGGAAGACACTATACCACAAGTGATGCTCTACAAGATCATATTTGCACAAGCATTGCATCAATGTCAGGACCATGGCAAGTCTTTACTACACTTCTTACAAAGCTGGCTTAGCTCCTGTCTGTACTATCAAATGAAAACAGGAATTAGCCAAACTGTGGTACAACATGCAGTACAACATGTACCTGTTGCAAGTGACTCCCTCCCATCCCCACCACACTACATTTGCATTTGTATTGTACATAGGTCCCAAGGCAGGCCTCACACTAGAAGAGAGGGTTGCCAACCCTCCAGGTTTTACCTGAAGTCTCCCAGAATCGGCATCGGTCTCCCGGTGACTATTGAAAGCAACTCAGGAGATTTTAATAAGATATTTTAAGAAAATGACATTGTCATGTTGGGGGAAAAAATCTCTCAGAGTAGCTTTCATCAGAGTGGCAACCCTACTAGAAGATGATGCTGGAATAGGTCTGGATTGGGTGTTTAAAACCTAGCCCCATACGGCTGTTCCTACTAGTTTGCAGCACCCAAGAGTGCTCTGGGTTTCTCACTGTATAGATTGAATTACATGATCCCTTTCTCTTAGGTCTTGCAAACCAATCCCAGTGTGACTCACTGATGTAGGAGAGGGGTTGGGGAAGGAATAACAGGAAAACACTAATAAGATTACTTGGCTACTCGGTAAAGGCTACTATGTAGCATGATGGAGTAAGAAGTGTTTTTAAAAATATAACTAGCTGTTTTAAAGAGCAAATGTCTCATGAGGAAGGATAATCTGTGGCTAAGGCACTGGACTGGGATGCAGGAGAGCTGGGTTCAATTTCCAGCTCTGCTATAGATTTCTCATGTGACCCTGGGCTAGTCACTTAGTCTCTCTGTGTCTCAGGTGTCCATTATTTAGATTGTAAACTATTCAGGGCAGAGATTGTCTCTTAGTTGGTATATGTACAGCCCCTAGCACAATGGGGCCCTGATCTTGATTGGTGACTTTCATAGACTCTAGGACTGGAAAGGACCTCGAGAAGTCATCGAGTCCAGTCCCCTGCCCTCATGGCAGGACGAAATACTGTCTAGACATCTCTGATAGACATTTATCTAACCTACTCTTAAATATCTCCAGAGATGGAGATTCCACAACCTCCCTAGGCAATTTATTCCAGTGTTTAACTACCCTGACAGTTAGGA
>NC_133771.1:201700019-201806629 GCF_003597395.2 Chelonoidis abingdonii
AAATTGTATTTGCCTAGTTTATCGATAAGGATATCATGCGAGACCGTATCAAATGCCTTACTAAAGTCTAGGTATACCACATCCACCGCTTCTCCCTTATCCACAAGGCTTGTTATCCTATCAAAGGCAGGATTCTAATAATAATAATAGTAATGATAGATGTCTTCATTTCAGTGCATTACAACAATTTATGCCCTCATAGGGCAGGAGGAGTAAATTGAAAGTCCTTTGTTGAAAACACTGCATCTTCACCAGCTTTTAATTCCTCAACGCAGTCTAATCCTGAGGTTAATGTAAAGAATCCAAAGATAATGTGGTTTTGTGTTGATCTAGCTAGTGGGGTATATACAGGTCTATTGTGGGGGCAGCGAAGTATCCACATAGGGATGGTGTAGTTATGCCATTCTCCCAGAACTGGTGGTAACAGAGTCCGGAAAGGGTTAATGTCAGTTCTGTGTGAGTTAAAGCAAACTATAGATTTAAATATTCATAGCGTTCTTGACATGCCAAATCTATATTGGAAACCAGGAGCCTGAGACTTTACAAAGCTGCTTTTGCACACAAGTCTATTAAGAATGCATCATGACAAGCGAAAAGTGAAAATACTGCCAGTAGTAGAGAACTTAATGTGCCTTGGCTAGTGCTGTGCGGGGCTAAATTGGAGCTAACCTCCATTAATCCACTTAGATGGAATGGTGAATGTGATCCAGCAAAAGCAGTAATCCTTGCTCAGATTGATTAGACTCACGCTGACTTGCAGAGAACTGGGGTTAGTGCCAGATAGTTGAACTGCAAAGGGAACGTATGGGGACAACTGGCCACGTAAACTCTGGGGCCTGAATTTCCCAAGATAGGTGCACTGCTGTGCCCAGATGACTTAGCCCAGAGGTGTGTGCAGAGCAGCTGGGGATACTACATATTTCTAGGCACTTGGGACCAAATATGGAACTGGCAATTTACAGGCCAAATCAGACATGCGCAGACATGGGAGGCTTTCCTAGATCTCTGAAAAACTGAGCCTGAAGTTAGGAGGGAAGCAGACCCACTGTTCTTTGTCATCTTTGTTCCAATACTTACTTGGATGGATTTGCTCACTTCTTAATATATATATATATATTTTAACTGCAAACAGCCCTGGTTGCTGAAAGATGCACCCCACAGTGGAGGAGCTCCATTCAGCTGAACAGAGCTAGCATGCACTGCAACCTTAGTTAGCCAATCTGGAAAGCATTTCTTCTTGCCAACTGAACAGTTGAATGCATCTGAAGACATCTGGTCAGCCTTTTAAAGTAGTACGTAAGCCATATTCTCCTTTTAGTTGGCCTTGTAATTTATGCCTTGTCTGCCGTTTTCTATTCATGCCTGTTCCTTATGTTGACAGTTAAGTAGCTGTCTGTGAAAATAAGTAATGCTATCATCTGCTCTTCTGTATGCAGCTCTACAGGTCCGCTTTGTATGCATGTGTTCCCCAGCCCTCTTTCTCCTTCACTGCTGCACTCCTTAGCTGCCTTTCTACCCCATTACCGTGTGGCCTGTGTTTGGATGAGGAGGGGCAGTGATGTGTCTGTGGTTTAGATATTTGAAACTCAACAAGTTTTATGTAAGGAAAAAGGAGGAGTTTTACTCCCGTCCCCTTGGGAAATTTTATCAAGCTTAACTAGACACTCCAGGTTGGACTAAAATCTGACCTTCACGTGTTTCAGATGTGCTATTTTACATAAGAACGACCATATTGGGTCAGATCAATGGTCCATCTAGCCCAGTATCCTGTCTTTCAACAGGGATTGGTGCCATATGCTTCAGAGGGAATGGACAGAACAGGACAATTATTGCGTGATCCATCCTCTCTTGTCTAGTCCCAACTACAGACAGTCCAAGGCTTACAGACACACAGAGCATGGGGTTGCATTCCTTACCTCTTGGCTAATAGCCATTGAAGGATCTATTCTCCATGATCTTATCTAATTATTTTTTAACCCAGTTTTACTCTTGGCCTTCACAACCTCTCCTGGCAATGGGTTCCACAGGCTGTCTGTCTGTTGTGTGAAGATGTACTTTCTTGTGTTTTGTTTTAAACCTTCTGCCTATTAATTTCATTATTTTGCCACTGCTGACTCTGCTCTGCCTTCTCTCTGCACTCTGACAAAACCTCACAATATTTCTGAACAATGACAACTAGGTTACAGCTAGATAAACTGAGGCACAAATAAATGAAGCAACATGCCCAGTCAAAGGCCCTGCCTTCCATTTTCCTGCTCTCATGACCAGTCACTCCTACTCCATTTTCCCTGCTCTTGCAGCTGTCGTCATTCCCAGCACTCACTTAATGGGATGACCATTTGTGAAGTAACTTGCACCTTTTGCTAGTTCCTTGCAGAAAAATTCCCCAGACTGGTTGGACTCTGGGCCTCTTCTACATGCTGTGGTGCCATCTGGAGTATTTCTTGTAATTTGATTAATTATACGCTGCTCGGGGAAAATAAACCCCCTGCCGAGTGCAAAAGAAGTGTCTTACATTATTAACAGAAAACTCAGCATTTTCCCCTAAGGTCTTGTTCCTGTTCTACTTATCACATTTGCTTTTGTTGCACTCCTTACAAAGACCTGGGGGAGGTGGAGGAATCCTGGCCCCAGAGAAGTCAGTGGCAAAACTCTCATTAGCTCCAGTAAGGCCAGGTTTTCATCCCTGCCTCTTGCCTTGTGCATTACAAGCTGTGACTTATAGGAAGAAGACTATGCTGTGTAGAGCTCTATTGACTACAAGCACAGGGCCCACACACGCCCAGAAGTACCAAGGCCTTATTGTTTATGTAAACGGCCATGTCTACGCTACAGAGTTTTGTTGACAAAAGTTATGTCAACACTCAAAAAGTGCTATAATAAAATTAGGTATTGCATGTTCACATTCACTCCCTCTATCAGCTTAGCGCATCCACACTGGGGGCACTAGCATTGACAGTGCAAGCAGTGCACCGTGGGTAGTTATCCAACAGTCCAGCTTGACACTTTCTGCTGCTAAGTCTTGTGGGAAGGCAGAGCAGATTGTGGTGCATCTTGGGACTGGGCTCAATGTCTTGTGATGCATTGCTTTCTGTCCCAGCATTCCATGGGCTTCCATGGGCTACCATTCTTTCACGGCATTTTTCAACAGCCCTTCTTTGCTGTGCACCACGGTATCTTTGTGAGAAGGGATGGATCCCATACTACTCTCCTATGCTCTGATAACTGTCATGAAGACATCACAGATGGCAATGCAGTTAATCGTGAAATTCCTAACTGAAGAAGACTCCCAGTTGCCTGACGTGCAGTGGGATATGGATAGGAGCAACTTTATATTGCTTTGGCATTCACAAAATAGCTGCAGAGGGTGGCCCACTGCTTTTGGGCTCGGGAAACAAGCACTGAATGGTGGGATCATATCATCATACAGTTCTGGGATGACGAACAGTTGCTATAGAACTTTCGGATGTGGAAAGCCACCTTCCTAGAACTGTGTGCGGAGCTCGCCCCGGCACTGCGGTGCAAGGACACCAGAATGAGAGTTTTCCTATCGGTAGAGAAGCATATGGCAATCGTTGTGTGGAAGCTGGCAACTCCAAACTGCTACCAGTCGGTCGCAAATCAGTTATAGTCAGGAAGTCAAGCACTGTGTTAATGCAAGTGTGCAGGGCAATTAATCACATCCTGCTACAAAAGACCATGTCTCTGGGAAATTCCATGAAATAGTGGACAGCTTTGCAGAAATGGGTTTCCGTAACTGTGTGTGGGGGGGTGATAGATGGCACACATACTCCAATTTTTGGCACCAGACCACCTTGCAATGGAGTACATCAATAGGAAGTGGTACTTCTCCATGATGTTGTAGGCACTTGTGGGTCACCGTGGGTGTTTCACTGACAACAACATGGCATGATCCGGGAAGGTACATGATACACGTATCTTCAGGAACACCAGCCTGTATAGAAAACTACAAGCGGGGATTTTCTTTCCAGACCAGAAGATTACAGTGGGGGGGTGTTGAAATGGCCATAGTTATCCTGGGAGACCTGGCGTACCCCTTACAGCCGTGGCTCATGAAACCTTACATGGGAAACCTGGACAGCAGTAAGGAGCAGTTCAAAAACAGGCTGAGTAGGAGTTGGATGACAGTGCAATGTGCCTTTGGTAGATTAAAAATGCGCTGGCAATGCCTTTACGGCAGGTTAGACCTCAATGAAGATAATATTCCCATGGTCATAGCCACGTGTTGTACATTGCATAAGCTTTGTGAAAGGTTTGCTCGTGGGTGGAGTGTTGAGGCAGACCGCTTGGCTGCTGATTTTGAGCAGCCAGATACCAGGCCTGTCAGAGGAGCCCAGAGGGGAGCAAGTCGAATCAGGGAGGCTTTGAAGCAACACTTGGAAAATGAAAACCCCTAATGTATATCACTGTGATTGGTGCTGCCATGTTACATTACACGTAGTTTTCCTAGGAAGCAATGGTGACATTTGGGGCCTTACAGTCCAGCAAACGTGAGTAAACTGCCTGTGTATGTATTGGTAGTGCCTGCTATCTCAATTTGATGTTACCGTTCAAAAACTTTGCTTCAAAAACTTTTTGCTTTGCCGCACTACACAAACCACTGTCACTTACCAGGCATCTCCTCTCCTGCTTCTTTCTTGCCGGGGAGCAACTGCCGAGACTGGCTAGACACCTCCGGAGTGGTGAACAGTTCCTGGCTGCCTGCCCCACTGGGCAACCTCACCAGGAGCTCCTCCTCTTCGTCAATTACTGCGTCCTCTGGGTTAGGTCCTCTTTCTACCGCCTCAATGGCCTCCAAAGTATCTACGGGGGCCTTGGTGGTGGAGGTGCGGTCACCACCAAAGATAGCGTTCAGCTCCTATAGAACTGACAGGGCTTAGGTGAAGCACCTGAGTGATGGTTTGCCTCCCTCGCCTTATGGTGCACCTGCCTCAGCTCCTTTAGTTTTGTTCTGCACTGCAGCGTGTCTTGATCACAGCCCTTTTCACACAAGCCTCAAGAAATCTGCCCATAGGTATCAAAATTCCTATGGCTCAAGCACAGCTGGGACTGCACGGCCTCCTCTCCCCAAATACTGATCAGATCCAACAGCTCCACAATGGTCCAAGTGGGAGAGCGTTTGCTGTGACTTTTATAGTAGAATCACATCCCAGATGTGTATATTTTACAGAACATATATGGAAAAGAAAGCAAGGTCTCTGGTCATGTAAGAGCCTTTCTGCCGTTTCGAGTTGAACTCTGTCATTATGCCCTTTGGGGCCTGATCCTGCATCATGTCAGTCAATGGGTGTTTTAACACTTATTTGAGTGGGAGCATGATCAATCCCCCTCTGTGCATGGTCATGCAGTGTTTGTCAATTTGCAAATAAGATGTGACTGGGCAAATCTCTCTCCCACCCCCACAAACACTGCTGCGGTTGTCATTTCTTTCTAAAGCCAGGTTTGTAACACTGTGCTCATGTTTGCAAAAGGACCAAATTGTCATCTGGTACACAGTAAATCCATAGTAACTCTGTTAACTTCAGTGCGGTTATTTCTGCTGTGCTCTGGTGACACTGAGAACAGAATTTGCCCCCAAAGAGGGATTTTCCTTGTTTGTTTATTTTTATGTAAACGCTCCTATCTTTGTGGCAATCGGGTGGTTTTTTACAGGCAATTAAATCTTTCAGTTATCGGAACTGCACAGTAATAGAAAACTGTAACATCATGGCCTGGGAATCAACCACAATAAAATATGTGATCCATTTTTGGAATTGTAATTCAGCATGTGCAATAATGTTGCTTTCAAATCTGTGCTTAATTGCCAATAACTGAAAATCACTGAACACACTTGTAGCTTGGATAGCCTCTTTCTTTTAATTTGTTTTTTTTTTAACATTGAGTTACATTTGACAGATCTCCCTGGAGCTAATTTAATGAGGCCCCAGATTGTCTGCCCAACCTCTTTTGTTTACATGTATGAAACCTGCAACAAATTTAGACACAACACTAGCCAGTCCCCTATCCCCCTGACAAGAACAGCTGCATAAAGACGACTTAAAACTGCAACATGCCATTTTGATTATTAGCTCTTGGCAAACTTGATGGTGGGATAACTTGTAATATTTGTCCTATAAATGCCTTCTCCATTGAAAATTACATGTTGGGGTTTTTGGGGGGTGAATTTACATTTGAACTAGCACCTTTTCCTTGGCAATAGAGGGAGCATATGGTGAATTGTTTCAGTACGTGGGTGAGTAGCTTCTGATTTGTGTCCCTCCTGTAAAATAAAAGCAGAGGAATAGCTATAGAATGACTCTATCTGATTTCCAATCCCACTTTTCCATTAGTAGGTCCTTTTAATCCAATTATAATTGTAGTTAGACATAGTGCAGTCTAGTAGCTAGGCCACTGCACTGGCAGCCGTTAGATCTGAGTTATACGGTTGGATCTGCCACTGTGTGACCTCGGGCAAGTCATGTCACCTCTATTTCCCCTCCGCTCTTTCTCGTATCTGTGTTGACCAGGCATGGTCACACTTTTTGGCCCAAGGGCCACATTGGGGTTGCGAAACTGTATGGAGGGCTGGGTGGAGAAGGCTGTGCCTCCCCAAACAGCCTGGCCCTTGTCCCCTATCCACCTCTCAACCCTGACTGCCCCCTTCAGAGTCCCCGACCCATCAAATCCCACCTGCTCCTTGTCCCCTGACTGTCCCCTCCCAGGACCCCCTTTCCCTAACCTCCCCCCCAGGACCCNNNNCTCCCTGTCCACCCCGACTCCCATCACACCCCCTCCTCCTGACAGGCCCCCTGGGACTCCCCACCCCCACCCAACACCCCTGCTCCCTGTCCTTGACCCCTATCCACACCCCAGCCCCCTCAGCGGTCCCCTGGGACTCCCACACCTATCCAACTGCCCCTGTTCCCCGTACCCTGACTGCCACCTCAGAACCTCTGCCCCATCCAATGCCCTCTGTCCCCTGACTACTTCCCAAACCCTCCTGCCCCTTATCCACCCCCCCACCTCCTGCCCCCTTACCATGCCACTCAGAGCAGCAGGAGCTCGCAGCCCTGCCATCTAGCCAGAGCCAGCCACGCCACCGCGTTGCCCAGCAGGGGTGGCGGGCAAGAGCGCTGGTGGCATGGCGAACTGAGGCCGTTGGGTAAGGGAGACAGCAGGGGAGAGGCTGCGAGCGAGCCCAGCTATGTCTCCTTGGGCTGGAATTTACACTTCCAGCCTGAAGTGTAGACGTTCCTTTCAGAGGACGGGACAGGCTCCTCTGTGTGTCTGTGCAGTACCTACCACAGCTGGGCCCAGAGCTCAGTTTGAGCCTCCAAATGCCATCATCCACCAAATAATTAATATTAATCATTCAACTTGAATTGCAAACGATTTGTATTGTCACTGTTTGTTTAATTCAAATTCAGCCCTGGGAAATTAAAGTCATATGGACACATGCTCTCAAACTTGCTATTTATATTTAAAACTATTAATATGTTGGTTTAGAATGTAACTAAATATACAGAAACATGAACCTGCTATGTTATTAATTCAGTTTTAGCTCAAGCCTCATCTGCTTAAGCTTTTTATTCCTTTTTTAAAAGTTTTAAATATTAGCTAGGACTCAAATACATCCCTTGAGCATTTGACTTTTTACCAAGTCTTGCCCATCTCAAATGCTTTCCTGAGGCGCTTTTTTGTTTATCCAACACAATTTCCTTCCTTCCTTCACATCCAGTCTTCTTTGCTCCCCTGGGGCTTCTTATGATAGGCTAGCCACTAATCATGTACTTCTGCCCCAGAAGCATAGATAAAGTCTTCCAATCCAAGGAGGATGTAAGCCGTAATGGTAATCTTAAACAACACTGCTATTCATTGTTTTGGAGATCTGGGAAATATCTTTCAATTCAGCTTTCTGAATTAGCTGCTCTTCGAGTAACCCACAGCTGCTGCCTTGCCTCTGTCCCATTACATTTTACAAAAAATGCAGCAATTCTCATTACATACAATATTTTTTCAACATATGGGCCTTCCATTAGGTTATGTCTCTGTGTGGCTCTGTTGCCATGAATGCATACACAGAAACACTTTCGTTTGTACTTCATTTACCACCACCCGCCTCCCCCACCGCCCCAAATAAATAACCCAACAACTCTGGAAAAAGCATTAGAAGACAGGGATTTTCAGTTATTCAGATGGAGCAAAGATGCCGGAGTGCTCCAGAAGGCAGGCTCCATCAGGAGCCAACACTTTTTAGATTAAAAACGAACTTCTAGCCCCTTAAAAGTAGAACTGTGAGCAGCTTTAGGGCCTGATCCTGCAACTAGTTAACATATGTGAGCTTCTCCATTGGCTTTGGTGGGACTCCTCACATGGGTAACTTTACTCGCATGTATACCTGCTGGCAGGATACCCCCCCGCCCCCACACACACACTTTTCTGTGTCCCATCCTCACACTTTTAAGTACATACTTTGAAAGTAAATAATAAATGCCATGGATAAAGCCCTGTTCCCCTCCCACTTTGAGCCATGGCAGAAAGTACTGGGTGTACTGGGATAGGGAAGGTAAGTCAAG
The DNA here is from genome assembly GCF_003597395.2 of Chelonoidis abingdonii. NCBI lineage: Eukaryota > Metazoa > Chordata > Testudines > Testudinidae > Chelonoidis > Chelonoidis abingdonii. Next base: position 201,708,596 of record NC_133771.1, read on the forward strand.
TGCCTGCAAATATTAGCACTCTGTGATGAAGCCTTGTCAACAGGATCTCTAAGAAGGAGGTTGGTTTTTGGGGCACAGCTGGTAGCTCTACATTACCTCTTTGGGGCAGGGCTGTAGATCCGCTGACCAACCTCACCTGCAAGCATGGAGGCTCTTGAGGTTGCATTAGTGTCTGTGCAGTACCCTATGTATGTGGAAGAATAGATTCTCTCTCTGCAGCCTCCCAGACACAGACCGTTTATCCAGGCTTTGCACAGGGGAGAGGACTTACTCCTCGGTACGGAGACATTGCCTTAAGGATGCCCAGAATTTATGCATTTGCCCTGAAGATTGGATAGTGTAGCCACGCTCGTTGCATTAAGCTGGGCTTATGGGGTGATTTTATCTATAAAGTATATTTTAAATCCCCCCTCACCAAAACAACACCCCCAAAAAGCTGACAGTTTTATACTGCTAGCTCCATACACCCAACCATCTCTGAGGGTCCAATCCAACTCTTGTTGATTTAAGTAGGAGCTGGATCAGACCCAAGCAATTAGTTAATTCTCACAACCGTTTGGTGTGGCAGAGAAGGACCACTATCCTCCTTTTAAACTGAGTGTAGATACATTAAGTGACATGGCCACGGACACACAGTGAGTCAGCAGTGGAACTGCCAGTGAGAGTCAAGCGTCCTGAATCCTGGTTCTCTGCTCTAATTTTCAGACCACGGTGACAGCATTTTTTTTTCCTGTTGTGAGCTGTGTACGTCTTATCCCACGGTCTCAGCTCAGGATGATACCATGTTCTCGACCATTGTAAGTCAGGGACTCTGTGTCTCCGCCCTTCCCTGAAAGGGGACTTCCCACCTCTACAATATCCAAGTCAGAGACTAGGTGCCTGACTTGGACACCTTGCAACTTGGCTGACTGGCTCATTTGATCCTTCCCTCCTTATGGGCATCATTTCAGGTGGTTCGGGTAGAGCACAGCTGATCTCTCTCTCTCTCACCCACCTACCCACCCACCCATAAGGGATGCTTATTTGTTTATATCGTTGCATGCCCTTTTTTGGTTAGTTTTCCCACACAGATTACAAATGTGTCAGGCTTCATCACTGGAGTATCCAAGTACCTCACAGTCATTCATGGATTTTATCGTCTCAACAGGACGGATGGGATTTTAGCTCCATATTACAGGTGGGGAACTAAGGCACAGGGTAGATTACAGGACTAGCTCAAGATCTTTCCAGAAGTTTGTTACTGAGCTGGGAATTGAACTCGACTCTCCTGCTGCTCACAAAGGTATTCCCAGAAACAGCGAATTTTAAGTAAATGTTGAAGGATAGTCACAAGAAGCACATTTTTAAGGACGGAATGGGAATATCCCCACTGGAACCCTGACTCTAGAAGATGTGTTCATCCAGCTATGGAACAGGATTGTATCATGTGACCTACCGGTATGTTTCTAGGCACAGCTAACTACAACTCAAACTTTTATTAAAAAAATACTGAGATGCAAGGTGGGTGAGGCAAGATCTTTTCTTGGAACAACTTCTGCTGGTGAGAGAGACGAGCTTTCCAGCTTCACAGAGCTCTTTTTCAGGTCTGAGAAAAGTAATCTGACTTGAAGAGCTTGGTGAGGCTCAAAAACTTCTCTTTTTCACCAACAGAAGCTGGTCCAATAAAAGATATTACCTCTTCCACCTTGTCTCTGTCATATTCTGGAACCAACATGGCTATAAATAAAAAAAAATACTCTAACTGCCCATGAACAAGCTACAGCCCAATAATTATTCTCAGAAATTATTTAGCAAATAGTTTTGGATTAACACATTTGGAAAAAAAACCAACAACCCTGCTCTGATTGCAGAATTCATAAACAGAGACAAAATTAGTGAAATGACGTGATTCAAAGTGCATACCAAGTCTCCCATTTTTGCCTTAAATTAGTCAAGAATTATTTGCCCAGCTCATTTTTAATCACAAGATCAAGTAACAATGGTAACGTCATCAAGGTAGAATAAGTGTTTCTACCTTCAGCTATTGCACAGTTCTTAAAGCTGCTTTGCAAATGCACTTTTGTCATTTACTCCATAGTTTGTGTTGCTACGAGAGAGTCTCTCTCTCTCTCGGGGTGGGGAGGAAGGAACATGGTTTGAAAACCTTCTTTTGGCCTAAGTGGGAATACTCTCAGAGAGTTTGTCACTGGTCCAAGCTAGCTGGGGTTTAAATGCTTTCCTCAGCTTTTCCTCCCTAAATCAATGTGAATATTCTTGGCAAGCTCTATTACTGTGCATGGGGGGCAGCTGTGATTCAAGCAGGGATTTTTCCCTCCTTTCTACTGTCCCAGTCTTCCTGTCTGATGCAGATGTGATCCTTTCCCTCTGCCTGTCTAACAGCTAATCATTTTATCAGACAAGCCAAGAGGCTGAAGAAAACAGACCATGCATATTCTTGACAAGCAACAACTGTACTAAAATGGGGGGTGGGTGTCACTCCCTTCTGACTTCTCAACCTAACAAAAAAGTCCAAGAATAGAATGAATTCTGTTATATAAGGGAACAGCCCACCTCTCAAAAAAATGCAGATTTTGCAGCTAATCTCTACCTGCACATGGGAAAGTCATTTCGCTACAACATAAAGGAGACATTGCTGAAGCGCGTAGCAGGATCTTTCAGGAGGCCAACTTTTTGTTCCTAATGTTTCTGCTGGAGATTGGTGGTGGTGCTGCAGGGCTCTTGTCTCAGATCCAAAGGTGTCCTTTTGCTTCTTCCATTTGTATGATTGTTCTTGGTGACACCTGCAGAACAGTGTGGGAGGGGTGTCTAGAATGAACACTGGGGGAGAAGGGAAGGCACTGTATTTACACCTTCCATTTTCATATATGGCATTGTAGTAGTAGAGGAACACTAGCCCTAAAATTATTCCTTTTGAAATTAAATTCCTTCTGTATGAGTAAACAGATGAATGGGCGAGGGATAATCCTAGTCGCTCATTTAACAATCTAACCTGTCTAGTGAACAGATTCTAAGGTAAACGGAACCATTACAATCAGCTCATCTGACCTCCTCAACAACACAGGCCATAGATGTCCCCAACGATTCCTGCATCTGTCACCACAGATTGCTGCATTTCAAACACAATTAGAACAAACAGAAGAGGAGACTCAAACTCATGGTCACGTGGTGCCCCGCTCTGGACACTTCCTCTGTGTGGTTAGTCACTGTTTTCAGTTTGCGTTGCATATTGTCACAAAGGAGACCCACAGGCTCGGTCATCCTTATTCCAGTGTAAGCAAACAGGAATCATCTTTTACAAATCGTGCTAATGATCATGTGAATAATCAAACTACTGCATTCACAGTATTGAGACACAGAAAAATACCTGATGAGTCACCCACACCGCATCCTGCCAAGGGCCAGGTATTATCCCTTCCAAACATGCCTCAATGATGCTACAACTGGATCTTGGCCAAGAATGAATAGTGCAAGTATGAATAGAACAAGCTAAAAGAAATTTGACTAGATAATTACTAAGTACTCTGTTGTTTGGGTCACTTGGTCACCCCCCGTATTTTAAGCACTTAGGTAATTATCTGTTGAATTACGTGGTAGTTTGGTCTCACGTGCTACGTGGATTCATATGCCATTTAGCCTCTAGGGCTGACCATGTTTTAGAACAAGGTTGGGCAAACTGCAGGCCAGATCTGGCCCCTCAGGGCCTTGGATGCAGCCTGCGGGCTTGCCCCCCATGGCACTGTGGGCCCTGCACCACTCTCCGGGGGGGCAGGAGAGAGCTCTGTTCGTTGCTCCTACCTCCAGGCACTGCCCCCTGCAGCTCCCATTGGCTGGGAACAAGGAACCATGGCCAATGGGAGCTTTGGGGGAGGTACCTGGAGGCACAGCAAGGGCAGCGCATGCAGACCCCTGAGTCCTCCGCCCTCCCTCCCCAGGGCAGGCATACAGGGAGCCTGCCCTGGCCCCAGTGTGTGCCACTGCCATGCCATCCCCCCAACTCTCTGCCCTAAGCCCCCTGCCTGCACCCCAACCCCCTGCCCTGAGCCATCATATGCTCTGCACCCCAACCCCCTGCCCTGAGCCCCCTCATATGCCTTGTACCCCTCCTGCACCCCAACCCCCTGCCGTGAACTCCCTGCCACACCCTGTGCACCCTGAGCCCCCTCCTGCACTCAACCCCCTTTCCTGAACTCCCTCATACACCCTGCACCCCTCCTCTGTCCCAGTCCCTTGCCCTGAGCCCCATCCTGCACACCACACTCCCTCCCTGCCCCAGCCCTGCATACAATTTCCCCATGCAGATGTGGCCCTCAGCCCAAAAAGTTTGCTCACCCCTATTTTAGAGGTTCTAGTTACAGCAATGTAACATTTAAAGTTCTAACATCCTATTACAACCACTCTTTCCCAATGAGAGAAACCTACAACACTAAGAGAATTATCAAAGCCATCCAGCTTTTCCTTAAGTAAGTTGCCATGCTGTTTATGGAAGATGCATGTTAAAAGGATCAATTATCCAAACCAGGAGAAAACCCTAAGCTAGCGCAAAAAAGGACACTGACTAGTGCCGAGGTGGCGCAGGGCTCCCTAACAGGGGACATCTCTTTCCTTTAGCATTTTGTGGTTGGAGGTAGGTGTGACAGACACCAAGAGGAGGCTGGACAGTTTCCCCCAAATCCTGCCTTTCAAGTCTTTAGAACCTTCCCACCTCAACTTTTCTACTGAGGCCAAGAAAGGTGGCAGCAGGGGTGTGGGGGATGGGTTGGTATGGGAAAGAGAAGTGCAGCAAAGGTGCAGATTTGGACTGGACACCCCCGCACATGTGTCACTGCTTTTAGAAAGTCAGCACGTGCCTGATGCATGTGAAGCATGTGCTGTAAGCTCTGCTTTGATGTCAGCAAGTACCAATTAAAAAATGCCTGAAGAGATTTAAAATGGTTTGTTTCTTTCTAGGTTGGGCAGATTATAGGAGAAAATTTGTGCAGGAGAAAGATCCCTGAACCATCTAAGCTTCAGGGCAAATAAAGAGATCAGCTGGGGAAAAGGTGAATTGGGGACAGCTTTACAGGGGGGTGGACGCACCTCTCACAGGGGTTGGTTCCACCTCTCCTACTGTTCTTGCTGCTGGCAATTGATGAATTTTCAATAAACACTCCTGGATTTGGGGTTATAAGTAGCCTGGGGGAAAGGCCAGGGCTCCATTTCCCTTCCCAGTTTTGCAGCTAGGATGCACCAGTTGAGTTGGCAAGATGAGCCAGAGCCAATTTCCATTAAAAAGGAGGAGACAGAGTGAGGAACATAAGGAAGCTTAGTTGCTATTCTGGCTTAACCTTCTCATGTTTGTGTCTAATTTCTCTGAAGGGAGGAAAAAATAGATAGGCTGAGCCAAAAGTTTCCTCTGTCCCTAAAATTCCCTTCCTGCCCAACCTATTCAAAGGCTCAAGATAGAGATAGCTAAGGTCAGGGAGCATTTCTACAACTGTCAAAGACATGTTTTAAAAATGTATCCTTTGCCTATGATTAGTAGTCTTGGTAGTCCTGTTTCAGGGAATAGATGTAAATACAGGTATCTGGAAGGTGGGTTATTCCTGTGGATGGTATTTTGCTAGAAATTTGTTGAAAATGTAACTCGTAATATGCAGAGCTATGTACTACTGTCTGCATCACAGCTTTGTCCTACCTTCTTTGCTTGTGCATGGTCTTCTGAAGACAAGCAAAATTCACTCCCCCTTCCATATCCTTCCCCTCATAAGGGAGAACACAAGTTGGGAGTCGCATCTGTTTTCCTCAGGCCTGTTGGGCCTAGAATGCTGAAATTTCTCCAGTACAGGGCGACTCTGCTCCAAAAACCAACACAAGGTGAGCTGCCAGTGAAAACATTCTTAGTCATCCATTTCACTCCTAATAGTTGGCCTTGGACAAAACAATTACTCAGTGTACATTTTTAACGGTGGCTGCAGAGTAACATCAAAGACAATTTGAAAAATTTTCATGCAGTTTTCTTGTTTGCCAGAACCCAGGCAAATGAGCGTAATTTAAGGTTGATTCTTTGTAGCGTTCAAGCTGCTTGGCACATGTTGCCACAACAGAGCAGTATGGAAAGGCCTGTAAGCACAAGGAAGACATGCTTTTGTCACAATTCAGCATCATGGCCAGAAACACGGCCACATTAAAGAAAAGAAGCCTTGAAAATGGTTACTGAGCAGAGGTAGAGCATTCCGTATGGTGATAGGATATTAGATTTTTTCCCCCTTTCCTCCATTAAGGTCCTAGCTACAATCTTTCGTGCTGTGTGCAGATCTCATCTGACCCAGCTACAAAGACAATTGTATCCAGTGCAGCATTTTTCACAACACAACCACATATATCTGCATCCACCATGGTGCCTAATGGTGTTTTAGTTCATCCTAGGTAAACCTGGGCAATTACCTCAAGTTGCTCAGATGGGACAGAGTGCCCGGAGGACATACAGACATGGTAGTGCCCAGCAAAACTGGCCAAACTTGGTTCAATTAGGGGCAGTATTCTACAAGGCAAAAGGAGTAAAAGAAAAGAATTGTGTGAGCCACCCAATGCTGATGGCCAGTGTAAAACAATTAGCTGGCACAGTTTATCTAGTATTAGCTTTAGCGTGCATGGACACAAGCCATGGTTAAAGTCAACCACATCGCTAACCAGTTACCAAACCTATTGAAATCTCTGGGGTAGACAGGACCCAGTGCTAAAAAGACACGAACACTGTGCTATATGAAGCTGCTTCAAATTAAGTGCAGCTTTTAAAACATACCTACCTAGCCCCTTACAACTAGCACAATTCACTTTATCGATTAAGTCAGAAAGAGTATTTAGCACCCTGCCACTTAATGCCAAGTGTTACTTTTTTTCAATATGAAAACATTACTTTTGAAGGCTTTACTCCATGTCACTGGGCCAGTACTGACCTGTGTATTCTAAAGCCAATGGGAGCTGAGAGCCCCAGTCACAGTACGGGGCACAGAAAATCATAGCACTTGCCAGCCTGAATTCTGAACTGAAATGAAGAGTCTTGACAAGTTCTTTTTCACTGATATGTTTCTCCTCTACATAGGTACTTAATACTAGATCCAGCAAGGGGTGCTGGTGCATTTCTAAACATACGAGTGATCAATAGGGAGCTTATTATGTTGATGTTTCAGATTCTCTAGTTAACCATCCATAACATTTCCAATTTAAGTGGCTGATTATAGAAGAAAATATAATAAACGACAGAATTGTGACTTCCCAAAGGAGACACAGCAAACAGGAGCCACTTCGAAAAATCCGATTTTATTTTTTAAATGAAAAAGACCTGTCAATTTGTTCAAGTGGATGTTTCTCTTTCCAGTTGTAGTCTCAAACGTCACTGTTTTAACATTGCTCAGAACAGTATAAAAAAGCCATTCACGTTAATAGCTACATACATTAACATCCTAAAACACATTGTGTTTTCAAAGCAAGTACGTTTAAAAATAGGTTGTTCACAAGAACTCTTACAATTGCTGAGGCATCCTGTATTTATGCTTAGACTCCCGTTAAATTATAAATTTAACTTGGTATTTGGTTTTTAAAAAGTTAAAACCAGATCGCTTTCCCAGCAACGCAGAAGTTCTGAAGTGGGAAATCACATACATGAGAAGGAACCGCATTGAGCACAGGAACATCCATTCAACACACAAACATGCCATTTGGATTATGTCTAAATGCGCTCTCTCAAACCCAGGATAGCAATAATTTTAAATGCTTGGGTTTAATATAAATACAAAGTCTCCATAGAAACTCCAGTTACTGCAAAACTGAGCGACATCTGTTGCTCATGGTGCTGCGAAGTACTCAAGCCTAAGGGTCTGATCTCGCGATCCTTACTCACACAGACACACCTACCTGAGGTCAGTATGAGAATAAACTTGAGCAAAGGGTTGTGCAGGGTCAGTCCCTAAATTCGAATGTTCAAATGGCAGCTTGTTATTTTAAAAATGTCATTCTTTGGTTTACTTCCATGGCTTTTGGACACACTGAGAATGAAGAGACATGCACCATGTGAGAAGCTACAACTACTACTTGTTCTAAAAGCAAGTCTTCTACTGCTGATGGCTGTACAGCATTTCTAAAGCATATCAGGTATTAAACTTACAGAAAACTACAGGAGTTCAGAGTACCCCATACAACCATATCCCCAAAATCATTGTACGTGCATGCACTGAGGCATGACCGGCATGCCTATAAATTCATATTGTTCAAGTTAAGGGTAATCACAGCTGCAGAAAAACACTCTCCTGTAATTAAATGGTCACTATTAACAGTACTTCAGTGACCGTTTTAGTATTAAGGACATGTACACATTGTTATGCTTTCAGCCAAAAGGAAGGTCTCTCTCCAACAATTTAGGAATGAAAGAAGAAAAAAAAAAAAAAAGGGTTTCTGGAATCAAAGCAAGGTTTACATATTGCAGTGTTCTGTGAGGGCTAAATGTTCAAAGAGAGAGGTGTGTAATTGTCGAGTCTTAGCATATACACGAATGAATGTAACATCATGGACACCAAACTTGGAAAGTCTGTCCCTCCTCCCACAACAGATCCTGGCTCTGCTGTTGTTAAATGCAGTGGTAAGGTTTTAGAAAAACTAGGTCAGAAATGATATAATTTCATATTTTCAATGAATGGGGGAGTGACAATGAATAGTTCGATGGAAATGCACATGTGAGCAATTTTTACTACACGCTGCAGCAAGGCAGATTTTATTCCGAGGATCGTACCTGTATTTCCTGTCAGCAAGAAAATCATGCTGGCACTAGACTGAAAAAAATAAGCTGTCTGATAATTACCAGTAACATCTATTTTTCAATGAATCTCAGCTTTTAATGTGTTTTTTGGAAACAACATTCTCAACGCTGGTTTTACTTCCTTCCCCCCACCTCCCCATAAGTATCAAAAATCAAGACTAGACAGAGTGAATTGTGGATATTTACCAACTAGCAACAAGTCTCACATGTCAATGTTATTTTTAACTGCAACAAATATAGGTCATTCTTCATAACCTACTGCCAGTGGCTGTTATAAATATCCACTTGCTTTACTTAAACAAACATTGGACAGTTAAGATGAAAGATTCATTTGCAATAACTACTTGGCACTGGATTCACGTACTTACAAATTTTAATAGAAGCGCTTCTGATGTACACAAAAGCGCTAACAACAAGCTTTTACAACTCGGTTTGTTGGCGTATTTTATTGTATCTAATTAGAATTATTACAAGCATTTTTGAAAATGTTATTTTTCAATAGGTTAAGATTTAGACTCCAGACCCAACTGCTCGAAAATTTCTTAGCCAAATTCTCAAACCCAATGAAATGGAATCGATAATATAACAGCTCTTGCTCTCCACTACATAGACACAACACGGTACCAAAATGTAACTATAAAAAGAAGAGTATTTCTAAATAAAGTTGACCCCCAGTCAACCTAGTTGACCCCAACAGTGAAGCTGTACAACACCAAGAAACTATACGGCATAAATTTAAATTTGTCAGAATACTGGAGGTTTCTGATATTTGTTGGTTTGTGGCAATAACTGCTTAGACAGCCATTCTGAAGAAACGCACCACGAAAAGCCTCACTGACTGTCATTTTGGTTAGGAATTCTGTCAGACAGCTGCAGGTAAACTGCCTTTTAACACAGTTTAAGTGGACAGTGCATTTGGAGTCAAACTATGTTGGAACCGTGTGGAAAGCCATTTGGGTTGGTTAAACCAGTTTCTGACTGTGGTTTTAATCAGAATTCCTAATTGTAATAAAAAATGCCAATGGGGATGAAGGCCAAAGATGCAAAGGTAAACACCACAATAATGTGAGGGTAAAAGCTGCTGCTGACAGATTTTCTTATGCTAAGAAAGGCACACCACCCCCAGTGAGCTACAGACAAAAGTCAGCAGCACAACAGCAATAAACCCAGAAGAAAAAAGCCCACCAGAATTGTCTTCTTGAAAAGGAACAATGCAGTAGACAGGCTGCTCTTGCTCTGTTTTGTTTGCAGGGAAGTGGTCAAATTTAGCCATATTAACAAACATTTAACAAAAGCTACCCCAAGAAGCCAGAACAAAACCTGACCTTTGGGTCAAAGGGCACAGACAGGCCTTTCCATGTCATGTAGCTGAATGAGTTCAAAGACTGGCAATGAAGGAATAAAAGCGTTAGACATGTGATGGGAACAAGGTTGGGAGTTTATCGAACAGTCACACCAAGCTTCTCCAGCACACGCACTCCCTTTTCTTGGTATTCTTGTCGGGTCATCCAGAAGTTGTCTTTGTCTTTCATGATGTCTGCTAGAACTGCACCACCCAGAAACACCATGTGCTTTCGACGAGGTGGATCTTCAATACGGATCTTAAATTTCTAAGAAGGAAAAGGGACACAGTATTGTTTGGATTCCTGGGACCAAAAATATCACCCATTTCTACCGTAACAGTGAAATTGAAATTGTGTTTAGTGGGAAGAAAGTGAATGAAATGCTAGGAGAGGGCACGCTGCACGTGAGCTTTCTGCTTGTGCAATCCCAAAATACAATCAATTAATAAATAAAATAGCTACTTTGCATTGGAAATCAGAAACAATTAACTTGCTCTCCAAAACTGCATCTTGAGTGTACCTATAGAGAAGTCCAGGGGTTCGAATCATATTCTAAATTATTTATTCAGCTTTGATAGCTAAGATTATCAGGGAAGTTACCAGTTCATCAATTCACAAAATATTGTACAATTTATATGGCCAGAGTTATACTAAGTCTCAGGTGGGTGGGGGAATGGAAAGGATTCCACACCTGGGTTTCTACTTTAACTATTCCATGTTCCCTTACAGAGTAGATGATTGAATCCCACAGACTGTACTATTTTGCATTTTAAATGTGTGATTATTAAATATATAAGCCACCAAACTAGGAATATTTAAAAACAATAAAAGAATGTTAAGTATTTTTGTGACTAATTAGTACAGTTTAAATATTCTGGCTACCGATATGATGAGCTCAGTCCAATTATGATCCAGAAAACGTTCTTTAAATAAGTCCTCTTTCAGGATTTAGAGAGCAAATGTTTTATTAAAATGCATTTTGTTAAAAGGTATTTTAAAAAAAATCTGGATGCAATTCAAGACTGAAAGGGAAAAAAAACAAAACAAAATAAAAAAAACAACCCTTCATTCCAAAAGCATTTCCTCTCTAAAGAGCGACCTTCCTTCTACAAGGCAGACAAGTAATACAATGCAATCTTAGTTCTGCAATTCTCGTGAGTGGTACGTCTGCCCACTACAATTACTAATGAATTAAAGGGAAGGAAAGACTGAGCCACACAGAGTACTTGGTGAATGCGGTATTAAAAATAAAAAATTCAAGGATAAAAGGGCAGGTAAGCCATTCAAACTCTAAGAGTTGAAATTCAAAACTGACAGGGAGCAGGCACTGCCACTGTTTAGAAAAGGCAACTCATTTTCTTGCCAATACTAGCTGATTTCCTGAGGTGCCAAGTTAAGTCTGAGTGCAGGATTGCTCACCAAAGTTTAACACACATATTTACACTGAAGCTCTGCTTAACCTTCTGAAGTAACCTAGTATGGTGGCCTCGTTTCAAGTGTATTTAAACATTTCACCAAGATGGCTATACAAAGTCTGTATTGGCCATTCAGAAACACTGATGTTTCTGTTAGAGAAGATGGGATGTTAATACTTCACATACTGCTTTTTCCATCCTATTGCTGACCATCTCGCTCCCTCTAGTGGTAGTTCAAGATATCTGATCTATCTACAAATGAAGCAATTAATCAATCACTACTTACAGAGAGTTTTTCCACATCTCCTTTCAGAACCCGTTCCAGGTACAGCTGTTTAAGTTCACGTTCCAGTCGTGAAGGCAGCCCAGGGTACATAGTGGAACCTCCAGACAATACAATGTGCTTATAGAATTCAGACCTAATACAGGAGGGGAAAACACCAAAAAAACATTTTTTCTAGCGGCAACAGTTTCTCCTCCATACAACGAATAGAGAAACCCGAATATACAGGTAAGCAGGTGAAAGTCCGAGAAATGCAGACAGCTGTGACTGAACAGACACAATGCCTTTACAATGAATTCTGAAATAGCTACATATTCTCTTGCTCAATATTAACTCTCCAGGCAATATGTCTTAGAGAGCAGAGATTTTTAGGAGTGGAATAATGCTGCATATCCTAAATGTATGTTTTTTATTGTTTAGTTCTAAGCACTACCAGCTCCATTTCAAAGAGAGACTGTTAACTCGTGAATACTAACCTTCCAAGGAAACACCTCACTCGCACTTATCATTACACCTGTATTTAGAAAATGTCTTTCACCTATTGCCATGAAACGTTCATTTTTGTGGATGAATTGATTTTTCCTTGTCCACACTTGTGCCCCGATAGAAGTTTTAGAGAAGAAGATCCATAGCATTCTAGATGCCTTGCTCTTACCTGGTGTCAATGTCAGCAGCTTGGATTGTATTAAACAGCAGTTCAGCAACACCAACCCCCTCCACATTGATTAAGTGAGGCTGAAACAGAGCTTCTGGTGCCTCAAACCGCTCTCCACCAACTTTGATAATCCTGCCATCAGGGAGCTACAGAATAGAAGGCATAAATTAAAGCTTATTCTGATATTACTTGGATACTAATACTTAGTAGACCAAAAAAGCAGGATCTTTCACTATGAAATAGTACATAATAGGAAAAAAAAATCTTTTTCCAAAAACTTTACTATAGTTTCAAGCCATTACAAAAAACATTGTTTAGTATTGTTGAAAGAAAGTTCCAAGTCTTGCAGTCATTTTATAACTGAATTTGCAGCTATTTACAAAGACAAGGAATCTGTTATGTGAAATGGTGTTAACTTATGCTGGAAGAGAATCATCATCATATGGGCTTTCAATTTCAGAATTGATGTACAATCTCTCATATACACTCACCGTATAGGACTCAACTAGTACTGTGGTCTCTAAGGCCAGTTTCTGCTCCTGTTCAATGTTGTATCCCACATAACATAACTTTTCCTTGATCATACGAACAGTTTCAAAGTCAGCAGAATGGTTGAAGGCATATCCTCGCAGCAAGAGCAGCTGATGGGAAAAGAATGTTGGGTTAGCAATAAATTTGAAGAGTGGTTCAGTTCTCACTATCCGTGATTAAGTGTATATGCATACACATTTAACTGATTTCTCCCCTTCTTTTGTATTTCTCAGAAGAAACTGAGACTTCTGTAAAAACAAATTAAATGAAAAAAGTTTAAGAAAATAAGGGGAGGGGTCAAATTGCATTTATTTCTATCAGCGTGAATATGACAGTATAATTCTGAAAAGTGGAAGATACGTTCTGCACTACAGTTTTCACTATGATCTTTACAAAGGAAAAAGTGAAAGAAAGATCTCACGAATTGTTCTTTTTCTTGGGATTTCATTTCAAAATTTGAAAAATCACAATGAATCTCCAATCTGTCTGATTTCTTTTAGGTCTTTACAGGTTGTCGCAACAATACAATTGATTTTAATTTGACCACTTTATTGACTGAACAGAGTCACTTTTACTGCAGAAAACACGTACATTCCTCATTGCCATATGAATATTGGGAAAGGTTTTCCCACATACTTGAAAATCTTTAAAATTACTATAGCTCCAAAAAAAAAAAAAAAACCGAGGAGTCCTTGGGGCAACACTAACACATTTATTTGGGCATATGTTGTTTTTTTTTTGCTGATACAGACTAACATGGCTATCACTCTGAAATCTAGCTCTGAAGATTCACATGCACAGAATGTATTCTTCATCAATTTGAGTGGCTAAATCTCAGGCTACGTTAGTTTTTGATATGCCAGTCAAAGATGCTGTGAAATTGATTAACAGTTTTACCAAAAATAGTATGTGAAATCTTTTCAGGTATGCAGTCAATGTAACCATTAACTGAAACTCACTATGGGAACCTCTCCAAATGGATTTCCCCCACATCAGGTGGGACCAAATTCAGAAATAATGTATTACGGAGTGTAAGTTACTTACCTACTTAGACTGCTGTGCAGGTATATACTTACACCTTCTGGTTCATCGGTACGCAAGTCAGACTTACTCACAGCTCCCTTTTGAAGTCTCTTAGACTTGGTCTACACTTGGGGAGGGGATCAATCTAAGTTATGCAACTTCAGCTATGTAAATAACATAGCTGAAGTCGACATACTTAGATCTACTTACCGCGGTGTCTTCACTACAGTGAATCAACTGACAACGCTTCCCCTTCGACTCTGCCTGCACCTCTCGCTGACATGGAGTACAAGAGTCGACTGGAGAGCACTCGGGGATCGATTTATCGCGTCTACACTAGACACAATAGATCGATCGCTGCCCACTGATCCAGCCGGAGTGAAGACATACCCTTAGAGTATAACTCAGTCTAATATGAATCTTTTTAGAGCGAGATGAGGCAGAATTTGGTGCAGCACATCTCAAGCACTGGAGATGGAAGCAATGACCAGGAGGGCCTTGTCGAAGGGGGTCCTCCAAATCTTTGGTTTCTGATGGCATTGGTCAGGCAGGGAAGGACCAGAGGACAGTAAGCACCACCCACTATCCACACTGCAAAAGCAAGCCCCAAGAATGCAAAATATTAGAACTGCTGAGCCCCCCCCCGCCCCCCGCATCTATTCTTTCCAGAACACCATTGGGCAAGGCTCTGGGCTCTGCAGCACAGAAATTCTGGATTTTAAAAGGGAAATTGCATGCATGCTGCAAGCAGCTGAATTTAAATTTTAAAAAGGGGGATTTAACAAATGAAATATTAACATTTATGTAGGAATACAGTAGCCCTGGTGGTGTGTTTTGATATTAAATTCAACTCATCCCCACATTTGCCATTTTTAATATTCACCAGATTATCAGAGGAGCTTGTGTTTAGGGGTGGGCTGGTGGCTGTGGCTTTTGGAATATGGGAGGCAGTTTGTAACTGTGAAATAATCACTTCAGCTGGGAAGTTTCAGCCGAAATAATGAGCAGTGAAATAGACAGCCAATTTAAATATTACTGCTCTTAGGTTTCACAGGTATCACGGCCCTGAGATAAATGGGCAGTTCACACACCGCAGAGCAGCAGTTTAAGGTTGTTTGGAGAGACTGACGTACACTGTTTGTAGCTGGAAGGTTCTTCCTGCAACCCATAAGGACTAGAAATGTATTTCTAAAAATGGATTCTGAAGCACCATTCTGCAGTAAGGAATAGCTCCCACAGCAAATTCCATACCACTTACAGGATCCTGCTTTAAGGCATCCTGGGGAAAAGCATACAAGAAAAATCCCCCACCCCCACCCCCAACTGAGAGGAAAGAGGACAAATTTCTCCACTACTAGCAAGCTTTCCACTTTCTAAGCTTCAAATGATTTGAACTCGGATAGAGGCCACATAACAGCCTATCACTAGGACAGGGACTGTAGCTCCAAGAAACGTTTTTTCAGCTTACCTTGATGAGGTATCTGGTAATATCCCTCCCAGCAATGTCTAGTCGTCTGGTAAGATGAGGAAGAGAGAAACCTTCATAGACTGGGCAAATGTGAGTTACACCATCTCCAGAATCCACAACAACACCAGTCAATAAGCCTAAGTAAGAACAATAACATTACATCTAAAAGCAGATCCGGACAGTGATACATCACAGTACATTAGGGCCCTCCTAACGGGACCAACCGGGTGGCCAGCCTACTGCCCTGATGAAGTAACTGTCCTAATTAAGAGAGCCCTTTCTCCTTCTAAGGAAAGTCTGATCACATTTTTAAATAAAATATTGTAGTAAAATTAAGTTCTCCACTTCATTTCAACTATTTGTTTTAAGCTTTACTTGGAAAATTCTGTATGAACAGAGATGAACTCCTCCACCCCAATCTTTTAAAAAATGCTACTAACCCTTCTTAACTGACTGCAGCCCCAACACATGGAATTTTTTCTCATATCCTGACATCCCAATAAACCATGTTCCAATTAAATGGAGAATATTTAAACTGGGTAAATGCTGGTTGGGACATAAAATTCCTGTTTTCTGTATTAGTGTGCAAACAGATTAGCCTAATTTTCAAAGATGCTGAACACCTGGAGATCTCATTCATGCCACACGTAATTTACTTTATTTGAATAACTGAGCAGAATTGTGTGGTTTTTGGGTTGGTTGGCACTGGAGTGCATGACTTGAGGCTTCTGTAATTTCATATTTTGTAGGATGTAAACAAAAGTCACTTAAAATTACAGCAGAGCCAATAAATTGGCCATACTAAATTTGTTTTTTCCAAGGACAGTCTCAGATTAATTTGGGTTTTGAAAGGGGTTTGCCAGACCCTTAGGAAGTCTAATTCTAGTGAGAAGTTGGGGGTTTTTTGGTTTAGTCAAGTTACGAGAAACACTTTATTGTGGTAATTCATAACATCCAGAAAGTGAAACAGCCTTGAATTAGTCACGTAAGCAAAATACGGAAAGCAACTAGTTAGAGGTAATGATGAAAAGTAAGGCTCGGTCTATACTTGAAACCTATATCAACATAGCTAAGTAGTCAGGGCTGTGAAAAAACCTACACCCTGACTGACATATTATGCCAACAAACTCTCCAGTGTAGACACTGCTAACTCAGAGGAGTGCTCCTGTCAACATAGCTAATGTCATTTGGGGAGATGGTGTTCCTACCTGGCAGAAAAACTCTACATATTGCAACTACACTGGGGGCTATGCTAACATAAGCTATGTCTGCGCTACAGAGCTTAAGTAGAATCTTTAGCTTTAGTTTCTGATGTGTTACCACAAGCAAATAAATACATTTAAATATCAGATTTTTAATCTGACAATACCACTTTAATGAGGTTTTAAACAGGATTCTGGGTTTTGGAATTTATGACTAGAGGTTGAATTTCATAATTCACTTTAAATAGCGAGTTTTAAAACTCTTAATTCTTCATCAGGAATGAAGATATTAGACTGATTTGGTTACTTATGGACACGTACATTTGTCATAACAGAACCTCATGTATATTAGGAGGTATCTGCCAACCAGTTTATAAATGGAACATTCTTGCAGAGTAATATAAGGTAGAACAATGTTATCACCACAGCAAGGAAAGAACTAGTCAATCACAGGAGACTAACTGTAAAAAGACTGTTGTGGAATGTTTAATTTTGATGGATAAGGATCGTCCTTTTAAAAATACAATAAATTACTCCTGGAGGAATTCTGTGCCACTGTGTGCATGCAAAATTCATGTCCCCTGATTACTTCTTTGCTTCCCCTCAGAAAAAATGACTTTCTGAAGGGGAAACAAACTCCCAGCAGTGCAGACTCATCATTTTCGGTGCCCAGAGCAGCTGGCAGAAACATATATCACTGGGGGGTGGGGGGAAATGCCCATGCACATAGTTTAGGGAGGGCAGGAGCAGACATTACCTCCTCAGAGGCAAGGTGTGGGGGAGCATGCAGGGTCATGTGCCATTCCCACCCCCATTTCTGTGACTGCCGAGCTGCCCAGGGCTTGTTCTGCTTGGATTGCCAGGGAGAGGGAGTCTCAGTCATTCCCATGCTGCGCCTCCCCTTGCCCGGCACGTTTCCGGCTCGCTCAGCCCCTCTCCCCACAAGCCAGGCCTGGGTGGGGAGTGAAGCAGGTGGGGCGGAGCAGCTTCTCTCCTGCCAAGTGGGGGAGGGTGGCTGCTTCAGCTTGCTGACTCTGAAGTTGGACGCTGCGGTCATCTTCCCTTTCTACGTGTTCTGGGTGCTATGCATGGTCACTATCCTGTCTTCTGTACAAAGATAAATGCCCACGGTAGGGCAGGGGGAAGAGAAGGTGATGGGGAATGGGGTAGGAGTATGTGGGAGTGAGCTGAACGAGACAGGAGGAGGAGACAGTAGGGGGATGGAGGAGGAGACAGTAGGGGATGAGACAGTGAGAAATGGCTGCATCTGGACCCCCACCCCACCAAGCCCCACTCCCCCAGCACCTAGACCCACCCCTGGCTGAATCCCTCCCACACCCAACCCCCCCCTGCTGAGACCCATTCCCCCACACCCAGACCCCCATAAATGCATGTCTTGAGTCTCAACCACCTGGATTCCCCTGCAGCCTTGCACCCCCCAATGAGTCCCTATGCATCCAGATCCCCCAGGAACCTTTACTGAGCTGCCCACGCCCAGAATGCCCCCCAGAGAACCCTCTCACCCCACACCTGGATTGCCCCACGCTAAGCCCCTTCCACACTTGGTGCACCTGGCACAGAGGGGCAGGGCCCAGGGATGTTTCTGGGGCAGGCCCAGCCCTTGCACTGTGTCAGGGCTGGGTGCAGCCTCACCGCTGAGTCCATGTCCTGGGGGAGAACGGGGAGAAGAGGTAGCAGGGTTATCACCCACCTCTGTGCAGCCAGAGGCCTGTGCTCCCCCTGGCATGCTGGCGCCTCCATATTTATTTAGTGACAAATAAAATGTGCAGAATTTTAAAAGATCATGTGCAGAATGTTTAATTTTTTGGCAACGAATTCCCTCAGGAGTAAATAGATATGCAAAATACCAGGTAAAAGCAGTAGCTAGTTTCTGGAGACATAGTTTTAACAGTAGCTACATACATAATGTGGTCAATAACACTTATTAAATTTTGAATTTGAAGGCAAACATCTAGTTTGATTGGGCATTACAAAGATCTCTAAAACAATGACTGAAGTTGCATATCATGTGCACTGCAATTCCTAGGAACACATGACATATTAAAGATATACAAGTATTTTCACTTCTGCTAATAGCGTTCATGGGTATGTATGTGTCACCCAGAATGAACCCTTTGCAAACTGGATACATTAAATACTTAGAAGTCTCACACATCCTGTCCTAAGCATTAATTTTGCTGACAGTCTATACATCAAAGTGTTCTACAGATTACATTTTGTAACTTACTATTTACATAGCAATTGTCTCAAAAATCACATGCTATGAAATGCAGGCACGTGTAGAATTATAGGCTAAATTTCCAAACTCTTTGACATCAGTGAGCATTGCAAGTGCTCAGCAGCACTGAGAAAGAAATCAGACCATGACATATGAGCATGACTTTAGGCGGTGTCAATAGAGACTCTCAGACAGCCCCTGAAGTTGAGAGTGGGAAGGAGGTCTGCAGCTCACTCTGCCCTCTGGAGTCCTGTCCAAGAGCCTGAAGTTATGACAGCAGCTTGGGATGCAGGCCCTTGATTTGGAATAGAGAGGTTTATCACCTACCCTGCAGTGGGAATGAAGACACTTCCCTCGTGCCTAGAAGGAATATAAATTACCAAAAGAAAAATCCCTCCCAGTGAAAATATGTGCACGCCAAATTTCAGCCTGGAAAGAATTTTTATTGTTCAGCTATGAACCCAATAAAAGAGGGGATTTAAGAGACGTTTGGGCAATATCTTAACTCAAGTGTCATAAATGTGTCAGCTGAATTTTAGTGTCATCTTCTATAAGTTCTGAATTGTTGCAGATGGTTTGTTTCTCTCTTATTCTAAGAAAAAAACTCACAGCTGGTACTGAAAAAAATTGCTTCAACAGTTCTTCAGCTAGCACTTCAATTTGTAAATATAACCATGTTCAATTGTTAATATCTTGCGCTTAACATGTAGCGTGGCAGAGCAAATTTATACTATTCTTGACATAAAAGCTGTGATAACAGATGTTATTGCAAAAAGGCTGTGCACATTCTACCATTTAAAGGTAATTTCACCATGCTACTAATAAAAGGTGTAAGGAGTCATGTTATCATACACATATGCTTGGAATTAACTCTCTTTGAAGCCCTAGGGTGAAATCCAAGCCCCACTGCAGTCAATAGCAAACACTCATTGGTTTCAACAGGGCCAGTTTTTCATCTCCAGTCTCTTAACGCTCAAACTCAGATTGTGATTTATTCCAACTTGTCCATAGCAGAGAAGTCTACTTCCTCCTCTTGCCCCAGAAATAAAGCAGAGTCATCTTAATGGTTTCACAACTTTTAGGCATCGACTTAAGGCAATGTAATTTTGCTTCCATAAAATAAAATCAAAGTTTAAAGGACCTGATGGAACCTTTTCTTGAAAACTGAAAACATGCTAAAGACTTTCTGAAAATGACATTTTAAACATCTGAGATACTAGGACAGTCATGTTCTATATTACCAGGTTTTAGCATTTACAAAAAGGAATCCATGGTGTTATTTTTATGGGGAAAGGCGGAATAAGCTACGGACCATGATAAGTTCTACTCATGCTGATGCTCACCACCCCAAAACTCTTGATGAAGATCCAGTCAGCTGGGCTAAGTTATGCTAGTGGTGAAGTGGGACCAAGATCTTTTCTTTATTAATAGCTGGGGTTGTCAATTAATTTTTTGAGTTAATTGCAATTAATCGTCAGTCTTATTAATACCATATTAAGACTTCAGCAAAGTAATGCATTTAGATATTCAGCATGCTAAGTTATAACCTTTACCTACCTTGGGCATACAAAGTAAGAACAGCTTGAATGGCTACGTATACCCCAGAAAACTGGTATGTCTCAAACATTACCTGGGGGGAAAAACAAACAAAAATTAGTGACAAAATAAAAAAGAAGTTCTTTAAAGAGTTATAGCAGCTTAAAGAAAAGTTTACATCTACTGTGATTATTAGATGATCGAAATAATACATCTTTGCTACCTTTATTGGACAAATATTTAGCAGAATTACGTTGCATGTTGGGGCAACAACTACATGCTTTGATTCTTTGTACCCATCAGTAGCTTCTTGTAATAACTGGATTTTACACAACCATTCTGTTTTTTTATAAACTTCAGGAAGTGATTTATTTCACTCCAATAAGCAACAACTAAATTCTTACAAAGCAGTTGCCCATTCATGCAAATGAGAGGACCTATCAGTACGCAGAGCTGTTGTAGCCATATCAGTCCCAGGACATTAGAGAGAAAAGGTGGGTGAGGTAATATCTTTTATTGGACCAACTTCTGTTGGGAAAACAGAGTTTTTCAAGCTAAAACAGAGCTCTTCTTCAGGTCTGGGAAATGTACTCAATTGTCACAGCTAAATACAAGGTGAAAGAGATTATTTAGCATAAGTAGTTAACATATTTCAAGGGACCAGTCAAGGTGAGGTGGCCAGTTAACACACCTCCAGGAAGAGGGGGAAAAAGAAGGAGAGAGAGGCTGCTGGGCAGGGCATTGCTAGTGGGTTACAGACTGTAATAAGCCAGAAATCCAGTCTCTCTATTCAGTCCATGATTTTTAGTGTCTAGCAAAGTTATGAATTTAAGCTTCCAGGCTTGTCTTCTGACAGTGTTGTGCAGGTTTCCTTTGAGGAGGAGGACTGATGGGTCAGACAGAGTGATCACTTTGTGAAAAGTGCTTCATTCACAGGTGATAGGATATTTTTGTCTTGTATTATTTTTCTGTGTAAGATCATCCAAGAGCATAATGATTGTCTGGTTTCACCCAAATAGTTGCTATTGTGGCATCTAGTGCACTGGATGAGGTATACCACACATAGTGATAAGCATGTGTAGGTCTCACAGATCTTGAAAGAACAGTTACTAATCTTTCCATAACTATTGTTCGAGATGTGTTGCTCATGTCCATTCTACAAAAGGTGCGCGTGCACCATATGCACTGTTGCCAGAGATTTCTCCCCTCAGTGGTATCCGTCAGGCTGGCTCTAGTGCCTTCTGGTGTCATGTGCTTATGTGCTGGCATAAGGGTGCTGCCGGTCCCACGCCATCTCAGCTCTTTCTTGCCAACCAACTCCAACAGTGGGGCAGGAAAGTGTGTTGTGGAATGGACATAAGCAACACATCTTGAAGAACAGTTATGGAAGGTTAGTAAACTTTTTTTCTTCTTCAAGTGCTTGCTTGTGTCCATTCCACATTAGATGACTCACAAGCAGTACACAAGGAGGTGGGCTCAGAATTCATGGACATGCGAACTACAACACAGCTCTCCTGAACCTGGCATTGTCTTGAGCCTGTTGAGTGATGGCATACTGGGATGAGAAGCTATGCACACATGACCAGGTTGCAGCAGATGTCTTGGATTGGAACCTTCACGAGGAATGCTGCTGAAGAGGCCTGAGCTCTCATGGAGTGAGCGATCACGATGGCTGGAGGTGGGACATCTGCCTGCTCACAGCATGCCCAAATAGAGGAGGTTATCCAGGCTGAGTCTCTGGGCTGACGCTGGTAGGCCTTTTGTACTTTCTGCTACTGCCACAAAAAGAGTTGCATGGATCTGTGAAAGGGTTTAGTCCTCTCAGTGCAGAAGACGAGGGCATGCCTAATATCTAATGAGTGATGCTGCTGCTCTTCTGAATTCTTGAGAGGCTTTAGACAGAAGAATGCCAGGAAAATGGCCTGGTTGCTATGGAACTGCAAAACCACCTTTGGCAGGAAGACCAGGTGGGGGCGCAGTTGGACCTTGTCCTTGAGGAACACAGTGTATAGTAGCTCTGACGTAAGGGCTTTGATTTTAGAGGGCACGATGCCAGCGGTTCAAAGGGAGGACCTGTGAGCCTCAATGGAACCAAAATTAAATCCCATGTGGGGGATCAGCTTGCGGTCCTGAGGATAAATGACGCCTTTTAAGAAAGTGGACTGTCATTTCATGAGAGAACACTAATCTGCAGTTTACCTCTGGGTGGGAAGGCCAAAATTGTTGCTAAATGCACCCTGATAGACAGGAGGGCTAGACTCTATTGCTTAAGATGGAACAAATAATCCAGAATAGACTGAAGGAAGGACTGAGTCAGAAATAGCTCTCATTGAGACACCCATATTGAGAAACACTTCCACTTGGTGAAGCAGGTAGCCCTAATGGATGGCTTCTTACTACCCAGCAAGACCGGTCGAACTTGTTCCAAACAGGTCTGTTCCTCTGGGTTCAGCCATGTAACATTCATGCAGTTAGGTGAAGGGAGCTGAGGTTTGCGTGGAGTAACCAACTGTGGTCTTGAGAGATCAGGTCCGGGCAGAATGAGAGCAGAAGTGAGCTTTCTACTGATAGATCTAGCAGCACGCCGAATCAGTGTTGGTGTAGCCACACAGAGCCTATAAGAGTAACTCTTGCCTTGTCCAGTTTGATTTTCAAAAGGATCTTGTGAACCAGATGAACCGGGTGAATGCATAGAATAGAAGTTCTGTTCAAGGAAGCAGGATGACATCTGAGAGGAAGCGTGGGCTGTGCCCTCTCAGTGAGCAAAACTGCTGACATTTCCTGTTCTGCTTTGTTGCAAAGGAGGTCCACCTCCACGCCAGACCTAGGTTGGGGAGACACCCACCTTTGGAAGATAAACCTGGTGACCTCTGGGGAAGGGACCACTCGTGGTGACAGGAGAAGGATCTACTGAGGTGATCCGCCAGTGCATTCCAAGGTCCCAGAAGATGGGAAGCCTCAAGGTGGATGAAGTACTTCATGCAGAAGTCCTATAGATGGATGGCCTCCTGACACAGGGAGGAGGAATGAGCTCCTCCCTACTTATTGATGTAGAACATGGCCACAGTGTTGTCCATCAGAACTTGCATGACCTTGCCTGTGATCCGGGGAAAGAACACTTGGCAAGCTAAGTGGATCGCTCTGAGCTCCCTGATGTTTATGTGTAGGCAGATTTCTTCCTGGGACCACAGGCCTTGAGTCCTGAGGCTGTCACGGTGGACTCCCCTACCTAGCTCTGGCGTGTCCATGGCTAGGGACACTGATGGTTAGGGTGCAACAAAGGGGACTCCCACCATCACAAACTGTGGATCCTTCTACCAGTTGAGGGAGGTGAGGACCAGGGTTTGAACAGTAAGCACCGAGCAGCCCAAGTAGTATCTGTTTGGGGAATGAACTAAAGCTAGCCATGTTTGCAGGGGCCTGCAGTGTAGTGTTGCATGCGGGACCATGTATTTGCATGCGGTCATGAGTCCCAGTAGCTTGTGGCAAACCCAGGCTGTCCTGATTGGGTGGACGATGACCTTGCATATCAGGTCCAACGTAGTCTGTAATCGGGCCTCCGAAAGAAAGGCTCTGGCTTGGTCGAGTCGAGCACTGCCCCAACAAATTCTGTTATCTGAACTGGAATAAGAGTTAATTTTTGCTCATTTACAAATAGGCCCAGCACTCAGAAGGTGGCTTGGACCAGGGCTGATGCTGTTTGACCCTGGATTACTCAGTCATCAAGGTACGGGTAGACCTGAATGTCTTGCTGCTTGAGGAAGGCAGCTACCACTGCCATGCACTTCATGAAAACCCAAGGGACAGTGAACAGGCAGAAAAGAAGAGCGGTGAATTGAGAATGAGTCTGGTTTACAATAAACCTGAGAATTCTTCTGTGGCCACGGAAGACAGAAATGTGAAAGTAAGTGTTCAAGTCAAAGGCAGTGCACAGTCCCCTGGAGCCAGAGAGGGAAAGATGGAAGCATTGTTGAGACGATCTGTTGAGATGATGCAGGTCCAGGATCAGACAAAGGCCCCCTTTGGGATTAGGAAATAATGGGAGTAAAACCCCTCCCTCTCAAATTTCAAGATACCTCCTCCACGGCCCCCATCTGTGGGAGGGTCTGCACCTCCTGGGCAAGGAGTTGCTAGTGAGAAGGTCTGCTTGGGTCCACCAAAGTACCTATGAGACCCCCCCAGAAAGGTTGAGGCAAACGGAAGCAGTTGACGGTGCTTATAACCTCTCCTTTTTCTCTAATAAGGGTCCTGTCTCAGAGACGGAGCCAAGAAGCATGGCAGCTGTTGAGGCCTTAAGTGCTTTCTTGAAGTAGATGAAGCATAGAGGTCTAAGATCCTAAGGGTAGACTTTGAATCCTTCAGGCTACATAGTCTTGTGTCCATCTGCTCTGAAAATAGTGAGGAGCCTTCAAAATGGAGGTCCATTGGATAGACTGGACCTCCTGAGCGAGTCTCGAAGACTGAAGCCAAGAGGATCATCTCATGGTGACAGAGGAGGCCTTTGTCCTGGCCACCTCATTTGCTGTGTCCAGTGCTGCTTGGAGAAGTGCTCTGGCAACATTCTCTCTCTCTCTCTCTCTTCTAAGAGGGCTGAGAATTCTTGCCTTCAGCTTTGGGGCCTGAAGTCCTTAAATTTGGACAGGGAGTCCCACAAATTGTAGTAAGGCTTGCTGGTTTAAGATATGCAGTTGTAGATCACCTGTTGAATAAACTTTTCTCCCAAACAGATCAAGTTTCTGTGTGTCCTTCTGTTTCAGGGTAGCACTCAACAGCGTTCTGTCCCTTTAGTTAGCCGTCGATATAACAAGCGGCCCAGAGTGGGGTCAGAGTACAGATACTCATACTCACTGGCTGGCACAAAATATTTGTTCTCTGCCCTCTTCAAAGTGGAGGGGTGGGGGAGCAGAGAAGATGAAGTCCGTCACAGGGCTCTGACTGGACCAATTACTGCCTCATTAATGAGTACCGCCACTTTAGATGAAGCTGCGGCAGCCAGAATGTCAACAACGCTGTGAGGTGATTCTTTGAGCTCCTTAATCACAAGCCCCAAGTTAGCTACTATCCACTTTAGAAGCTCCTGATGAACACTAAAGTCATCTTGGGGAAGCAAGCTGCTCAGCCTGGAGATAGCCTCATCTGGGGAGGAAAAGGAAGAGGCCTGTACTGGAGAAGAGACTTCTTCCTCTTCTTCAGCCTGAATAACCTCCATAAGAGCCACGTGCTATAAATCGGTATGGAGGTTGGTACTGGAATTGGGTTCTGGTGCTGGATGTGGAGAAGTGGGAGTCCACCTCTCAAAAGTATCTGAGTAGAAACGGTGAGAAGGTAGACCTGGTACTGGGGGAAAACACCAAGGACTCCAGAATGGCCACTGTTCTTCTTGCTAGATACCAGCGAGGGGACATGTACCGAGGTCTGGCGGCATGTATGAAGGGGGGCCCTTAGGTTGAACACAGGACTCTGGATCGGACTTGGATTAAGAATCCTCCCTAGGCATCCATTGGGAAACAGTACCTCTCGCTGCCTCCAATCAGTACTGAGGATCCAGTGACTAGTGGTGGGCTGGGGATGACCTCATAGAGGACAGAAGAGTGGGCTTGCCTCTAGAAGGAGTCAGAGGGCCTGGTGCAAGGAAGGAGTTTGGAGCACCATGCTCTCTCTTGCTAGAGGACGACGAAGCTGGTGGCTTACCTAATGGGGTCAGAGGGACTGGGAGCACTTAATGTGGAATGGACATGAGCAAGCACTCAAAGAAGAAAGGTGTGTTGTAGGGGGCTATTGATCATTATAACAGTGGAGATACATCTGCAGGTTTTGCATCTATTGTTCTAGCTGGGTCTAGCAACACTTTGAGTTGGTGTGTCCTGGTCTGTGGAGAGCTTGCAGCTGATGAGGAACATAGAGAGGTTGGGAAGCTGTTTGAAGGCCACAAGAGGGGGTTCAGGAAAGATTTCTGACACTCCACCATAGAAGTAGATCACACCATGGAACAGGCCACCCAAAACCCCCAAGAGAACCTGCTTCAGTATGGAAATAAAACCCTCTCTGATCGTACCCCTCTACTTGTTAACTATCAGCGCACACTGGAATCCATACAGGGTATCATCAAACAACTACAACCCATACTCAATGGGGACCCCATCCTGAAAGAAATCTGGGAGCTTAAATTCATAACTTTGCTAGACACTAAAAAAATCATGGACTGAATAGAGACACTGGATTTATAGCTTATTACAACAATCTATAGCCAACTAACAACCCCCTTCAACTGCCCTCCCCTGCCCTACTTGAAGGCTGTTAATGGGCCACTTCACCTTGAATGGTCTCTTGTGTTTACTAACCAATCTGTTCCACCTTGTACTTATTACACTTTGAGTAGTTTCCCAAACCTGAAGAAGAGCTGTGTGCAAACTCAAAAGCTTGTCTTTCTTACCAACAGAAGTTGGTCCAATAAAAGGTATTACCTCAGCCACCTTGTCTCTCTAGGACCTATCAGTGTAAGGGCATGGCTACACTTGCAAATATAGAGCGCTTTGAATTAAACCAGCCTTCGGAGAGCGCAGTAGGGAAAGTGCTGCAGTCTGTCCACACTGACAGCTGCAAGCGCACTGGCGTGTCCACATTTGCAGCACTTGCAGTGGCATTGGGAGCGGTGCATTGTGGGCAGCTATCCCACAGAGCACCTTTTCCCATTCTGGTGCTGTGGCTTGTGGGAAGGGGGCAGGGCATTCTGGGTCCTGTCCCATGATACATCGGCTCGCATCCCAGCAGTCCCTCTGCTTCCGTCCACAATTGGTGCCATCTTTCAACATTTTTTGTACTGCGCACTCTATTTCCTTTCGGTCTGCGGGAACGGAGCCTGAACTGCTGAGGAATTTGCTGAAGTCTTGCCAGCACATCAAGTTTGGCAGTCGAGTTATTCCTTAAGATCCAAAGTGACAATGAGGCCTCCAACGATGATATCGACTCGAGTAATGCATATGACACAAGATTGCTTGTGGCATTCACGAACATGCTCACCACCATGGAACAATGCTTTTGGGCTTGGGAAAAAAGCACTGAGTGGTGGGATCACATCGTCATGCAAGTCTGGGATGATGAGCAGTGGATGCAGAACTTTCAGATGAGAAAAGCGACTTTCATGGGACTGTGTGATGAGCTCGCTCCCACCCTGCAGCGCAAGGACACGAGATTGAGAGCTGTCTTGATGGTGGAGAAGTGGGTGGCTATTGCAATTTGGAAGCTGGCAACCCCAGACAGCTACCGTTCAGTCGCTAACCAGTTTGGAGTGGGGAAGTTGACCTTTGGAATTATGTTGATGCAAGTTTGCAGGGCCGTTAATCGCATCCTGCTCTGAAGAACCGTGACTCTGGGTAACATGCGTGACATTGTGGCTGGCTTTGCACAAATGGATTTCCCTAACAGCAGAGGGGTGACAGATGGGACGCATATTCCAATTCTGGCACCAGCCCCCCTAGCCTCCACGTACGTTAATTGGAAGGGCTATTTCTCTATGGTTCTCCAGGCACTTGGGGATCACCATGGGCATTTCATTGACATTAACGCAGGTTGGCCTGGAAAGGTGCATGATGCACACATCTTTCAGAACACTGGCCTGTTCAGGAAGCTGCAAGCCGGGACTTCTTTCCCCAATCAGACAATCGCCATAGGGGAAGTCAAAACACCCATAGTGATCCTTGGAGACGCCACTTACCCTTTAAAGCAGTAGCTCATGAAACCCTACACAGGGAACCTTGACAGAAGCAAGAAGCAGTTTAACAACAGGCTGAGCTGGTGCAGAATAACTGTGGAGTGTGCTTTTGGCCATTTAACAGCATCCCCGTGGTTATATCCATATGCTGTACCTTCCATAACATTTGTGAAGAGAGGGGTGAAAGATTCACTCAAGCATGGAACTCGGAGGTTCAACACCTGGAGGCTGAATTTGAACAGCCAGAGAGTAGGACTATTAGAGGGGCCCAGCGCGGGGCTGCAAGGATTAGGGATGCCTTGAGGGAGCAATCTGAGGCTGAAAGTCAACAGTAATGTATGGTGCCCTGCATGGGAGTGAAATGCAGTGGTTCCAATGTTAGTAGAAATCTGTGATTGCTACGTATGATACACTGACTTGCAGTGCCTGCTGCTTTCCTGGGCTAAAGCATCTTTTACTTTATGCAATAATAAAGAATGTTTTCAAAGCCAAAAAATCTATTTACTGAAAAGAAACACAACTGCTTGGGAAACAGAAAGGGCAAGGGGGTGGGGTGGGGGTGGGGAACGGTACAATCACAGATTTGCATATGTCCGTTATCATACTCAGCCTTCCTGTCTGGAGTGCTGTGCAATGAGTGCTGCACTTCAGGATGGCTATACTGCATAGTGATGGGGGTTGAGTGCAGTGGGTAAGGGTCGTAGTTTTCAGGGCTGGGTGGTGAAGCTACAGGTGTTGGAGGCAGCTGGTGGCGATAAAAACCCAGATGTTGGTGAAAGTGGGTTGGGGGTGACATGGGGGCACAAGGGAAAGAGTTTTGGGACAAGGGCTGTGGGGGGGTGGCGCGGTAGTGCTCTGCCTGCATTGCTATGAGCGCCTGGATCAAGTCCGCTTGGCACTCCATGATGCTCATCAGACTTTCTGTGCTTTGGTGCCAGCAATCTGCATTCTGCTGGTGGACCCTCCTTTCACTCTCCTGCCACTCCTGTACTTTTTGATTTTCATTAAGGGAGCGCTGCATGACTTCATGATTAAGGGAGCACTGCATGACTTCATGCAGCATGTCCTCTTTGCTTCTACGTGGCCTCTTCCCGATTCTTTGCAGCCTCTCGACCGGTGATAACACAGACGGTGGAGATCTCAAGGTTGCATCTGTAAAGGCAAAATGCAACACTTAACAGAAGCAACATTGTTCACACCAGACAGAGCAATAATTCCCCCGCACTTAAGGAGGGCAAGCACAGTCTACACAATAGCATAATTTGCCCATCCCAAAGCGAGCGCACATAATCCACGGGAGCCTCAAAATGGTGAGCAAGCACAGGGTCAAGGGAGACTGATTATTTCATGGCTGTACTGTCCTCTGGGTTTCTGTGCCTTGGGGAGAGCCAACAGCTGCAGAGGGGCCCTATACTGAACACTGCCTCACATTTTCCACAGGCATTCATCCTGGAAGATATCTCACTGCTGAGGGTGACCACGGAAGCAAGGGAGGGTCTTCTACTACAATGCGGCTTCCGCCCTGGCCCATATGCAGCTTGCCTGTGTGCAGCAATGGTCCCCCTGCCTCACACGGCACAGTGGCGTGGACATGTTAGCCTGACTGGGACAAGAACCACAGTGGCTCTCCCATGAAACCTGCACAAACGCATTGCTCAAGTTCTAGCTGAGGCCGATTACCACGATGTGAGAGAGCACATCAATGCCCTATTCCGTATCTTAGCAGCCCTAACCCTCCATGCCCCAAGAGCCTGTACCGAATAACTTCCTTCCCAAAATAAAAGCCGCTTACTGGAACCTCCTCTGGTGTTTCTCCTTCCCCAAGCATTGGCTGCCGTGACTGGCTTTCTTCCTCCTGGCTTGAGAGCAGCTCCTGGCTGAATGCATCTAGGGATGCCGGGTGTCTTCCTCCTCCTTAGCACTCTCACTCCCTCTTTGCTCCTCTTCCTCCTCCTGCCTTATTGGACTTGGCTCTTGAGTGTCCATGGTGGTACTCGGAGTGGAGGTGGGGTCACCCCAAGTATCGCATTCAGCTTTTAGTAAAAACGGCAGGTTGCAGGGGCAGCACCGGAGCAGCTGTTTGCCTCGCAGGCTTTGCGGTAGGCATTCCGCAGCTCCATCACTTTAACCCTGCACTGCAGAACGTCCTGGTCATGGCCCCTTTCCATCATATCCCTTGATATCTGCCCAAAGGTATCGTAATTCCTATGGCTGGAGCGCAACTGGAACTGGACAGCTTCCTCCCCCCAAACACCAATGAGGTCCAGCACCTTGCCATTGCTCCATACTGGGGATCGCCTGGCGCTTGGAGGCATGGTCACCTGGAAAGATTCGCTGAGAGCACTCCACGCCTGGCTGAGCAAACAGGAAGGGGATTTTCAAAATTCCCAGAGTTTAAAGGCAGATCTGACAGTTGGTCAGCTGATGGCAGGGCAGTAGAGTTCAAACTGATGACAGACTGGCTAAAACTGGCATTGTGAGACACTTCTGCAGGCCGATCAGAGCACAGGGCGTCCACACTGGCACCGCAGAGCTCCAGCGGGGACGCATCAAATGTTATTCCACTCGCCAAGGTGGAGTACCAGAAGCGCTCTAGCCGCAGAGTCAGAGCGCTCTACATGCCTTGCCAGTGTGGACGGGTCATGCGTTAGAGCGCACTAGAGTGCTTTAATGCGCTCTAGCTCGCAAGTGTAGCCATGCCCTAAGTTAAAAAAGACATGCCACATTAATTTAATGGAGGGGGAGGGGAGGAAGAAAGAGAAGGGTTTAATGCTTGTAAATAAACCCCACACACCACTTTTTCCATAGCTTTAGTGAACTGAATTGTTTTTCAAACAAACAAACAAAAAAGCCACACCTAATTGAGGAGTGGGAGGCAGCCACGTACTTCATTACTGCAATTTGACTTTGGAATGAAGTTAAGAGAGACAATGTGGGTGAAGTAATATCTTTAATTAGACCAACTTCTGTTGGTGAAAGACAAGCTTTTGAGCTTACACAGAACTCTTCTTCAGGGCATGGAACGTACTGTGTTAAAAGTGGACATTCCTGTCACTTTCTGAAGCTTGACTAACTTTTTTTCTGCTGCCAAGGTCTATTTGACTCATTCCTTCAACTGTTTTTTGTATGATACACAGAAATAAAACATAGGGCTGAAATGTAAGAAATAGGGTCAGCCCCTTACAAAAAAAAATAAATCTATAAACAGCACCAATTGCGGACATCGGAGCCAGTATCACAAGCTATTTTATACAGCTCTGCCTTCCTGTTCCCTGTTCTTGGTGAAGATATAACGGACTACAGTGTAGCCAACTCATGATTTTATCATCAGTCTCTCAATATTTGGTGTTCTTCTTAAAGCGCCAGCTGCTGGAACGAAGAGATTGCATAAGACTCTCAAGTTTCATTATAAAAAAGGTGCATGGTTGTGAAGAAAATTTTGAAAATGTAAGCAAATGTATCTTAAAGCCTAAGAAACCAGATAGCAAATAAAAAGAAAATAATAATGTAAATTTGAGGCCTTGCTAAGGATTCTTAAATTATTAAATTACAGAACATTTTAAGAAAAACGTATACTGCATATAATACAAAGTAAAGGTAACTTTTCTTTCAAACACATTAACGTCCTGCTGCTATAAGCAACTATAAATGACACAGACTTCCTGGATTTAAAAAAGCAATTCGTTAAAGTCAGCCACAGTTGAAATCGTAAGGCTAAATAACCACAATATTTAATTATACCCTGCAAACATGTATCGTTCTAAGAAACAGCACTCATCAAAACTTACACAAGTTAAATATCAAAAAGTTCTTATCCTGTGCTCTAGCTCTCCTTAACCATTAAAATACTATTACATAGTTTATTGCTAATTTGCCTTTAGCTTATAATTTTAAATACAATTTGACTATTTAAAGAAAACTCCACAGACTGTAGGACAGTGCTTCACAGAGTAGTTCTTTGACAAGTTTACAGCAAAGGCAAGAAAGACTGAGCGAACAAAACACGCAGTTTATTACAGCCATGACTCACAAGCGATTGACCGCTTCCCCTTGTCTCAATATGCTTTTACCAGAGCAGAAGAAACTGATAAGAATTCAGTAGGTTTTAGCATTACAGACTGGTTAAACCAGAAATGCTCTGACAGCTGACTATTTAAAACAAACAGCTCCAGGAAAAGATGACATTTCACTTCTCTTAAAATATCTAAATGAATCAAGCACTGACTTTTTCCAACTTCTCCTTGGCATCATTTCAAAAAGTCTGCTGTTAACATGGCTCAATTTAAAAGACTGGCCAGTTTCACAAATTTGTTCCTTGGCAGGTTAAGACCTACAATCATATTTCTCAGCTTTTTTGCTGAAGAATTGGACGTAGTTTTAGTGATCTGCAAAGTATGTCTAAATGTTTTAAAACAAGTTTGAAATTAAGAGGGAATTCTTTTGAAAGTATTTTCTTTCTCCTGCCCCCACCACTCTCCAGCATACAGCAGAACCTCAGAGTTATGACTACCAGAGTTACAAACTGACCAACGAACTGCACACCTCATCTAGAACCGGAAGCACACAATCAGGCAGCAGAAGAGATGGGGGGTGGAGCAGATACGATCCAGAACTGTATTAAACACAAACTACTAAAAAAATAAAAAGCAGCATTTTTCTTCTGCATAGTAGAATGTTTCAAAGCTGTATTAAGTCAATGTTCAGTTGTAAACTTTTGAAAGAACAACCGTAACGTTTTGTTCAGAGTTACGAACAATGTCCATTCCCGAGGTTTTCGTAACTCTGAGGTTCTACTGAATAAGCCTTTAAATTTTTCCTGTATAAAGTACTGTCCCATGTTTTCTCCTCCTTCTATTAAGTCTCTAACATTAACAACCCCTCTATAAAACCAGCTGAGAATCCTGTGGTACCTTATAGACTAACAGACATTTTGGAGCACGAGCTTACATGCATCTGATGAAGTAGGTATTCACCCACGAAAGCTCATGCTCCAAAACATCTGTTAGTCTATAAGGTGCCACAGGATTCTCTGCTGCTTTTACAGATCCAGACTAACATGGCTACCCCTCTGATACTTAACCCCTCTATACACTCTACTGAACTCCCATTTGACCTCTCCTCCTAGATTTTAGTTTCTGAATTTTCAAAAAAGGCATAAATGCTTAACTGCCATTTGTGCTTTTGAAAATTTCCCCCCAGACCATACTTCTGCTGTTCTGTGGTATGAGAGTAAAACACTCCATGAGTTACAGACCCCATTTAACTCAAAAAAACTCAGAACTCAACACACGTCCCTCACAGGGTCAACACTCCAAAGGAAGAGACTGAGCAAAATTTACTTTTACTGACCTCATTTTTTAACAGTAACTAGGCTAATTCTGCAATGTAATAATGCTGTGACACTTAGTTGGATTTTAAAAATAAATTAATACCAACATATTTAGGAATGGCTGCAGAGATTTTCACTATCCAAAGCCTGCTAACTCAAGTACACTGCAAACAATACTGGAAAGACCTGCATACATTTTCCCAAAACATTTGCGTGAGCATGATATATAGGAAGACAGAAGTCAAGGAGTATGAAAATGTACAAAGATCAGGCTGTGGAGCACCTTGCTGTAGGGTTCTTAAAAAAACTGACTAAGTGGCGTGGAAGACAGTTTGGTAGAATATCTACTTACCTTGCACATTAAGGTATGTGCAAATACCACAAATTAGGGATAGGGTTCTGTAGTTGCCATGATCTAATGAGCACAAACACAGCAGTTTAGTAAGTTACACGGCAGAAACAGTGTTCTACCTCAAAAGGGAGCATGGGAAAGAATAGCAAGCAAAACAAGAAACTATCTGCGCTTCTAGACCTGAGCTGACACAGAATTACTGCTGTTCCCAATCTGTATGAATTATATTGCTCATAAAATGAACCAAAATTGTAATGCGAGAAAGGTATGTAACAACTTCTATCTGCCCATAACCAGAATATGCTTACAGGATTAGTTACTGCGTTCGCACGTTCCACTATATTCCTGATATTACTGGAAAGACATACTTTTTGCAGTGAACGCATAAGGTTTCTGTTTTTAGCTACGCTTATTTCAGACATTTTAAACTTATTTTGTTTGATGTCTGTTATTGCAGTCTCGCCACATGCATGGCACACACCACATTTGACAAATCTGATAGCCAAATAGCAACAAGAATATACTCCTCAAAATAAATCTTTGCTTCTATTAAAGTTATTGTTTTGTTGCCAGTCCAATGCCTTTCTCCAAGAATGGCAGGAGCCCAACAATAAAGCATTGGAAGCTAGAAAAAGAGAATGATCCAGAATACTAAACAATGGAACTGTAAGGGTGACAATGCCAGAGAATGCTTCTACCACCGCTACAGAATACACAACAGAAAGGCAGACAATTGGGCTGTTCCTGAGAGGGGATGTTACAAGTGTGAGAATTTAATGGATACACAGAGGTTGAGATAAAAGTTACACCAAGACACTTACAAAGCTAATTACACTGCAGACCAAAGCAGAAATTGCCTCTTTTTAGCTATGTTCTGAAACAAACCATGGCAGCGCTTTAGCACTGCGCTAAATGTAGACTAATCCTAACAAAAGCCAGGCAGACTAAAATAACTGTTAAGATTTATGAGGATATGTTAAGTGCACACGGTTAAAATGACTTTTCATAAAAACTCATTTCAATTAATCATTTATTTAAGAAGCAATTGTGTTGCATTGCACTGAGGATTTCATGATAAATATACCAGAATTATTACAGATTCATTACATATCATGAAACTCTTAACTCAAGTCTTTCATCTGATCTTGGATTGGCCTCTCATTCTAGCTTCAAAAATAGAAAAAAACTGGATAAAGTTTTGATTCTTTTCTATATATTACCTTTTAAAACTAGAAAGATTTGATTTATCATGCTGTGATCCAGTACAAAAGCTGAGGCATTAGAAGAACTAAAGTTTTCACTTCACTCAAAAAACTATAAAGATGTTTATATATAAAGGCTGGAATGCTCTACATACACAAGAAAATTCTTAATTTCCTTGCTCAGGTTTACATTCTCTGAAATGGTGTAATGAAGTACTGTAATTTCCCCCCCAATGAATTATATGAAACAACAAAGTAGAAAACACACTTCAGAAGTTATGGTGATTTTGAACAAGATCATTTTGTACTAGAATAATCACAAGAGTCTTTGGATAAGTTAGAAAAACAAAAAACCACTACACCTTGATAGATTTCTGAATGGTCAAGAAACCTGATGAGGAAATTCAATCATTCATGCCACGAAGGCAGCCATATATTTGTTAGAACTGTTCAGTCTGTCTATTGTACTGTATTAGTCAGTTTCTAGTTTCATATCCGTTAACACTAAAGTTCTACAGAGTCTTGGAAAGTTTTCAGTTAAAATATCACCTTTTTAATAATCAATTTATTCCTGCAGCAAAATCTTTGAAAGAAGAGGTTATTACCAAGGTATTCTCTGCCACATTTGAAACTACTGAATAATTACTCTTTTCTCCAGAATTATAGACCTCTGTTAATGTGACAGAAAGTCAACAAATTTTATGCTATGCTCACATTATTACCTTTTCAAAACTGTGAGCCTTTGTGACAGATAATTGTTAAAAATACAAATTGTATAAGGAGACATTTCTTTTATATGAGGCACTTGCCCATCTAAGTCAATGCTGGATTGGGGATGCAGCCTAAGGGTATATCTACATTGTAATTAAAAACCCAGAGCTGGCCTGTGCCAGCTGACTTGGGCTGAGGGGCTGTTTAACTGTAGTATAGACATCTGGCATCAGGCTGGAGGCCAGGCTCTAGGACCCTGAGAGGTGGGAGGGTCCCAGACCTCAGGCTGCAGCCAAAGCTGGAACGTCTACACCACAATTAAATGGCTGCACACATCGAGCCCGAGTCAGCTGGCACAGACCAACTATGGTGTTTAATTGCAGTGTAGACATACCCTCCAAGATCTCACCCATGCCAGACAGCACGGTGGCACCCAACAGCTAGTTGCAGGACCTCCTTCCGAGAAAAGCTGTCATTAGATAGTCCCCAGAACCTATTACAGATTTGGAGGGCAGGGGGGATTTGCTGGCAAAAATCAACTCTCTCTTAGCATGTCTCAGATGCCTACAGCAACACTGCGCACTCTGCCTGGTAAACCACTCCTTGCTTCCAAGCCACCAACTTAATTTCCCTTGTAAACTCTGCTAATCTCTCAGTTGGAGTCAAATTTATTTAGGGCTTGATCCTGAGAAGCGCTGAGAACTCGGCATTAATCTAATATCCAGTAGTCAATGGGACTGCTCATATGCTTAAAGATAAGTATGAACTTTAGACCAAGGAAGCAAAGCACTGCTCACAATACTGCAGGATTAAGTCCTTGAGAAAAGGAGGTGAAGGAAGATAGAACTGGGTTTTGGAAGACTTTTCCTATGTATTAGGCATCAGCCCACTTTATTGTGTCAATGAGGATGGGACATGTAGGAATACTTGAACTTCAGTGCCTGAATCAGTGATTTCCTGGTACAGAAGCTTGCATGGGACTGTTAGTCTGTTTAGACTTTAGGACTAAGTAGGCTTGTTTGCCCTTGGATAAACTAGGAAGGTGACTATTCTAGGCTGTGATCAATTCTCTCATTTTCTGCGAGGAAGAAT
Organism: Chelonoidis abingdonii; assembly: GCF_003597395.2. Lineage (NCBI taxonomy): Eukaryota > Metazoa > Chordata > Testudines > Testudinidae > Chelonoidis > Chelonoidis abingdonii. Next base: position 201,745,479 of record NC_133771.1, read on the forward strand.
GTTGCCTTGAGCGGTTATCTTACGTTTTAAAAAAGCAGTGACCTCTTCGACAAAATTTAGTGCCTGCCATCATCAATTCCTGCTCTCCACAAATATGTTTTCCTTATCAAGTCAAGAAACATACCTCTACAATCTTCTCCCTGTTTTTCGTTGGGTTCATGGGAGGTTCTGTGAGTAGTATTTTACAGTTCTTTGTGTCGATGTTAAGTTTTTCTGGTCCAAATGTGTAGTCCCAGAGGTGCTTCATATCATCCCAGTTCCGGACTATGCCATTTTCCATTGGGTAGTTAACTTCCAGCATTGAGCGTAATTCACTTGCTTCATCACCAACCATAAGATCCTACAAAGTTACAGTATTGAAGTTTGTATGTCAGATTGCAAGAATTTTCATTATTCTTCAGCAGTTTTTAATGTTAAGAATAAAAGATATTCCAACTTGCATCTGATTATATGTACTTAATGACCCATGCCCTGAAATTAGTTTTTATATATATAAAAAGTAAGCTTTACTGCTCAAAATATTTAATCTGGCTGAGATCAATACTAGATCTTTTAAGACAATCCATATTTGGAAGACTTTATAACCTTAAATCAAACTTACCTTAGTAAGAAGCTACTCTGCATTTTGTCACGGTGGAACAGTAAAGAAACCTTAGTATGTACAGACTTTTATTCATTGAGATCTCCAAAATTACTTCAGCAAATACTCACTTGAATAGGTTGAGATGTGAAAAAGCACATAAAAGATAGTCGGTGGGGTTGGCAGAAAAATTTTCCATGCATGCTGCAAGTTTCTGTGCACATTCCCAAAACAGGAATAATGAGAGCTGCATAAGCATACAGAACAAGTAGCAAAAGCAAATAAGAGACTGGAAGTACCACACTAAACATTAAAATAAAAAGTGGTTTAACTAAGCCTATGCCAGTCAAGTTTTAAGAGGACAGACAGATAATGGATATAAATCCCATTTGTTCCACATCAAAAAAAACAAAACAAAAAAACCTACCCCAGTATATTTTATACAAAATACACATATTACTCAGTTGTGATTCATATAGTCAATTTCTAAATTGATTATATAAGAAAACACTTTCCTTTTCCCCAGATATTTCCTGAGGCAAGTGGGTACAATAAAATGTTACCTTTGCCTCCCACTACAGCCCATCTTCTTCCAAAGGAGCCTTAATGCCTGATTTACCGCCATATTTAAAGAAATGAATTACAATATATCCTCTTTTTAAATATCGTATTTCTACAATCTATCAAAATAACAAGTGTTTCCATTATTATAATATTTAAGGACAATGAAATGGTTGCTTTTCACCAAATAGTCTACTGCAGAGTTCACAACCCAATCACTGTGCCACTGAGAAGTGAAGGTGGCTCAGATTCTCTGTTTAAGCTAAGAAACAAGAAAAAGACATAATGAGAAGCAAACTGGAACTTTTAAATTATTTTTAGTTTTAATAATCTAAGAAGTTACTGATAAAGAAATAATTTTATAACATGATTTTTAATTTGAGTCCCCTAATCAGTTTTCTTAGTTTTATAAAACAGTTTTCATAGAATGTACTATTTATGTAAAAATTAGAAACCTAACCCCTAAACTTTAGGAAGACCATAATTTGTTAAACTCACCCCAACAAACATACCACTAAGTAACCATGTGACAACATCAGTTCTATTACAACAAATTCATAACATTCTGATTGTATTTAACAATCGCTAGTTAAAGAAGAACCATCTGAAATCTGTTCTGTGCATGGTGTATACCTCAGAACAGGACATAGTCAAGGAAAAGCCATGATCTTTTTCCTGTCTTCATTATTTTGTTATGTTAGATAAAGCATTTTCTAATGTTAACATTACATTCATGTTGATCATATAGAAAAATGAATTATTCTTGCATCTACACATAACTACAGGTCATGTCACAATCAGAAGCAATATACAAGATTCTTATGGAATTAGTTGCTACTGAAGCAAAGCAATGAACAAAATTTAAAATAAGTAATCGAATGTAAAATGTGGGACAAGACAAAACATTAAAAAGCATCAAAATAATGCAACAGCTACTACGTCCCACAGAGCAAAAAATGGGAAACAAACAGTACAGGGGCACCTCACTTACCATCTTTTTGTTATTCTACTTCAACAGGTCAAGAAAGGTGAAGAAAGAAGGTAGAAGCAAAAGAGTCAGAAATGGCCTAAAGGAAATCCTCATTCAAATTATTTTAAGTACACAGTAGATATAAAGCAGAAAAGAGATGCATGTATTGCTGCAAGCGTTCTGAGTTAGTGTAGTTAGGGCCAAGCTAACACTGTCAATGACATTGCTGTTCTTCTCAGAAGTCATTTCTGTCTGTGATTAACTTGTTTCCATTAGGTTAGTGACAGACATCTCATTTTTATTCACAATATGCTATTGATATACTAGGGTCTTTGCATCTTTTCTGAGCAGCAAAATCTTTTACATGTGGATATCCCATTAAAATGGAATTGTATCCAATGTGAGTGGTAGATCTGGAGTAGACTAACTGTGTGGTGGATTTGGAAGTAACTAATGCCAGCACACTGCTACCAGGATCCCTGCTTTCCTCCACCTCTTTTTTTTCCATAAAATATTCATCCTTGCAACCCTTGGAGTTGAATTTTTATTATAACAGTTATAAAAATATTAAGCTAAAATAGAAACTTGTGAGTTCCTTTGTAGTTTTGTATTATGGAATAGCTACATAACCAAATGGAATCAAATTGATAAAGTGCATAAACTGAAATGTTGTTTACTTATTTATTTATTCATTCTAACTGAATTAAGTGCTCATGAAGTGACACAGCAATAGCAGTGATCTGAAACAGGTACAGTGCAGGCAGATTTGTGCACACTTCCCTAAACAGCTCAGCATCTCAGTTTTGCCATGCAGAACCTCATGCTGGAGAGGAGCTAGAAGAATTAACAGCCATTGTGTTACACTGCAAGATATGTACTTTTGTGGACAAGCAGGGACTAGAATGCCATTCTCACGATCAAAACCCAGGTCTCCTGTCACCAACTCTTCCAATAGCATATTATTAAGAAAAATATCAGCTCCAGTAAGGCGTGTTTACTTGCTCTATTTACACATGACAATAACATCATGGCAAGTACTCTGCATAGGCAGCTGCCAGAAAATCCACATCCAGTAGCAGGAGCAGCACAGAGTGAATGCTGACTATATTCTCCACCCACTCAAAGCCTACAGCCACCCCACTCTATGGATTTCCGAGATAGGAACTGAGGAAGAAAATTGTGGGGCATGGACTAGGAATAAAAATGGGGTAATGTGCATAGTTGGGCCTGTTCTACTCCAAGGAAGTATCCCTAAAGATTCTAATTAGTTTTAAAATGGATCCATCAAAATCTCTTTGGATGAAAGTGCAGCGTAGTTTAGGCTCCTTAAACCAACCATTTTTACCAAACCAGTTTCAAAAACTGCTGAAGGTAGTTTAGAAGTTGGTTCACTAAAACTGGTTCAAGCTGCCAGGAGCCTGGTTTGCACTAGAGCTTCAAGCAGTTTTAAAATCAGTTAAGCTCAACAGATTTTAAAAGTGGTTGGAATTTTGGGGGAAACTGTTCCAGGAAAAACCATACCTTTGCATGCATATACTTGTGATGTAGCTGTTTCTCCTTATGTCCTCATTTGTTCTCCTGACAGGAATAATGGGCAAGAGAGGGTTAGGCTGCTTTTATAAAATCCTGTTTTAGGACTCATTTCACTCAGTTCCTGAATTTGACTAGCTTTTCTGAATATTTTTAAAGAGCTAAACTGATGATGTTCTTATCAATTTCCTTTGCTCAAGAGTCTACTGAATGAGCCACAATGCTCTTTAATGTGTAGCTGGAATTAAATTATACTAACATTTGAATGGATTATCTGCCAAAAATATCTTTTCAGGAAAGCAGCAGAAATGTAATGACATCCACAGGGGAAAAAATGGTCCTCAGACAGTTTCACTGTGCTGTCTTACTGAATTTATTCTACATATGCACCAGGAAAGAAGTTCTGAGACAGATCTGTAGGGTGGTTGTTTGCTTCTCCCAACCTGTTTTTTTGTTGTTGTTTTTTTTGCGGTCGGGGGCTTGTCTTAAAGCAATTACAATAAAGTAGACAGGTGCTGTAAAGTAGTTACAAAATAAACCAGGAGTCCAAGTCCCATTCTTCATTAAAATATCCTTGAGAGATTCCATCTTTAGAATGGGAGACATGATACAAGAGGTTAGATGCAAAAAGCATCAATACATCAAATATGACATTCCCCTCAACCCCATTCCAGAGCCTCAACTCATATAAAGTCAAATACTCAGATGATCAAAGGCCATCCTAAACTGGGCTAGCAGCACTGACCAAGGCAGGGCTTGAAAAAATGTGTCAGACCCATTAGCCATAACACTAAAGCTTCTAGCCTAAGGTAGAAACAAAGGAGAAAGAAGATGGGTCCATATCAGCAATCTTCAGGGGAAATTCCTTGGTGAGACATTTCTAACCACTGTGTAGGGTGAGGGGATTTCTGCCAGGATTGTACTTGGACTCTGCTTGGGGAATCTAGCTTTCACTTCAGCTTCTGGAAATTAGATATCAGAAAAATGTGAACCTTCAATTGCCCCCCTCAAGCTTCTAGAAATGAGAAGCGCTCTCTCTTTCTCCCTCTATGTCCTCCCAGCTACTGTGAAGGTGAAAAGTCCTCTACTACCCAGCCTCCTGGCTGCTGAGGGATGCAGGAGAGAAAATGAAAGATCTCTGCTACTTTACACCTTTCCGGTCTAGACCTTTACTTTGCATTTTTTGTCATTGTTCCTCTTGAATGATTCTAATGCCACCTTCTACTAATGCTCATACTTTCCCCTAAGCACCAGCAGGAAATGGTTTCAGTGCTGTATATAGGATTCCAAATATTAAGAGTGAAACTGACCAGAGTTCTGTTGATTTCATTCTGCTGCCCATATCTTTGTGAGGCAGCAGCAACAAAGACACAAACTTTATCTGCACACTCAGGAAGTCAGCCCTGCATCTACTTAAATCTTAAATAGTATCTTTGCAGTCAGAAAGATTAGAAACATAGGCTCCCACATGCCTCAAGGAAGGTTTTCAACTCAATGCTAGGTGATTAGATTTTTTTTAAACCTGGAATATTACAATATTTTTAGACTGTAAGCTCCTTAGAGCAGGGATTGTTTCTCTATTCTGTGGAAAGCTCTATGTCTACCATCAATACTTAAAACATAATGAAAAATAAATACAAGCAAAGTTAGGCATCTCATACAAGTTCACAGATGGTTTTGCTTACAAGTAAATTGTATACTGAACAATAAAAATTATAGGCTATAGCCATTAACTCATCATTGTCTCAGAATCTTGCACTAAGACTGGACAGCAAGGATTAGCCATCTGATCAACAGATGTCTCATTTCCCCAAATCCCTTATCAAGATTTAAGAGTCCCAGCCCCCTATGCACACTGGCCCCCTGACAGTCAGTTTCCAGTAACATTAATCTACCTTTCTGCTCACCACATGCCCCAAAAGGGTGCAGCTGTTAAAGCTCATTACTTGAGCAGTGAATCACAGGAAAGACTGCTAGAGGGGGCGTGATAAAAGAAGGAGAAAGTACTTTCATGTATTACAGTAGAACCTCAGAGTTATGAACACCTTGTTAATGGAGGTTGTTCATAACTCTGAAACGTTTAGTTCTGAACAAAACATTATAGTTGTTCTTTCAGAAATTTACAACTAAGCATTGACTTAATACAGCTTTGAAACTTTAACATGCAGAAGAAAGATGCTTTTAACCATCTTAATTTAAATGAAACAAGCACAGAAACTGTTTCCTTACCTTTTATTTTTTTTAATAGTTTACATTTGCAGGGGTTCTCAAGCTTCATTGCACTGTGATCCCCTTCTGACAATAAAAATTACTACATGACCCCAGGAGAGGGGAACAAAGTCTGAGCCCACCAGAACCCTCCTATCCTGGGTGGGCCAAAGCCTGAACCCCACAGCCCCGGGTGGGGGGGACCAAGCTGAAGCCCAAGGGCTTCAGCCCCAGGCAGGAAACCAGTAACCTGAGCACCTCTGCCCAGGGCTGAAGTCCTCAGACTTTGGCTTTGGCCCTAGGAGGTGGGGCTCGGGCTTCTGCCTTGGGCCCCAGCAAATCTAAGCCAGACCCAGTGACCCCATTGAAATGGGGTTGCAACTTACTTTGGAGTCCCAACGCACAGTTTGAGAACCGCTGGTGTTTGCTTTTGCTTTTTCTTTTTGGTCTTTGCAGCCTGATTCCATACTTCCAGTTCCAAATGAGGGGTGTGGTTGACTGATCAGTTTGTAACTCTGTTGTTTTTAACTCTGAGGTTCTACTGTATACAACTGAAAGACTACTCTGAATGCTTTAATCTGTTATAGGAAAAAACATTACCTTGATTTCAATGTTTCCCACTTTGGCAGTTGATCTTATAATTGGTCTTCCAACCAAAGCTGGAAAGATGTGCTCCGGAAAATTTGAGCCTGCATACCCACATTTCACAAACTGGAAAGAAAGAAGTTGAATAATTTGGTTAGTTAATATATGCATCACATTTGTTTATTACTATTAAAAACATTTTAATCTTTGGGGGGAAATTTCAAATGCAGGTAAGGAATTTAAGAAAGTAAGTCATGTTGTATTAATTTCGATGTAATAAAGGGGCCAAAAGAGTTCAAGGTGTTAACGTGATCCTGACTTCCAACATTAAACAGTTTGAACAAGGTTCGAAGTTTGGAATACAGTGACCTCGGCCTGCTGCGTTCCATGGCAAACAGATCATTAAAAATCCTTTTATTAAAGATACTCAGAAGAAGGAAAAACAGTAAAAGCATTTGAAATGTAAAATATTAAATAGGGCTCTCATTTTAACAACGTCACTTGTTCCCTTTCCCTATAGCTTGAGAGTTTTTAGAAAGGGTGGAGGGAAGCCTCTTCAGTGGTAAAGAAGGTAACTACTGTCGTTTTGGGGAAAAACAAAGAAATTAACTGAGATGGGCTGGAGCTATTATTGCTTTTGTTGTTAAAGCCCATCCCATTTCTGAAGGCGACAAAACAAAAACACACACACACAAGGGGTGATAGAAAAGAAAAGCAAAGAGAGAAAATGCAGCTTCTATCTCTGGTGTTGACTCTCACATGCATCCTCACCGCTGAAAAAAACAGATAGCACAGAGACTTATTACCCACTCTGAGACCTGGCAAACTTATACCAGCAGAGGCCTATTTAGGTCATTGCTTTAAGCTACCTCTTTCTGGTCACAGGCTCACAGCAATGCTGCAAAACATGCAGTCTTGGCCAGACTCTCAGACAGAAGGAAAAAGGAGCGAGAGACATGAAAGAAAAGAAATAAGGTAAGGAAGGAAAAAGATATATTGGGGGGAGATGGGAGAAGAGAGTCTCACATCCCAAGTGATGTGTGGGATGCGAGACTTGTGGGGGTAGTGATGTCATCTGGCCCGGTTTGGTCAGGACATCTTTCAGGAATAGGATAAAGAAGATCTGAGCTCCGAGGAGACAGTGGCCATCATGGTGAAGCTCATTCTAGTGAGCAATTATTCTCCCCAAAGTCTCTCTCTTTAAGGACCCCACAAGGCAGTGATGGCTGGAAAAGACCATCCTCTCATTATTTTGTCCAACAATTAGGCCTAGTTCCCAATACACCAATTTTGGTTTACTGATTTCCACTTCCACACTTTTCTTGTTTACCAAGAATGATCTTAACGTAGTCCTTAAGTAATATCCGTAGACCTTTTTGCTTGAACTAATTCAGTCTGTCCCACTTTTGCACCTTTTCCCATCAATATTTGTTGTCATAGGTTATTGTGACATCTAATGAACGTACACTCACTTTTTATAGTTGAGGTCACAATTAGGGTAAATTTGTAGGCCCAAATGTACATTTACAAGTCTCTGCCTAGAACTTCAATACTCATTTTAAAGTAGTTTTAGAAAGTTTTTTTAAGCACATATCTGAAATTTTGAAGCGAAACCTCCTGTTTCATTTGCTAGAGATACGCTGAGACCTCTGACCTTAACTATACTGTATTTGGCTCAACTCCCCCACCATTCTACAAATCTACATTGATCATCTTTCAGGGGGTCCTCTGGCAGCAAGCAGGTTACTTGTCAAGCCCTTAGGGCCTGTCTGTACTGCCCCATAGTTTGGGCTAATGGAGTATGAATAGCAGTGCACAAGTGCTGTCCTGTAACTCCCAGGTGTGGATACTGCAGGTGCAAACTGAAAAGTTCTGCTGCAAACTCAGGACTCTTCAGTTTGCGTCCACATAAGGGAGTAATAGCACAGCACTTTAGTGTCCGTTGCTATTCACAGCTCTTCAGTCCAAACTGCAGGGCAGTGTAGACAGGCCCCAAGAGTAATAAGGCATTATTAAAATTATACTTGAAAGAACTTAATGTAAGTCTACATTTTCTAAGATGTAGGACATGCTACCCTGGGAAAGGGTGTTTTTTGTTTTATTTTGGGGGGTGGGAGTGGTTAGCCGTGGGAGCAGACAGATTTCAAGTTTTCTCTAGCATTTCTGCTGTGTCTATAAAAACAAAAAAAGTCTCCAGTTGTTATGGTTGTGGAGAAATACTTGGATTATTTTTTGAAAGCTAACTGATGCAGTAATTTCTGCCTGAATTCTAAAGTGTGAACTATCCTATTCATGTCAACTGATATTAACTCAAATGCCACTTAGAATACTTTAAATATCAGCATTGCTCAAAGCATGTAAGAAAGGAGGAAAAATATATTGTCAAGATATACACCATTACTTCCATGAGGGAAGAGGAGAAGTGGTGGTGCATGAAGATCTATACATTAAAAGAAACAGCAGGCCTTTAACATTCCAGGGGCGGGGCGGGGGGTTAGGGCAGGAGGCATGTTTGGGGGTTTTCTGCCCCCCCAAAGGGAGGCTCAACTTTCATAAGTTTGGGAAATGTGGATATAAGTTAAGAACCTTAAATACAATGGCAATAATTACAATTCATTTAATATGGCTCCTTACCTAGTAGCTGCTACACTTTTACTTAGCAAAACCAATTTGCATTCAGCAATAGAAAAACATGATGCAGGGCAAAAAACTTTTGTCACCCTCGCTTTTCTTCTTGTACATCACCTCCATTTTTAATGTGTTCTCTGCCAGTTGAGTCAACTTGACATGTCTGAGGGTTAGGAAAAGTGTTCTTGAGCTTATCAACTCCTCTCCACAAGTCCCAACTCCTTTCCAAAGATGAAAGGTCTCCTTCTGCAATATGGTATGAAATGGCAAGGCAAGGGCTCGTCAGCCCTTCTGCTTATTCTGAGGCTATCAATAGCTAGGACTTATACAGATGTTGTCTCTACATGCATCAGGTGCTGCTCCTATTTATGAATGCAATTAATGGCCAACCGTATTCTGATCGGGCTGAATAGGTTGGAGCCCAAAATCTTTTTGCCAATGCACTTATTTCCATGAGTATCAGAGAGTCTGAAAAGCTATGAAGCCAGTCTAATTAATGGGGGAATAGAGCATCACAAGCCTATTATCCCAATCTGATCAAACATGCACTTTAATACAAAAATGCATGTGACCTCATATGCTTTTATATTAAATTACATGAACAGATGAGTACAATGGTCCCATTTAAAGCATCGGGAAAGTCAATTTGCCTTAACACAGCTGAGGTCACTCAAGTTTGATCAAGTAGGGGTATGTATTACTTTGGGAATCTGCTGGAGATGGAAACCTTATGGAACAATGAAGTGCATTATCGAAAGTGCTGTCTGCAATATGCAGGTAGAAAGAAGTGCTTTCCCCATAACTTATTTCCATGCTTCTAAGGTTTTGGATGGCTGGAGTGTGCCCTGCTGAAATGTTAAATGCCACTAAATGTAATTTTTGTTCACTAATGTCTTAGTTTTTTTATACAGGTGCACAGACTTCAGAAGCAGCTTCAAGGCTGATATGCCTTAGTAAACTGTGTGCCTGCCACACCTTATTCACAATCCTCCAGATTTAGCAGTGGTCAGCTGTAGGGAACTTCTATGAAGGAGTCTATGTAAATACTCACTTCCCAAAACACTCCATCAGAGCCTCTCATGGACTCCAGAAACTCCCCTCAGCCACAAGCAGCTGCAGCAGCACTATACCAGTAAATCTGCCTATTGCTTTCCCTCCACCCCCCCATGCCAGTATTAAGTAAACCTCTCAACCTTCAAAACACACCAACACGAGAGACCTGCAAGTGTGAAGGATGCCATGCTGGCCAAGACTACGTGTTGAAATGATCTCCAAAATCGAAAGCATGAGTCTTTATAGCTTGTGCTGGGTACAGGGCCAAGTTCTAAAGCTGAGGGCTGTCACAAACACTCATTCTCTGCAGACTGGGCAGAGGATGATATACAACACAGATACACCTACCAGGAGCGTGACAAAAGTTAAATGTGCAATAAATGAGTGAAAGGTGAAATGTTTGTTCTGGTGATTCATACACTTACAATCTACAAATCATCATAGTTTAAGTTCTACAATCCTGTTCTAAAGAGGTCTTTTCCCAGAGCAAGTCACACACAACCATACCTCCACATTGATCAGCAGCAAGGCTTGAACTGCTGCACCTTGACAGCTCCAGCTTAGGTCCTTATTATTTGAACTACAGGAGTAACTGCCAGTTCCTTTCTAGATCAGCCGAGAGAAGGACTTAACATGCAGTATCCCAGAGGGTTACACAACTATTTACTAGTCAGCAGCAGAATACTGATGATCAGGAATCCTGGGTTCTATCCCTGGCTCCGGAAGAAGAGTGGGGTTTACAGTACAGCTAAACTTATTTAGTTACTCTGAAAGGCAGTGAAGTACAGTGGATAAGAGCAAGGTTTGTCACATTAGAAACCTGGGTTCACAGTGTATTTGCATAAGCCTTCTGCTAACCTATTTAAAAACAGGGGAAAGGGAATTTTCAGCGGCTTGTCCCTCATCTTCTGGATTGGGGTTCATGGCCCCTTGGTCAATAATAAGTTTGGCAAGTCTCACAGGAATTTAAATAGCATTTAGATGAGACCTGAACTCTTGGTCTCCTCTTTCCCAGCTCAGGCAACCTTTCCCTAGGCCACAGGAAGATCTGGTGAATGAAGGTGGTCAGACTTTTTTTTAAAAAAGGATTCCTAGAAGTTAATTATGAGATTCATATTGCAGCACAGTTTTCATCATCAAATTTAAATTCAGCAGCTTCAGACTACTGAACTTATTTGACACTATGGCTACAAAGTTATAACACTTTATGTACTGACATATAGCTGATATTCTAGGATTCAGCACAAGGAGTAACAATGTCGCCAAAGAAAAAGGACCAGAGTGTTTTTGATTTCTTGCTAAACGAGTAAAAACGAAAAGTGAGACACTCGCCAGCAAAAAATAAAATAAAATCACAAACATCTATTTTTCAGCAGCTTATTACAACCCTTCCAGAACTTCAAACTATAAAACCAATACACTCAAAAAACTGTAATTAGTCAAGGATAATCCATTTTTCATTTTACTAAAAAACTCAAAGACCCCAGATATTTGCAATTCTTTCCACTGGCAAACAAACTCTCTAATGCAACCAAAATTGAGGTGTATGTTCCTTATGTTCCTTGGGGCAGTTATCAAATTCCAAGTTCAGCACAACTAAGTATATTGTAAACGTTTAACAGCAGTAACATTTAAATGCAACATCGCATCTTACAAAATAGTGAAGAACTATTCATAGAAAAACATCTTTGCAAGATGTACGTCATATATTATAATACACAGAACAAACGTCTATTGTACATATACTTACAAGCGTGTTTTAAGAATAGTTACTTAGTTTGCCTAGTGTGTGCAAGAATCCGGTGTATAAGAAATAATTTTACCATATATAGTTTCCTCTTCTTAGCATTGTGGTTCAAATTGGTGCTCTCACTTCCCACTGAGTCATCAAGCGGTAAGAACATACAGTGTATAAATATTCTTTCAAATAAAAATAAATACACACAGGCTACATCTGCTCACAAACCCGTCTTGAGACCAATTTTATACTGAACAATCTTGTACCTCATCAAGTCTCAATGTTAACATAGTTTAAAGTAGTGTAAATCTCTTGGACAAAAGAATTTTAAATATAATTAGGACAACACTCCAGACCTAAAGTAACTTACTTACTATTTGTTCTAAAGAAAAAGCATAAAATCTAGAATGTCTGAGGTGGATGATAAGACCCTACTGCTGACCTTATGAAAGGTCCTCCTACATTACATGTGTTGTGAAAACATATTTTTAAATTACCTTTTCTTAAAGACAGATTGCAATAAGATCCACAATAATCACATAGTACAGTAAGCATTACAAGAACTGCAGGTTTCCAATCAATTTATACAAGATTTTTAAAGAAGAAAATTAATGCATTTTGGCTACGATTGGTAAGGTAGTTCATACACAACATTTTATGTTATATTTCTGGAGTTTAACTACAGGCCAGTCAGCCTCACCTCAGTCCCTGGAAAAATCATAGAGCAGGTCCTCAAGGAATCAATTCTGAAGCACTTAGAGAGGAAAGTGATCAGGGACGGTCAGCATGGATTCACCAAGGGCAAGTCATGCCTGACTAACCTAACTGCCTTCTATGATGAGATAACTGGCTCTGTGGATGAGGGGAAAGCAGTGGACGTGTTATTCCTTGACTTTAGCAAAGCTTTTGATACGGTCTCCCACAGTATTCTTGCCAGCAAGTTAAAGTATTGCTGTTGAATGGATCAAGGTGGGAGAAGCTGGCAATCATCGAGCTAAGGGTAGTGATCAAAGGTTAGTGGCAGCAGTATCAGAGAGGTCCAAGGGTGTCTGAGGCCGGTTTTTGTTTAATATCTCATTAATGACCTGAGGATGCGTGGACTGCACATGAGCTCAGCAGTTGCAGAGACAGAATGGGAGGAGCGGTAATCATTGAGGTAGGGATAGGATACAGAGGATCTAGACAAATTAGAGGATTGGGCCAAAAGAAATCTGATGAGGGTTCAACAAGGAAAAAGTGCAGAGTCCTGCACTTAGGACGGAGGAATCCCATGCACTGCTACAGACTAGGGACGGAGTGGCTAGGCAGCAGTTCTGCAGAAAAGGACCTAGAGGTTACAATGGACAAGAAGCTGGATAAGAGTCGACAGTATGCCCTTGTTGCCAAGAAGGCTAATGGCATTTTGGGCTGTATAAGTAGGAGCATTGCCTGCAGATGGAAGGACATGATCATTCCCTTCTATTCAACATTGGTGAGGCCTCATCTGGAGCACTGTGTCCAGTTTTGGGCCCCACACTACAATAAGGATGTGGAAAAATTGGAAAGAGTCCAGCGGAAGGCAGCAAAAATTATTAGGGGGCTGGAGCAATTGACTTATGAGGAAAGGCTGAGGGAACTGGGATTGTTTAGTGTGCAGAAGAGAAGAATGAGGGGGGGATTTGATAGCTGCTTTGAACTATCTGAAAGGGGGTTCCAAAGAGGATGGATCTAGACTGTTCTCAGTGGTACCTGATGTTAGAACAAGGAGTAATGGTCTCAAGTTGCAATGGGAGAGGTTTAGGTTGGATATTAGGAAAAACTCTTTCACTAGGAGGGTGGTGAAGCACTGGAATGGGTTACCTTGGGAGGTAGTGGAATCTTCTTCTTTAGAGGTTTTAAAGGTCAGGCCTGACAAAGCCCTGGCTGGGATGATTTAGCTGGGAAGTGGTCCTGCTTCGAGCAGGGGGCTAGACTAGATGACTCCTGAGTGGTCCCTTCCAAACTTGATATTCTATGAATGCTAAATCATAGTGTATTCATTCATCTTATCATGAAAATATTTTATTTAAAATAAGGCAGCTTTGTCTATCATAGTATAACATTGATAGTGAAAATTTATGGCTTTAACTCAATTTATGGCTCAATTTATTCTTCTCAAAAACTGGGTTTTTCTTATGTTGAAAAATTATTTTTCTGACATAATTTAGGTTACAGACCTAAATGATATCAAGTAATTATTCCCCTAACCTGCTAAAATTAAGCATGTTTCTAGGACTACTTATATGTTAAAATTAAGCATTTGCCCAAGGGACTGTCTACACACAAAAATGATACCAGTATAGTCAGTACAAAGCTGTTTCACACTGGTACATCTGTTCCCATACAGAAAGGGGAATAAGCAGCACTTGTATAATGGTGTCCACACTAGGAATTCTATGGATAGTTACTTCAGTTTATCAAAAATCAATCACATCCCTAACCAAAATAGTTACACTTGTACAAAAACTGTGCATAGACCAGGCCTAAGTGACTGAAGTTTGGACCAAAAACAAAAGCAGTTATTTTACTATAGTTCATTTCAAGTATGCAGTATAAGTAAGTCATGGTCATTGTCTCCATAATTAACATATTCCAACAAATTTACAAATAAACACGATAAAGAGACAGATCCTGAGAGCATCTAAAACTCCCATCGAAATCAACCTCTCAGGATCAGGCCCTCAAGAGCTTTAAGGGTTTATAAAGATAACCTGCAAAGCATTCTTCTGACATTTCTGTATGATATATAGAGATGATCTAATGGTTTTAGGCTCTGCCATTCCAAAAACAAACAAACAAACAAAACCCCTAACCTTTGAAGTATTGGAATTGTCAAATCTGGCCTCTTTCCCTAATTTTCCTGGAGCACTTTCTTGGAGGTTTCAGATGTTTATTGTGAGAGACCATGTTTTAATTTACATGGCAGGGATGTTGAAACTTTAACAAAGATATCCTTTGTCTCAAATGCTCATTAGTCTTTGGCGTTAAGTGGGTGTTAAGACTTCCTTTTTGTAAGTCATTTCCTTCCCAGTTGCTTGACTCAAAGGCTCTGTCTCTTGCTGATGTCAGTTTCACTAGTTTAAAGTCCATTTTGGTCAATTTCACAATCATAGGATTTTAAAAAATATAAATTTCATTATTTCAGCTATTTAAATTTGAAATTTCATGGTATTGTAATTTTAGGGGTCCTGACCCATAAAGGAGTTTTTTGTTGTTGTGGTTTTGTTTTTTTGGTTCTCTCTCTTTTTGGGGGGGCGGGGGAGGGGGGAGAGTCACAAGGTCATTGCAGGGGAATTTGTGGTACTGCTACCCTTACTTCTGTGCTCCAGATGGCAGCGGCACTCCCTTCAGAGCTGGGCAGCTGGAGAGCAGCAGCTGCTAGCCAGGAGCTCACCTCTGAAGGCAGAGCCATCACCAGCAGCACCACAAAACGAAGGATAGTATGGCATGATAGTGCTACCCTTACTTCTGCTCTGCTGCTAGCAGGACACTGCCTTCAGAGCTGGGTGCCTGGCTAACAACCGCTGCTCTCCAGTCACCCAGATCTGAAGGCAGCTCAGAAGCAAGGGTGGCAATACCCCCCTAAAATAACTTTTGTGACCCTCCTGCAACTCTCTTTTCAGTCAGGACCCTCAATTTGAGAAATGTCTCCCCTGTGAAATCTGTATAGTATAGAGTAAAAGCACACAAGAGACCAGATTTCACGATCTGTGATGCGTTTTTCATGGCCAGGAATTTGGTAGGGCCCTATATATCATCAACCAACATAGCGGTAAAGGTGCTAAACAGTACTTACATTATGCGTTAAAGACGGTTTCAAGTGATGTTAGCTCACTTGAGTTACCTTATGTGTTTTTAAAGCGCACCTCTTTTCCTACGGCTTGTCTACACTTACAGCACTGCACTGTTCTAGAGCTTAGTGAAGACACTACCTACATTGATAGGACAGCTTCTCCTGTCAACACAGGTACTCCACTTCCCTGAGAGGCGGTAGCTATATTGACAGGAGAAGCCCTCCAGTCAACATAGTGCCATCTACACTGGGAGTTGGGTCAATATAACTGCGTTGCTTAGGGGTGTGAGTTTTCCATATGTTTGTAGCGTAGACCAGAGCCTCATCTTGACAGGTTCATAAAGTCTTTCCAGGTAGACAAAAACTGAATTTCTAATGAGAGCGGAAAAACCAAAGCCCCACAACCTTTCAGGCCTTCTTTACCAAAAAAGGGAAAAGAGGAGAGAAACCCAATTTTTGGCACTCTGCAGTTTACAGCTCTAAGTCTGTAACTAAAAGTTTTAAAGAGTTACTCTGTGTTTTAGTGATCTAAAGAGACAAGGTGCATGAGGTAATATCTTTGATTGGACCAACTTCTGCTGCTGACAGACAAGCTTTCAAGCTCCATAGAGCTCTTCTGGTTTGGGAAAGTTACTAAGGGGTTGCCTATACTTAGAGTGCTGCAGCGACTTAGCTTAGTGAAGATGCTATCTACGCCAAGGGGAGAGGTTCTCCTTTGGCGTAGTAGGTACTCCACCTACTGCAGAGGCGGTAGCTATGTTTAGAGGAGAAGCCTTAGGATTGACCTTGCACTGTCTACACCAGGAGTTAAGTCAGTACAACTATGTTGCTCCATACCCCTGAGTAACATAGTTATATCAACATAACTTTGTAGCGTAGACCAGAGCTCAGAGTATCACAGCTAAACACAAGATGGAACAGACTGTTAAGCATACGTAGTTAATACATATTTCAAGGGACCATTCGAAGTGAAATGGCCCGTTTCCTCTCTATGACTAGAGGGGTGTTAAGGAAGGGGAGGGGTTGTTAATGGATTATAGATTGTTGTAATAAGCCATAAATCCAGTGGTCTGATCTACACTATAGAATCAGATTGACACAAGGCAGCTTACACTGACCTAACTACATACGTATCTACACAAAAATTTGTTGTTGCTCCCGCTGATGTAACTCACCAGCTACACCAACATAGGGCTTGTCTACACATAAAGCCACTGCGATGCTTCTGGCGAAAACACTCTATGCCAACAGGAGAGAGCTCTCCTGTCAGTATAATAAAACCACCTCTATGAGAGAACATCTCCTGCCAACATAGCGCTCTCCACACTAGCAATTATGTCAGTGTAATTTATGTCGCTCGGGGTTGGGGGATTATTCACACCCCTGTGCAACATAAATTATGCTGACATAAGTGGTACTGTAGGCATAGCTTAGGCCTTATCTACACTATACAGCTGTCATCAAAAGTCAGATTGCATTGATAAAAAGTGGTGAAAGTGTACACGCAACAATGCTCTTCCCACCGATTTAGCTCTCCTGCTTTGCTGACATAATAAAACCACCTTGACAAGCGGCACAGAGCTTTTTGCGACAAAGTTGGAGCAATGCCATGTCAGTACAGACAGCGCACTTGCTCCTGTCACCCTAAGTGGCCTCCAGGTGGTGTCTCACAATGCTCATCATGATGGCTCTGGTAAGTAGTTCCTCCTCTGCTGCCTGAAGCCAGGTACGCAGGCATGCACCCCCGTCCCTTTGAAGCCCCAGGAATTTTTGAAATTCCGTTTCCTGTTTGCTCTGCGTGGACAACCCACATCATATATGTTCCCAGCTGACCATGCCGGCTTTCACACTCCCACCTGGAGTACACCAGAGTTGCTGCATTTGTTGGGTGCGTTGGGAGAGGAAGCTACGCAGTTGCAGCTCCGATCTAGCCATAGTATCTTGACACCTAGGAACACATTGCTCATGGTATAGATGAGATGGGGCACAAAAGGGACATGCAGCAGTGCCGTGACACACACATACACACCATGTAATTACTGCAGGAGTTGTATGACCATGTAAATTAGGTTAACTTCATTTTGTAGCACAGACATGACCAGTGTCTCTGTTTCAGTCCATGATTTTTAGCATCTAGCAAAGTTATGAACTTAAGCTCACAGGCTCATCTTTTGAAAGTGTTGTGCAGGTTTCCTCTGAGGATAAGAACTGACAGAGTGATCACTTTGTGAAAAGTGTTTAGTCATAATGATATGATGTTTTTGTCTTTTATCATTTTCTTGTCAGAGTTCATTAGGAGCAGAGTGATTGACTGGTTCTAGCCACACTTATAGTTTAGTGAGCTAAAGTTATTTAACATAAACCAACCTCTGTTTTCTGCCCTCATCACTGAACAGATTTTTTTGAAGACACTCCAAGAAGATAGGCTAGCCTGCATGCTAAAATAAACAATGCAGGAGCATTAACAATAATTACCAATATTAGAGGCTACTTTAGTCTAAAGCCAATCAATTTTTTTATTAGTTTCCAATACCTCATTCTGCCTGTAAAAGCACAACTCACAGTAAGAAAATCTTTCAGCTCTAAATATTCTCATTCTCTTTATCCTCTTTTTATACACACTATATTTAATATTATACACAGACACACCAAGAAATCCCATCAGTAGTCAATTTTAGCCTATGAGAGATGTGAGCTACTGGGCTTAGTGGACAAGCATCCACATTACCCCAAAACAGCACAGTGAGCACTGATGTGCTCCCAAGGGTGGAGAGGCCCAGAGCACTGAGTTACTCTGTTGTTCTTTGGCTGCATCTATACTGTAAAAAATAATCAGACAGGTAGTTTGCCCCCAGCAAAACCCTGCTTATGGTGGCAGCAATAAAAGCTACAGCTGATGGGGGCAGAAGCCTTTTTACCATCTCAGAACTGCCCAACTCCCGCTGCGCTGGCAGTAGCCTAGGGAGCTGCTCCAGCTCCACATTACAGAACTTTTTCTGCTTTGGTATGGGATGCCAGGGCGGGTGGTGGGTTGGTACTGGGAGGTGAAAGAGATCCCGTCTAGGGGAGCCCCCAGGTAGTGGGGAGGGAGAGGTCCATGGGGCTGTGGAGCTCTGGGGGATTTCCATGTGGATGGGTTGTGGTCCTTTAGGGGAGTGAGATGGGAGGAAATTCACTTGGGCAGGATGCAGAACTCTAGGGCTACAGGAGGGTTTATCTATGGGGCGGGTTGTGGAGTTGGGAGGAAGGCAGGTCGGTGCAGGGAGAGGGAAGGAGATCATGGGAAGGGGGAGGGAACAGGTCAGTTCCGGGAGGGGAAAGGAGATCTGCAGGTGGGGGAGGCCAGTGCCGAGAGGGGGAAGAGGATCTTGTCAGGGGAGGGCAGTGCCAAGGGGAGGGGAGAAGATTCGGGGGGAGAGGGGGGTCAGGCCGGGGCCAGGATGAAGATTCAGTAGGACCAGGTAGGCCAGGAAGGAAGAAAATCACATGGGGAGGGCAGGTTGGGAGATGGGGGGCAGTAAGGGGAAGGAGATCCTGGCCAGGGGTGGCGGGGGCAGGCCGGTGCGGGGCAAAGGAAGGAAATCCTGCCCCCCCTACCCTCCGGGATGAAGACTCCGTAGGACCAGGCAGGTCGGGAGGAGAGAAAGATCCCAGCAGAGTGGGAGGGGCGGGCGGCAGGCCAGGAACGAAGGAAATCTCACGTGGGGGGGGGGCCCTGAGGGGAAGCGGATTCTGCCCCGAGGTCCTATTGACAATGCCAGGGGAAGCGGGCGGGCAGCAGGCCGGGAGGAGAGGAAGATCCCGGCGGCTAGGCGGCGCTGGGAAGAGGGGCATCCCACTCGGGGAGGAGAGGAGGGGAAGGAGATCCCGGCTGCGTGAGGCGGGCAGCCGGCCTGGGCCAGAACAGGGAGGGGATCTCGCCCGGCGGGGAGTCTCTCAAGCGGCCCCTTCCCCGCTCCGCCCGCAGCGAGCTGTGCCGAGTGACAGGCGCTGGGGGTGGCCCCGCTGCCGGCCGGCCGGCGCCCCGGGGAGCTGGGCCCGTCGCTGCTCCTGGAGCTCGCGGGGGAGCCGGAGCCCCAGTCCCTGCCCGGCGCCCCGCCCGGCCGCTCACCCCGGTGCCGTTGTCGCACACCACCACCTTCCTGCCCAGCGCGTCCATGCTCCGCTCCGCGTGCGTCACCCGCTGCCGCCCGCCGTCTGCGCTCAGCGCTGACTGACGCGCCACCGCCTCCAATCAGCGACCGGCTCGGCGCTGCCGCCTGCAGTTCCCGCTGCGGTCCGACCCCTTGGGGCGCGCCGTCTGGCGTCGGGTCCGTTGCCGTCGTGGTTGTCATGGCGGTGGCGGCTCCTCGTGCAGGGCGCGGGCTGCTGGCTGCGGCCCGGAGGGTGTGAGAGGTGAACGGGGCCGGGCCGCAGCCAGCAGCCCGCGCCCTGCACGAGGAGCTGCTACCGCCATGACAACCACGTCGCCCCCGCCATGACGCCCCCGCGACATACAAATAGCTGCTCCGCCCATGGCACCCCCGCCCCCAAGGCACCCCCGCCCCATGGGCACCTCCCCTACCCCATACACACACACAGCCTGCATCTACCCCCCCAGGCACTGCTCTGCCCCAGCCCTCCCATACACGTAGCCCCACCACGCCCCTCGCAGACACCTCCCACCCCCATACACACAGCTCCAATACTGCCCCGTGTCACCCTTGGCTACCCCCACTGCCCCAGCCTGACACAACCGCCATCCCCATGGGCATCCTGCCCCCATTGTCACCCCTGCACCCCCAGAGATACCCCCTCCCGCCACCTGACAACCCCCACGTCTGTGGGCACCCCTGTCCCCCATGGTCACCCCTCTACCTCAGCCTGAGACAACCCCCATCCCCATGGACATGCCCTCTTTGGCCCATAGCTCCATAATCCCCCCACATACAGTGGCCCAGAGTGCCACAGCCCCTCCCTTCCCCCCCGAGTGCTCCCATAGATACACCCTCCTACTGCCCTACAGTTCTACATCGCACTCTCGTAGAATTCCTTCCATCCCACTGCCCTAGAGGGCCACAACCCATCCCCATGGAAATCCCCTACTGCCCCAGAGCTCCACAGTGACTCACCCCTGTGGACCTTCCCCCCACCCCCACTGCCTGAGAGCGCCTCATCCCCATGGACACCCCCTGCCCCAGAGTTCCACAACACACCCATATTCAAACAGTCCCTCTACAACACTCCTCCCTCATAAATCAAATACCTAGGAAAAATGACTAGGTCCTCTGAGTTATTTAGGTATCTGCAAACCTAAAAGATCCCCTTCTACTCATTTGAAAAATATGGAATGAAGTCATCAGGCATGTTCTAACAAGGAACTAGGTGAGGCAAGGCACCTTATGTATAATCAGAAATAGTTTGTGTTATCAGTATATTAAATCCAGTCTTTAGTTGAGCTCAATACAGGCAAAGGGAGGGATAAATGATCCTTTTACTGAACATGTTTCCATGACAGTTTCATTTTCTGATGCTTTACATATAATGAACTTATTAGACTATTCATTTCTGTTGGTTATAAATATAAAGTGACACAATGGCAAGTTTTAAATAACTACCTTTATATAGTTAAAAGGACTTTGGTATGTTTACCCTTTTGGTACAATTTTTACTCTCTCATATCTACAATATCCTCTTAGAAATCTATAAATAGAATGTCCTTCCTTAACAGTTTTGTGCTTTTCTGCTTGGCAAACATTTTGCATTTTTCAGTGGGCTCCAAATAACGAATGAAATAAACATGTTTTCTTACTTTGCTTCTTAACATCTGCTTTTCTTGCACACCCCAAATTCCCCTTGACTTCAATGAAATTTTTGGATGGATAAGAAATGTCTGGAAATGTCAGGCCAACATTGGAGGTAGTGTTTTCTAGTTAAACATAGTGAAGGGCACATAAGCACAATTTGGGGGTGGGTTTGGGAGGGTCCTAAATAAATAGTGGCCATTGTGTTGTTCTTTGATGCCTTTAAAATGCTAAATTTTTAAGTGCAATCTTGGGGAACATTCAGATTTTTTAAAAAATCAGAATTTGGGTCTAATACTTAACAGGTTTTTAAACTAATTATGTGCAGATTTTGAGAATGATGAAGAGACAGGGAGTTATGTAGTAGGATGAGGAGGCTACCCAAGCAAAGATGGAATAATTCAGTGTGATACAGCTATAATGGAAGGGCCGCATCCTGGTCATTTTGGAGCAGCAGCAGCTTTGACTGGGCATGACCGTACATTTATTTATAAATGTATATATATGTGTATTAATGTATACTTTTAAAAAAATGTATGAAGTCTTGGGATAAAAGTGAGGGCCTTAAAGTTAGAACTGTGCAAATAACTAATTTTTTGGTTTGCTAGTTAGCTGAACTGAAATTTGTTTAAAAAAAAAGTTTCAGGTTGACTTGAAAGCTTTAGTACTTTTTGGTGAACTGACAGTTTAAAAAAAATTGTTTTTGACTTGAAATGAAATGTTTGATTTTTTTTAACTTTTTAAAAATGAAACAGGTAAACTTAGTTTTGAAACAAACTTGAAACATTTCTTTTAGAATATGTCAAAACATGCAATTTGGGGGAAATTTTTTTTGGAGGGTTTGGTGGAGAAGGGTTGACCAAAACAGTTCGGGGAATTTGACATGAATTTAAAAAATGTTTTGTTTGACCCAAATGTGCATTTTATGGTGAAAAAAGTTTTGTCTGAAAAATTTCACTCAGCTCTACTTGCAGAACTGATTTAGAGCTTTTTTTTTTAATGGAAACCTAACGCCTATCAATCCTGAAATATTAACTAGCAACTGAGGCTAACACCACTCAACTCATTTACCCATAAGGTAGTGTGATTTAAAATACAACACCAAAACCAAACTCAAGATTTATCTTATCAGAGCCATGTATTTTCAATATTACTTTATAGTGTAGAATACCTTTTTTGAGGTCAAAGGGTCTAGGGCAGAAAAATCTGGCAGGAGAAAACCTAGGAATATATCAAGTTAGGGCAAAATATTAAGCGTGCAGTGTAAATTTGGTCTGTATCTAGTCTGTGTTCGTTATGTTTAGGGCAAGATAGAAGCTCTAATATCTAGTTGTTTTGGAGGTCATATAAAAAAAATCAAAAGATTTTTTAAAAAAATAATACCCTTCCTAATCTTGGAACCTAATATTTGTATATGTCTTTGTTTTAATTTTAAGTATTTTAGCCCTTGTTTTTGTTGTTGCGCTGATTTAGAAAATATAACCATTGCATAAAAATTGTGTAAAAATGTAATTTTCATTCTGAAAAAGAATCGGAACACCACTTGCTGTAACTGATAAAGTCATGGAGACAACTACCTACTGTATGCTGGTTAGAAAGGGTGCTGTGGCTTTTGCAAGAGAACAAGACTTCACAATAGAAGATAATAAAAACCTAATGACTAAGCAGAGTGCTGAAGCTTATCAGATAATGTACTACAGCTGACCTGTATTGATATGAATGGATTTTCATGGACTTTCATATTAAGAGGTCTCTCTGAGCTATCTTGATATGCATACATACACACAGAAACTATTCTAATGTGAATGGGAGTTACCTGCACACATAAACAGGAGAATAAACTCTAAAAGACAGATTCTCTGCTGTCCCAGAGTTCTTCGCTGTACTAAATGAAAAGGGGGTGCAGAGAGCTCCCTTAATATTTTTATCAGCCCCAACCTAGTTCAGAACAGTGTGCAAGTTGTTATAAATGCTGCCATTTGGTAATGGTTACTAAAAGACTGTCTGTAAGCTTGGAGTTAATGGAGCACAGTACCCTGCAGCTGCACCACTACCATCCCTGTTCCAACCCTTGTCCCCACTCCTCACCATATCCTTTACAGCTGAGGGTGCAGGGGTGCATGGAAGCTGCATACACTTGCTCTTTGCCTGCTCTGGAGTTGAGGCCATTTTCTACCCACTTTGAGCAGAGTTGGGGAAGAGAATCAGCACTTGAAGTGTTAACAGGAAATGTTTCCGTATCAAACTAGTCTTCATAGCTTTGATCTTTTTTTTTCCACTGTGCTGTATTATTCTGCTGCCAAGATTAACATATTAATACAAAAGAACCTCATTAATCTAAACTTCACTAAACAATACATTTTGTAGTCCACATAAAACTACCCCTAAAATTGACTATACATTACATAGGATTGGGTGGACTGTAAAATAGTATATAAAACAAGTCTGAAATGTTCAGCAAGTGCGACTACTTACAATTTTTATAAGCCATTTGACAGAAAGGGTGGCTCCTCCTGCCCTAGCAGATTATGGCCACCTCATTACAATAAAACATCTCTGAGTTTCTCAAATGTCAAAAATCCAAATTGCCATGTTAACAACCACTTGTTTGTGGCCCAAAAATTGTGTTGAAACCAAAAGTTATGAAATCCTGTTTTTGGCTGAAGTTTCTGAATATCTTCTGAGACTATTGTAATGTTGGAGTATATCTCTATTGTATTTTGCCAATATAGTTTCATGTTTGCTTGCTGAATGCCATTTTTGTTGTAGATGAATGTGTTTTCTTTGTACTGAAATTACTTATAACTATTATGAGAAAAATAAAGAGAAGGACTTTGATCAGAATTTTAAATGTAACTGATTTTTCTTTCTCAGTTACGCTAATTCTGGTTGGATGAGCTTAACTAATTCTGCTGGAAGGAGCTTAACTGCCCAAAACCTTTTTGTGGAAATGGCAATGTTCTTTTGTAGATCCAACCATATGATTCTAGAGATAGAGACTTTGACATCTAATAAAATATATATTTACATGTGGAGGGGGAAAACATCTTTAACATTTCTTTGTGGGGTGGTATGACAGGGGGCTTGACACGAACTGCTGAGCCAGCCCTCTGTCATTAGGGAGGGAAATTGGAGCTGGCTAGAGAAAGTTGTGCCTGATTGGCAAAGGGGAAACAGCTGCCAGGTGGTTAGCCTGGGGCTGCATAAAAGCCTCAGAGGAAGGCTAGCAAAGGGGGAAGTCAGAGAGTGGAAGCTTGTCTCTTGTGGTTGCAGAGCCTGGGAAGTCCTTTAGACTGAAACCCCCATGCTGTGTATGGTGAGAAGAGGGTGGGATTTCACGCTGTAAATAAACTGCTCCAGTGATTGCTGAGCCAGAAGGTCTCTGAGTGGTTTTTGGAGCAGAGGCAGGAGCAAAGGGGGCCCTGCTATGCCCTGTTACAGGTGGGGAAAACTTTCTTTTCTAGCCCTCAGGAGTTGACTCTCCACTGCCTTGCACACTCTGTAGTTATTTAGACCTGTACAAAGTGCTACCAAATTAGATTTCTCCACTCGCTTTTGCCAGTGGTAGCATTTTACACTCACTTTTTACAGGGGTAAAATACATGAGCTCCCAGAAGTGGAGAATGAGGCAGCCTCAGGTCTGATATGAAGTCAGTGGAACATCTGGGTATTCATAACCTCTGAAAATCAGATCCTAAATGTCTAAAATTTGGCAACCAAAAACGGAGGTACCCAAAATAAGATAATTCTTTTGAAAATGTAGTCCCAAGTGACTACAGTCATAGAGGGAGTCTGCAGCAGAGCCAGGAATCTGACTCCCTAGTCCTGTGGTTTAACCACAAGACCAACCTTCATCTCCAGATAACAGCAGATATCTTTCAAATATGAATTTTCAAATTAATCCACACCATATAAAGAATAACATTTTAACATGATTCACTGATAATTGAGTCCTAGTAACCTAACTATCTTCTCTCCTCAAATCAAAAAAAGGGGTTTTGGTTTTTGAAATCTGTTTACTCTGCTACTGTGAAATCCACTGAGAGGAACAGACATTGCATTTAACAGCTCCATTCCTTCTGTTACCCTTCTTCACTTTTCAGCATGTAAGAATGACTTTAAAATTCAATTTTGTAAACACTTTACCTCGCTAAAAATGTAACTGTGAAATACTCTGATTCAGGAGAAAAAACGTTGTTATAAGATCTCTGATTTTGAGACTATCCCTTATTTTATTTTTTTAAAAAATTGTTGGAATATTTAGAAAAAATTTCAGAGGACATTACCTTAAATAATAGTAATTTTGATGAATTATTTGATTATTCTGTATTAAAAATGTGGTAAGTACTGGAATTAGAGGTCATTAAGAGTCAAACTGGCTTACGTATGTACATAAACGTATAAGGATAAAAGTTTCTATCAGCAGCAGCAAGGATACTTTGGTGAAGTGATAATTGTGTGCTGACTAGCATCCCGAAACGCTTCCCAGAGAGACATGATACAAGAGCTGGTATAAATTTTAGTGAAGACAATCAAGAAAAAATTCTGCCCTTACAATTGCAAGTGCAGATGGCCCTTGACAGTAAAATTGGTATGGTTCTACTGGTCAAGGACATGCTGTATCCACCACATGGAGTCATGCACAGAGAAGGATTGGGGACGATGGAAGTGTTGGAAGCCTTTAAGGCTGAGATATATTGTTATGTATTTGTGTACATGGGAGAAGAAAGACATTCTGTGCATATTGGAGTCTAGAAAGTGGGAGTCTCAATAATCAGAACAAGAGAAGATGAAGATATAGACAAGGATTTCAGAACACATTGATTCAAGAAAGTAGAGCACGTAGGCAGTGTCACCAAAATGGTGATAGGTTGACTTGCAGATACATAGTAAATAGGCTGCATGGAAGAGTTTGGGAAGGAAAGAATCCTATCTCCTCCCTCAGCTTGGGAGCAGGTTGCAGAAGGGTTATAAGCCTCTACACATGGGTTTTAGTTGGTGGATCCATCTATATGTGGGGTCTACCTCCTTTTTGTGGGGGTCCACAGCAGGCAGTCCTGCAGGTCCCTAATTTCTTTGCACAGTAGAACTTTTCTGGTTCTATTGTCTTTAGGAGGCTCCATGTGATCTGGGCAGGTTGTGCCCCATGTAACTAAAATGAGAGCTGTTATATAACAAAACATGAAATATTATTAATCATAGAACATCTTTTGTTGAAGATTAAACTATCTTTTCCAGAAAACTGCAGTAAGATTTTATTTTTTTTATTTATTTTTTTGCTCAGACTGCCGAGGCACAACAGAAATAATGCATTCATTCTTCAAGTGACCTTTGGATGATACTATGACTCAGTAAAGCCGAAAGCATACCATAGGTGAGACTTAGAAGAGGGAAATGGTGGCCCAGAATAAAGGAATGTGTTACTTAGTTGAAGTAATAAGAGCCTCTTGGCATATGTTCCTATCTTGGAAAGAGAGTGCTAAACTATTCCTGGAACCTCACATTACAAGCTGAGATATAGATATGTGTTGTATATTTCCTTTGAAATACAAGACAATTATAATTTTACAGGGAATTTTGTTTAAGGAGATTACTGCCTATAGACACACATTAGTCCTTTCATAGGCTGCATATTGTATGCCACAAATTAAACACCAGTGTCTTAATGATGCTTGAAGTGCTTAGATACCATGGTGAGTAAAAACATAGATTCCTGAACACGTTATGCTTGCTATTGACATGGAATATAGTAGCCACTTATTTTAAGAGATTGTTGGTTTGAGTTTGGAGTAACGTACACCAAAAATAAAATGAACTGGTGCCGGTCGTAGTAGTTTCAAACAGAGCTTTCATGTGTTAAACATAGATGTTACCTGGAAGGCAAAATGAGCATGGAAGTTATGCATATATCTTGATGGAAAAACATTCTTTTCACCCACCCCTTTTCCATCTGCTAACAGTTACGCCAGGTATAAAGTAACAGAAAATTATTTTATTTAAAAATTATAAATGTCTACATTAGTATGAAAATTCAGACACTTTGCATGTTTGAGTTTGATTTGAATTAATATGTAATGTCTTTGCCAGCTAGCAGATGTATCCCTTTAAACATGCTTTTCTCTAATATTTAGAATATTCACTTTTTAGGTGGTTAATGATTCACTTATTCATAAATGTTTTAAATACACAATTCTGTTAAGCAGAAATTCCAGCAATTACTTTATGCCCATTAGGGTAACAGCTGATTAATAATGTCTGTTCTAGCAGTCCTTTCTCAGGCAAATCTCCTGTTGAAACTGGGAACCATTAGGTATTACCATACTGAATCAGACTTATCATTCACCTAGTCCAGTGGGAGTTTTATTTAAGCGTTTGTCTATATGTAGTTTTTACACTGATTTAATATTAAAACCCAATATAGTTAAATTGGTGCAATCCCCTAGGGTGAACACAGTTATACCAGCATAGTTTATTTCTGACCAGTAGTGTAAAAACAAATACAAACTTTGTGTGTAGGCCAGCCCTAAGTAAGGACTGTAGGATTTTGTCCAAAGGTTTTAACTGAGACAATTGTGTCTTGAATCTTGCCTAGCTCTAGTAAATAGTGTTCTAGTTTCTGAATCTGCCCCCAACCTAGATTCATTGGGCACCCAGGAGTTTTGCCTGAATAAGGACTGCAGGATCACACCTAGCAAGAATTCCTGCAGAAACAATAGCTATTTCTTGCCTTATCTATTGAATTCTTTCGTTTGGTTTGTTAATCTTCAAGCCTCTCTTGCATTTTAACTACATGTGCTGCACATTCTTCTAAATGGATTAATAAATTCTCATTCAGCAAGTAAATCCGCTATACTCTTGACAGCAAGATTTCCAAAGATAACACTTGATCATAGTTTTATGGGATTATTTGTTCATCTGTAAAATATTTTGTTCTCAAAATCAAGTATTCCTTAATCTTAAATCTGGTAGTACAGAATTTTCATTAACTGCTTTAACAAAATAGAGTTAATATTAGTGTCTGAGAAAGGAGCAAGAAAGGAGAGCTTAGTGTTCATCGCATATGAAATACGAATTACATTAGGATTTGATCCTACTTCTTTTGACGTCAATGACAAAATTTTCATTGACTTTATTGGAGCAAGATCAAACCCTTCGTGACAGAAGTTTTCTGCCTACAAATCATGTATACATCCTATGCTGTATTTTGGCTTCCATGGTTTAATCTAAATAGATTGATCTTCTTTAATTAAAATGGTAATTCACTATGGCAGTTTAATGTTTGGGCTTTATGAATCAATATACTGATTATTTGTGCTACCATCTGCCGAGTAATCAAGGAACACCAAATTAATTTCTTTGGGTCTCTTGATGAAGTTCTAGCCATTTAGCTACTTATTTACAGTGCAAATCCAGATGTGGCTAAAATGTATTTTTCTGCAAAATACATTTTTGTTTACATATGTGAAGTTTTTTGAGAAGTTCCTATAAAATGATCATATCTAAAAGGACAGTTTGCATTTTTTTTAAATTTGAGTATTTTTTTACAAAATCCAATTTATAGTAGATCATCCTTTACATAATGTCTTTTATTTTTTTAATCAAAACATTTTTATAAGTGTTTTTCTGCTTCCTTGCAAGGAGGAAACTAAGGCTTTTATCCTGCAAACACACACATGCATAACTTCACTCTGAGTTGAATAGGACTACTCATGAGAGTAACCTTATACACATGAACAAATGCGTACAGCATCTTGATCTAACTGACTGTATGCATGGGGGAACAATTAAACTGACTGTGAAAAGCACAGAGGGTGGTCAAATACACAAAGTGGAAAAAATAGCAAAAGACGTTTCTCTAACTTTTCAGTTATAGCATTATTAGGTGCTACTTATAACTAAAGTTGGTACAAAATCTCCAGAGAAATGTTTTTTTCAAGTTTTCCTTTGAATTAATATTTTATAAATTCTGCACTGTGCTTCAGATATCTGAAGTGTATCATTACCTTGGGACTAACTAATCTGCGTAATATACTATTTCTTGAGAAGTAAATCTGCTGTTTCTGTATATTCATTGGGTCTAATTTCCTGGGATATTCATGGAAATATAACTGTTGATAAGAGAAAAAATATATTGTAAACTGTTTAATTTCACAATTATTTCATATTTCATTCTTATTTTTGCCACCTGAATATTTGTGTCTGCTTATTTTTATGGGAAGATGCTTCCTGTGTGCAGTTAATTCTGGAGATGAACTGGGAAAGGGAACATTTTGGTTGGTGCTGACTACAAATTGGTCAGGATATGAGAGTAGAGAGTATGGACAGGAGGTGGCAGCTCTGAGCAACAGCTTATTGTTACCTTTAATTGTATAATGGCACTTAAACAGCAGCATCTTAGATACTACACATGGGACCCAGGGCTGGTGCAAGGATATTTTGCACCCTAGGCGAAACTTGCAGCTTGCTACCCCCTTCCCCCACAAGCATCGCTTATTATAAACTTTCAAAAATGAATACAGTGGAGTCACCTCTTATGCGGGGATTAGAGTTTCTAAGGTCAGTGCATAAGAGGAAAATTACATATAGCGAAAATTACCATAAAGTACAGTGTACACAGTATACACTGTATATACTAGAACAGAGGTCCTCAACCTACGGCACATGTGCCAAAGGTGGCACATGAGCCAATTTTTTTTTAATGGCAGGCTGTGGGTCCCAGCCGCTGCTGAGCCCACTGCCGGCCTGGGTTCCATTTACTCAGTGAGCAGAACGGAGCCAGCAGACGGGACCCTGGCTGACAGGAGCCAGCGGACAGAACCCCAGACCGGCAACGGGCTGAGCAGCGGCCGGGACCCACAGCCTGCCATTAAAAAAAAATTGGCTCATGTGCCACCTTTGGCACACGTGCTGTAGGTTGAGTACCTCTGTTCTAGTGTATGCTGTGTGTACTGTACCTTATGGTAATTTTCACTGTACGTAATTTTCCTCTTACGCGCTGACCTTAGAACCTAACGCCCGCATAAGATATGACTCCACTGTAGTGTAAAAAAAAAATTTGGGGGCACTGCTTTTTGGCGCCCCCAAATCTAAGCACCTTAGGTGGATGCCTAGTGGTTACACCAGCCCTGATGGGACTACCTTGCTGTAACTTTTTTTGCTTTTGGATAATACTCTGATTTTAAAAATCCACGAATACAGCAAAACTAACAGTGAAGATGAAGTGTTCTGTTTCGTTTTTTTATTTTGTATGTGTAGGGTGAAGAATAGCCTGTAGTGTAATTCTAGCCATGTCAATCCCAGGATATTAGAGACTACTTCACCCAACTTGTCTCTTTTATTGGACCAACTTCTGTTTCTGTTAGCAGACCACTCTACCTTGAATGGCCCCTTACAATATGTGCTAACTACTTATGCTAAACAATCTATTCCACCTTGTGCTTTGCTGTGACGCTGGGAGTACCTTTCCCAGACCTGAAGAAGAGCTGTATGTGGCTCAAAAGCTTGTCTCTATCACCAGTATAAGTTGATGCAATAAAAGATATTATTTCACCCACCTTGTCTCTCTTAGGAAAAAAAAAATTGTAACTCGGATAACAAACAGAACTATACCAGCTACAGCATCTGTTCTCTTTCCATTGTTAGCGATTCTATTATTTTTTTTTCTCAGAAGTAAACATCAAATAGGGGAAAGGAACTACTTCTAATAAAATTATATTTGTTACTACTATTAATAGGTGTCCATACCTCTGGAGTTTCCTTTAAATATCCTGGAAGGATGGGTGACTATGTGCAGGTACTTAACAGTTTTCCATGAACTATACCATACAAAGTAATGGTAAATACACCAAGTTTTACTAAAAATGTCACTGACTGAAATTGTCTAACCAAAGTCACATGCAATAGTCCTGCACTGGCAGAGAGGTGGACTAGAATCTGGTTCTTAACCTTCCCAGACTGCTGTGCTTGTTTCAGGAGTCTGATTTGTCTTGCGTTCCCCAAGTTTCACCTCACTTAAAAATACTTGCTTACAAAATCAGACATAAAATACAAAAGTGTCACAGCACGCTGTTACTGAAAAATTGCTTGCTTTCTCATTTTTACCATATAATTATAAACCAATTGGATATAAATGTGATACTTAATGTGATACTTGAGCCTGTTTTTCACTTGTGAGCCCTGTCTGAAGCCCAAGCCCCGCTCCCTGGAGCTGAAGTACATAACTTCGCTTTGCAGGGCCCCTTGTGGCGTGGGAGCATGGAGAATTGCCCTGCTTACCATCCCCTAAAACTGGCCCTGCACAATCTCCCTAAACCTGTCCTGTGACCCCCGTGAGGGATCACAACACGAGGTTGAGAAACACCAATCTAGATGAGTTGAATACCCCCTGGAAGACCTCTGCGTACTCCCATGGGTACACATACCCCAGGTTGAGAACCACTGGGCTACATGATAACATTTTTCCCCCTTCTCTGATTTCTATGATAAAGCCTAACTGGGAGGGGCGGGGGCGGGGGTCATAGCTTGCCTACTCAGATCTGAACCTTAGAGTTCAGAACATAAGATGCTAGCATGAAACCTCCAAGCTTAATTACCAGCTTAGATCTGATATCGCTGCCACCAGACAGGAATTTCAGTGCCTGCCTCACTCTGGTCTCCCCAAAACCTTCCCTGGGGGACCCCAAGACTCAGATGTCCCCCTGAGTCTACAACAAAGGGAAATACCCACTTCCCTCCCCCTCTTACCTCCTCCCAGGCTTCCCTCCCTGGGTTACCCTGGAAGCTACTGTACTTAAACTCCTTGAATTACAAAACAGAGAGGACAATTTACCTTCCCCTCCTTCTTTTCCTTCCCACCAATTCGCCTGGTGAGCTGCAGGCCAATCCCCTTGAGGCCCCTAACTAGGAAATCCAACAGGTCTTAAAAAGAAAGCTTTATATATAAAAGAAAGAAAAAGACATAAAAATGGTCTCTGTATAAGTGACAATATACAGGGTTATGGCTTAAAAGAAAACATGAATAACAGCCTTATTCAAAAAAGAAATACATTTAAAACATTCCAGCAACTACAACACATGTAAATACAAAAAAACAATATAAGCCTATTGTTTTTCTACCTTTGTACTCACAACTTGGAAACAAGAAGATTAGAAAGCCTGGAGATAGAGAGATTCACTCTCAGAGCCGAGAGAGCAGTAGAAGCAGAACAAAGAACACACACCCACCAAAAACTCTCCCTCACCTGAGCTTTGAGAAGAAATACGGTTCCACTGAATGGTCCTCGGAATCAGTGTGTATTCGGTTTCCTTTGGGTACACCACCGCAAATGCCACAGTTGTGAACAGCAAAAGCAAACATTAACCCTTAGCTATCTGTTTATGACAGGGGGGCAGATGAAAAGATAGAACATTACCAAGTAGGTCCATGCAAAATCTTGCTCTTAATTCTTTTGAAGAGTTTTGGCATTACCATTCACTGAGGTAACCAAAGTATAGCTGACTAATTTCTACAGTGTGGCTTATTTCCACCTCATCTTTATAGCGTTGCCCACCCTTGTGATTTTTTTATCCCAAATATTGTGGTATTCTTTGTTGTCTTAAAGCCCCAGGTCTTGAATATATGTGATTAGGAGAGAATCTCCACTTCCATTTTTTTAAAAAAATTTCTAGTCCCTGTGGTTGTGGAGAAAACTTGAAAACGTGATACAAGCAGGTATGTAGGGTGGGAGGCTTGCTGCTGCAGGCTATGTAGACATACCCAATGTGACTGAAAGGCTCAAAACTCAGAAAACAAATTTTACAAAAATTAACTTTTAAAAAAAAAACTCATTCATTTTTAATCCATTTGTAGTTTTGGGTGGGCTTCACTCATGATATTTGGAGTTGACAATTACTGTCTTAAATACAAATTTGTGTCCTGCAGAGACTACAGATCCCAGCATACTTGGTTCCATCTTATCTGAGCAGGCAGGCCAGTTGAAAAGGATTACTTTTTCAGGCAAAGTGTAAGCAGTATTGATCCACAATAAAAGAACTCATCTACTTAGAAGCTCTCCCTCTGAACAGAATCGCTGTGACTGTGCCCTATCAAGAACATCTACCCATGTGTAAATTAGAGGTATGAGCATTGATCCAACATTAGTAAAAACATATTTCACTAAAGCAAGACTTTCTCCCTTAGTTGTTAAGTATAAAATACAGTATTTTTTTCATTGTACTCCTGTGGTCTCAATCCTTCAATTGTGTTGTGAGAGTGTCAGATTACCTACTCCATGTGGGCATATGGGTCTACCTGTCCAGATCTGATTGCAGGATCTGGACAGGTAGACTAACAGCTCAAAACTGCTGAGGGAGCGTAACAAGTAGGTGCTTAACTCTTGTGTGGTAGAGTACCCAACAGAAAATGCAAAACAGCATGAGAGAGGAAGGGCACTGTCCTGCATGAAACTTAGCCCAAGTCATAATGATTTCCAGTTCTGGCAAGGTGATCTCCAGTATGTATGTACTTACCAGCAAAGGTGAGATATGTCACAGAAACTGAGGGTACATCTACACAGCAAAAAAACAAAAATAACGTGGGAGTGAGTCTCAGAGCCTGAGTTAACTGACTTGGGCTTGCATTGTGAGCTAAAAATAGCAGTGTAGATGTTCACACTTGGGCTGGAGCCTTGGCTCTGAAGCCCAGCAAGGGGGAGGGTCTCAGAGTCCAGGCTCCAGTCCAAGCCAGGATATCTACACTGCTATTTTCAGCCCCACAAGCTTGAGTCTGTTGATCCGGGCTCTGACACTGCTGCTGGGGGTCTTTTTATTTTTTTCTGTTCCTGTTGTGTAGACGAATCTTTATCTTCTGCGTCCTATCCATAAGCTTTTAATACTGTTTTATAGAGGGCAGGGGCAAGGTTGCAAATGTAATTTCTGGTGCTTCTCAAAGCTTGATGATTTATAAAATGAAAATGAGTGTAGTAAGAATTCTAGATCTGGGTCTAAATTCATGTATGAATACATGTTTTACTTCTCAGTTCAGCATAATCCCAAATGGTTTACCATTAAAATATATAAAATCTCCAAAATCTTTCATTTAGGTCAGTGGTTCTCAACCTATATACTATTGTGGGTCGCATTTACAGCTCTTTCTCTCTCTGTTACGTGGACTGCATCCACACAATATATATACACCTCTACCTCGATATAATGCTGTCCTCAGGAGCCAAAATAGCTTATCATGTTATAGGTGAAACTGTGTTATATTGAACTTGCTTTGATCCACTGGAGTGCACAGCCTTGCCCCCCGAGAGCACTGCTTTACCACATTATATCCGAATTCATGCTATATAGGATCACATTATATTGCGGTAGAGGTGTACTACCTGTATGGCCCTGAGGATGTCACATTGGCCACAACTGTGTGATGAACATCCTGCAAACAGCCCACAGGTTGAGAACCAATGATCTGGATATATTTTAATAGGTATATATTGTGAGGCAAGATGATTTCTGCATCTCAAATCAATGATCTGTCAAATTCTACTTCTAATTAGAATGTAGAGCAACAACTATAATTTTACATTTGGATAGTTAAGCCTGATAATTGCATCTGGAGTAGCAGAGTGTATTGCTGTGATGCCTCCTTCATATTTGTGATTAAGGCATTGAGTTGTTATATATTCCAGGGTCTGTTCTGGGTGACCACAGTTGCACACGGCATTTAATTTTCCATTTGTGCAGCAAGAATCCGCATCTGCCATGATTTTGCAAATGCAGTTTAGGGTTGCCCAAGAGCTTTGTGAGAGATCAAAGGCATGGATCTTCTGCACTGTGTCTTTCATGGGGTGTTTATTTGTGACTTATAAATTCCATTCAGCTTTCCAAGCTTCATCAGGGTTGAAGTTGCATTGTTCAAAGTTAAATGTGTGGATCCAAAAGGGCTTATGCAACTACAGTCAGTGGTGAGGGATGTTGTTAAGGTCCTGATGGATGGGAAGATGTTCATTTTCCACGATCTTCTGGAATTCCCAAAGGGTTGCAGCATCATGGTGAATGGATGGGGAAGCGATGTGCGACAGCACTGGCAGGCAAGGTGGTTTGGTAGACTTGAGGGTTCCAGTGATGCACTGCATTGCAGCTTTTAGTTGAACATCAACCAGTCCAATATGGGTACTTCTGGTCCATACCAATGCACAGTACTCAGTTACAGAGTATAGAAGGGCCATCATTGATGTCTGTAACACTGATGCTCCCCAGCTTCTGCTTGCCAATTTTGGACCAGGTTAACCCTTGACTTCATCTTGGCAGCTACTTTGTTCAGATGGTCACGGAAGGTTAACATGCGATCCAGCTTCGCTCCGAGATAGGTCGTAGTGGGGTCCTGTTGCACACTGTTGCTGCAGAAGGTCACTTTCAGGATGCACTTAGCATTCCTGTTATCAAGATGGAATGCAGTGACTTGTTTTGTGAGGATTTGGCTTGAGCCTCCATTTCTGGAAATATTGCTCCATGGTGTTTAAGTCCCTGTTCAAGGTGGATTTGATGTCACTAAAGGTGGCTGCTTGTGTTGCCTGGGCAAGGTCATCCGCGTATGCAAATTTCAGTGACTTTGTTGAAGGCATGTCACTCATGTAAACATTGAAAAGCATCAGTGCAAGTACTGAGTCTTGTGGCAATCCATTGTTGAGGAACCGGGGAGAACTGTCTTCATTTTGAAGTGGACACCTAGCCACCTATTGCTCAGCATTCTCCACAGCAGGCATAGTGTTTTGCAGCAGGGGATGATCTTTGCAATCTTCAGCATCAGGCCTTTAATCCAGATTGCATTGCAGGCCAATGACAGGTCTACAAAGGCTGCGCCGGTCTTAAATTTCCTCTGGAATCCAGCCTCAAGATGTGTTACAAGGGCCAAAACTTGGTCACAACAACTGCGTTTAGGCCAGAATCCTGCCTGTTCTTTGGGGATCACTGAGTTGATGACAGGACTGATTCTTTGGAGATTGATATGTTCTGGGAGTTTGTAGGTAGTGCACAGGAGTGATATTGGCCTATAACTTCCCAGGTCATTGGTTGGCTTGCTCGGTTTGAGTATGGCCATGACTATTGCCTTTCAACAGACTTTTGGAATGCATCTGGAGTCCATGGTTTTGGCGTAACTCAGCCAGAGGTTATGGGCCTACTACAGGGACGGGTGGGTGAGGTTCTTTGGCGTGCAGTGTGCAGGAGGTCAGATTAAATGATCATGATGGTCCTATCTGGCCTTAAAGTCTGTGAGTCTAGGCTAGAAAGGACTCAGATTTCTAACGTCAAATACAAGCATGGGAAAATATTAGAAAACATTTTAAGCCGCCTTTATACATCCTAAAAAGACTAAAGCTAATTTTTTCCCTTTGCAGGTAATCTTTAAATGAGTGTTCTTCTTTGAGTACTTGCTCATGTCAGTTCCAAGTAGGTGGGTGTGCACATTGTGTGCATAGTCATCAGAAGGATTTTCCCCTAGCGGGACCCATCGGGTCGACTGTGAAGCCCCCTGGAGTCACACCTTCATGGCGATGTATATAGGTCCCTGCCGACCTGCTGCTTCTTTGGTTCCTTCTTACTGCCCATGACGGTCGTCGGAGCTGCTTTCTTCTCTCTTGCTATGGCAAGCGATCCCCTAATGGACTTTCCTATTGTACCTGTAAACAGTTTCACTGACAGTTAGTGTTTTAAGTAATTTTTGTAGTTTCTGTTGAGGTTTCCTCCTACCATGTTCTTCCCCTCCCAGGGACCAGGGCATGCCTCAGTCTCAAGGGGTCAAACTGTGCGGGTCCTGCTAGAAGCCTATGCCCAAGAGAGACCCTCATGACACCTGCTTAAAGTGCTTGGGGGAGGCCCACCAGACCAACAGGTGTAAGATCTGCAAAGGCTTCTGCCCAAGAACCAAAAAGGAGAGGGACGTTAGGTTAAAACTTCTCCTCAAGGAGTCAGTTCTCTATCCCCAGCCAGCACAGCCCACGCTGGGCACGAAACCCAGCACTTTGATGCGGAGCGCACCAGCCTCAGTGAGAGAGGATGCAGTGCCGATAAAGGACTTGGGGTCTAAAGACCCACGGCAGTGCCACTCTCCGGCACCAAAGATGGCTGTGCGGCTACCCAGCACTGCTCGCACTTGCTGGTGCCACACAAGAAGCAGAAGAGAGCCAAGAGGGGGCATTCACCCACAGTTGGAGCAGAGGAGCACGAAAATGTTCGTGGAGTGCATCCCATGCTGGAACATTCAGCCCCTGCTCCAGCAAAATTGGTACTATTGACTCCAGCCTCGCAGAGAGGTCCATCGAGTTTGGTTCTAGTGGACTCCCCTGTGCAGGAGAGCCAAATGGAGGAGCTGCATCTTCCGTTCACCTTAGACACATTTGAGTCAGCCAGGGACCTCATTGTGATGACAGCTCCGCAGTCCCTGGTACTGGCAGCACTGGCACCAGCACAGGCCCCGTGCCTTTCAAGAACAAACCGGCCATGATGTGGCAGTGGTCTCCCTCCCCTTGGCAATGCTCTCCAGCATCGTCCCGTTTGGCACCGTCATGGTCACTGAGGTCGGACTCGTCTTTGGGGTTGGAGCCGGAGTCATATGTCTCAAGGCAGAGCCAGTATCACTCTCATCACCGTTCGAGGCAGGAGCAGCAATTTCCCATTATGTCCTGGCCACCACAATGGCAGGTGCCAAGACAGTGGCCCTTCTGGACCCCAAGGGCATATCACCAAGCCCAGGGGCCAGGCTCCAGATGGCTGTCAATTGCCTCAGAAAGGCGGGCTCCCATGTCATCCTCTATGCTGTGGGATCCTCTACGAGGCTCAGAGACAAGTGCCCAAGCCAACACCGAAGCCAGCATCGAGACCGGGGCTGGTGCCACCCCCAACACCACACTGAAAGTGTCAGTGCAGGAGGATCCCTGCGAGTCGGAGTGTCATGAGGACCCAGTACTACCAAGGGCATCATCCTCATCCCCCCTTGACAAGGCAGTAGCAGGCTTGTCTGCCACATTGCCAGCTATAGACAACAGAGCCCACCAGCAGCAACTTAGAAGGGTGGCACAAAACTTGGGCCTCCAGGCAGAGAATATGTCAAAAGAAACTGATCCTGTTGGTGGACATTCAGACTTCTGAGGGTCCTTCAAGGATGGCCTTACCCTGATTAAGACCATCCAAAACACCACCAAGACCCTAGGGCAAACTCCTGCTTCTCTTCCCCTCCATCTTCAAAAGGGTGGAAAGAAAGTACTTTGTACCCTCAAAGGAGTATGAATACCTATTTTCCCACTCTCGGCAGGGCACGCTGGTCATGGCAGCTGCAAATGAGAAAGAGAGGCAAGGTCAGCAGGGACCGACGCACAAATCTAAGGAGGCAAAGAATCTGGACCCCTTCGACCATAAGGTCTGCTCCACCAGAGAGCTCCAACTTTGGGTTGCCAACCAACAAGCGGTTCTCAGCCGTTATAATTTTAACTTTGAAACATTCTGCCCAAGTTCAAAGAGTTGCTCTCAGATGATTCTCGGTCCAGCTTTGGAGCGATCCTCAAAGAGGCCAAGTTATCACAAGGACCTCCTTGCAAGCTGCACCGGACTCAGCGGACTTGGCAAACCACACAATGTTCACTGCAATAGCCATGCAAAGGAGCTCATGGCTGCAGGTTTCAGGCCTCCCACACGAGATCCAACAAACAATTCAGGACTTGCCCTTTGATGAATCAGGTCTGTTCTCGGAACAAACAGATTCTAAGCTCCAAAGTCTCAAGGACTCGCAAGCAACACTGAAATCTCTGAGGCTCCATACATCAACCCCACAAAGGAAGCATTTCAAGCCTCAGCCGCCAACACGCTTCTACCCTGCTCAGCCCAGACAAGATTACAACAGGAAGCAGGGCAGGAGTAATAGGCGAAAGCCTTCATAGCCCTCTGACAACCTGGGCCAGAGTTGAGCAAGGCAGTCTTCAGCCCCCAAGCAAAACTTCTGAAGGTATGCCCAGGGGCGATGCACCAGGCAGAATCCTGGCTCTTGCTCCCTACTTTGTGAATTAGCTATTCCATTTCTACCTTGCCTGGGCCCAGATTACTTTGGACCAGTGGGTCTTACACATGGTAGAATTGGGATATTCTCTCCAATTCTCTTCCCTTCCTCCCTCCCACCCCCTTCTTTCTTCAGGGACCCTTCTCACGAGTAACTTCTCATACAGGAAGTGCATGCACTCCTAGAAGCCAGAGCGGTAGAGTAGGTCCTTCAGGAATCCAGGGTAAGGGATTCTATTCCTGATATTTCCTATTCCCAAAAGCCAAACGTGGGCTAAGGCCAATTTTAGGCCTGCGGAACCTCAAAAGATTCATGAAAAAGCTGACATTCCATATGGTCTCCCTAGCTTCCATTATTCCTTCCCTGGATCCAGGGGACTGGTACACTCTCAACTTCAAAGATGCGTACTTCCACATGTCAATAATAATGTCCCATGGGCGGTTCCTCTGCTTCATGGTCAAAAACGCCCATTAGCAGTTCACGGTTCTCCCCTTCAGGCTGTTGATGACCTCTTGGGTGTATACCAAGTGCATGTCAGTTGTAGCCACCTTCTTGAGGCGGCAACAGGTATCAGTATTCCCATACCTAGATGGCTGTCTTATCAGGGGCTGTACCAAAGCACAGGTGGAGCAGCACATGAACCTGACCAGATCAACTTTCGATGTACTTAGACTAATACTGAATGTGCCAAAATCATCTATACCTTTACCCAGAAGATAGAGTTCATCAGAGCTCTCCTAGACTCAGGTCAAACCAAAGCATTCCTTCCGGAATCCCATTTTCTGATCAGGGAGCCATCATAGAGGACCCTCATATTCATCCTTGTAAAATCATTGTGTGGTATCCAATGCAAAGTTTGTTATGTTGGGTGTCTTCAAAAGGCTCATTATGCACTGAGCATTGTTGTTATAGTGATTGTTACAGTAATGTTATAGGTTATAATTTCACGTATATAGTTATGAGGCTGAAAATATATCTTCATGGCTTAAAATAAGCCCAGGCAAAAACTCTCCGAGAGCAGAGAGGCAGTTCACACCTCATCAGGGCAGGTATGAGACAAACCCAGCCCAGCCTCACAGCAACAAAAGGATCTGTTCAAGTGAGTCACCCCCCTTCCTTTGGTCAGTGTGGAACTGTGATGAGGTAATATCATCTGACTCTGAAGGTGGGGGGCCAAAGCCAAGAGGGAAGAAAGGATATGATAAAAGGGAGAGATATTTGCCGTGCTCTTCCACCTACACCTACAGACGCTACACCAAGCAACTGAAGTGCTGATCAAAGGGGAGAGCCTGGCTGAAGAGCAACCAGCCAGCCTGTGCTGAGAAGCATCTAAGTTTGTAAGGGCATTGAAAGTGTTAAGATCAGCTTGGAATGCGTTTTGCTTTTATTTCATTTGACCAAATCTAACTTGTTATGCTTTGACTTGTAATCACTTAAAATCTATCTTTATAGCTAGTTAATCTGTTTGTTTATTCTACCTGAAGCAATGCATTTGGTTTGAAGTGTGTCGGAGTCTCCCCTTGGGATAGCAAGCCTGATACATATCAATTTCTTTGTTAAATTGATGAACTCATATAAACTTGCAGCGTCCAGCGGGCATAACTGGGTACTGCAAGACGGAGGTACCTAGGGTTGTGTCTGAGACCAGAGATATTGGCTAGTGTCATTCAATTGCACAATCCAAGGAGCAGTTTACAAGCCTGAGGCTATGTGTGAACAGCCCAGGAGTGGGGGTTCTCACAGCAGAGCAGGGTATGGCTGGCTCCCAGAATCAAGGATTGGAGTAACCTAGCAGATCATCGGTCAGGATAACACCAGAGGGGAACATCACCATCACCTACTTGGAATCAACATGAGCAAGCACTCGAAGAAGAAAAAACGGTTAGCTTACCCTCTCGTAATTGTTGTTCTTTAAGATGTGTTGCTCATGTCCGTTCCAAGACCCACCCGCCTTCCCCTCTGTCGAAGTATTCGACAAGAAGGAACTGAAAAGGAAGCAGGTCTGCACGACTCCATGCGTCTCCACAGCCCACCCAACAGGTGCTGCTAGGGGAAAAACCTTCCAATGATTGCATGTGGCACATGCGCACACCTACTTGGAATGGACATGAGCAACATATCTTGAACAATAGGTACAAGAAGGTAAGGAACTCTTTTTTTCCCCCACACACTGCCACTTTCATATGAGTCCTGAAGGGGGCAATACCAGAAGCTCTTTACTATAGCAAATAAAAGGTGCCTATACAAGTAGCCACATATTAACTACAGGGAAACCCCGCTATAATGCGCCCTGCAATGACACAAATTTGGCTATGATGCGATTGTAAGGTGGCTCTGGCCGCCCCAGGCCAAAAAAAAAAAAAGCAGCTGGAGCGCTGCCGAAGCGCAAAAAAAATAAAATAAAAAAAAAAAAAAAAAAAGGACAAATAAAAAAACCGCCAGAGCGCCACCGAAGCACGAAAAAAAGTGTCCGGAGCGCCGCAGAAGCACCAAAAAAATAAATAAATAAAGCGGCCGGAGTGCTGCAGAAGCGCAAAAGAGAAAAAAGGAAAAAAAGAGGCTGGAGTGCCCCCCGAAGAAAAAAACAAAAAATGGAATGTGCCTTCCCCACTGCCTCTTCCCGCCTACCCGTTTGATGAGAAGAGCCATTCTCTTCCCCAGCTGCTCCTCGCTCTTCTTCTACCCCTTCCATGTCTCCCCTGCTCTCCCAAGTGTTTCCCGCCCCAGCTGCTGGAGCTGCACCCTCTCAGTTACTGCTATGGGCAGTTCACAAATGAAAGTAGTTTTCTGCCCAAGAGAAATCGACTGGCTTGAAACTGACCAGCTTGGAATGGTGAACCCACTATACTGCGACCCCGCATTTAGTGCAATCCAATTTTTTGGACCCCAATCATCGTGTTATAGCAGGGTTTCACTATAATAATTTCTGAAGAGCTGTATGTAGCTCCAGAGACACACATTGGCCACCTCTGCCCTAGTATGATGTCCTCGCTGTTGTAGAAGGCCACTGTGCATGCCCTTCCCAGCCACTCCAGCAGAGGGTTCATAGAGCACAGTAGAAAAGAACATACCTTGACTTTCTGAATGCAGAATGAAAATAAGGGCTGATAGATAGAAAGCCCATATATTTATTTGTAAAATGAATAAATTAGATATGAAAATGAATGGGACTATAGCCATGGAACTCCATGATGCCATTACAGAACTGCTTTCCTCATCAAAGAGATCTCAGAAATAGCTGACGAGCACGTCTAACATACTGTCTTTATGGAAACTATTAAAATACTTGCAAACAAAATTATGCAGAGAAGGAAGTAATTCTGCCATTCTTCAGCTTGGGGTAGAGATTATTTAAGGGAATGGTATAGAAAACAAATGTAATTTGATTTGAACTTTTCTTTTTTTAATCCACCCTCACATAGAGAAGCCCTAGCTGGATTCTCCTGTTATACCTGCCACTCCTAGAAATATTCTTTTACTCCCCTTTTTAATCTTTTATTACTCCTATTATTTCTTCAGGTTGGCTAACACTATCTTTCAGAGATGAGTGAGGCCTCATTTATTCTTATTCTATATGTGCTGTTGTCTGGCTCAGTGACATGTAGCCTTGCGCAGTATTGCCATGGCTTCCCCCTCACCCCCGTATCTGATGCAGGTGGGTGTGACTTGAGAGGCTAAGGGAATGGAAAGTGAAAGAGTGGTGTGGCTGTAGGGGAAACAGGCACTTTTGTATGGAAGCCCTGACCGTATAAAAAGATTGATCTGTTTAAAGACAATATATCTCACCTTTTTTATTTGAATTCTCCTGATACTTCACCATATGCCATATACTGGTACATAGTTACATGTATACTGTACTGCATGTCTGCAATCAAAATATATATGTATATATATATATGACACCTCACCTAAATGAAGAGACATTGTTCAAAACATTTTGGATGCCAAAGTGGAATTAGATCCTTCCAGGATCTGTATATGAGTTGTCAGGACTTGAGTGGTTCTTTAAAAACACTTTTACTTTCTGTATTGTAACCTTTGGTAAACTGATACTGCTCAGTCCCTCCTGTTCTCTGCCAGTGCAATAGTCTCCTGAG
The DNA here is from genome assembly GCF_003597395.2 of Chelonoidis abingdonii. NCBI lineage: Eukaryota > Metazoa > Chordata > Testudines > Testudinidae > Chelonoidis > Chelonoidis abingdonii. The sequence goes on from NC_133771.1 coordinate 201,789,051, forward strand.
GACTGTAATACTGTGGTTTAATTCTGGTCTTTGGGCTTGGTGTGAAGGTATAAACGTGGCTGGGTAGAGTTTAGTGGTCTGTGAGATACAGGAGGTCAGACTACATGATCTATAGACCGTTCCAACCTTAAACTCTATGACTTTATGACCTTGGCAGGGCAGTCATTGAAAAATGTGTTCTGATACCATCTGCCCCTGATAGGTATGCCATTCTGCAATAGATCAGTTCTTTTCCATTCTGATACCAGTGGCAGAATGACAGCTCTTTATATATGTAGGTAATAGAGTTTGGTTTCCTCTTTTAGATTTTCATAGAATCATAGACTTTAAGGTCAGAAGGGACCATTATGATCATCTAGTCTGACCTCCTGCACAATGGAGGCCACAGAATCTCACCCACCCACTCCTGTAACAAACCTGTGTCTGAGCCACTGAAGTCCTAAAATCATAGTTTAAATACTTCAAGGTGCAGAGAATCTTCCAGCAAGTGACCATGCCCCATGCTGCAGAGGAAGGCTGGATTAGGCCCAATATGTTTACAGTTGAAATAGTGTTTTTAATCATACCTAGTTATCGCTACCATACAAATATCACCTGCCAAGAGAAAGAAAAGGGAGTAAAGAAGCATCACTTATGGTTTTTAAAATACAAGTCTACAGTGTTTTCCTGCTGTTCACAAGTGTGAAAAATATAATAGTTTTCAAGATGCAGTGAATTAGAAGAAAACGTTTCCCTGTAAAATGTATTTAAGAAAGCTTATTTGTTTGAAGACACATAATGCAATTAACTGGTGTAATGATAATATATGAGATTAATCAGACAAGGGGGTTTTGAGAGAGAGAGAGAGGGTTTTTGAAGTAAGCCTTTTGGGAAAAGTGGCCTGGTTCTCCACTGGCTTGTACCTTGTGTAGTCATTTAGACCTGTGCAGAGTGAATGTAAAACACTATCATTCTGAGCAGGTAGTGTATTACACCCATTTTGCACAGGCGTAAATGTTGACATTAGGTGCAAGGCAGTGGAGAAACAAGCCCTTACATTTTGTAAAGTTAGATCTTTTTTTTTTTTAAAAAAGGCTTGCTCTATCTAGAAAGTCTGAATGTGATTTATTCAATAGTGCTCAAAGGGAACTAGTGCATAATGATAAGCTTAGGTGGAATATTGAGTTATTGAAGTGATCCACTGATAATGCTGGTTAGCTCTTGATGGATGGCACAGTTCTTCATTAGTCTTGCAGAATTTACAAGATTTTCTGTCAGTAATCTGTGCAAGATATAGCTTGTCTTCAAGGAACACAGAAACTCTGCAGACACATTTGTGGGGTATTTGTAAGCCAAATAGCTCTGGTTCAGGAGGCTCTCAATAGCTTGTGAATTTTAAAAACAAACTGACTCCACATCAGAAAGTCTTTCCATGAGCCTCTCTTACCAGGAATGGTGACCATCAAGAACAAAAAGTAAGGATAGTAATGCAAAAGCTCTCCACTGCAACTTCTTATATTCAGATACATTTGCTGATTCCATGAGATTTTCATCAGGTATATAGTTTTTCATTGAGAAGGTATTTCAATAAGAAGATTCTAAATAAGAAGGCATTTCTGGGTCAGAGTTTGAAAAGGTGACAAGTGAGCAAGACAGCTCCTCAGCTTTGCCAAGTTTCTCAGGAGTTTTTTATTCCAGAAAATCTAGGATAAAGTGGGGGTGGAGTCTCTTCCAGCTACCATGTCCTCCAAAAAAGAGTCTACAAGCTTTAGTGATCAGTGGTTGGCCAACAACAGGTAGCAAGTGACTTTTTTCAAAGGGAAAGTATGTAACAGACAATGCAAGAGACAAGCTTCTTCTCCTCTGTCCCCTGTAACTGCCTCCAGAACACCCTTGAGTCTTCAGTCTTTCAGATCTTCCAACATTCTCAAGCACAAAATCATGCACGAGAAGATCACACACTTTTTTGTGAATCGAGTGATGGAACCAGTGCCTCTAGAAGAGAATATTGTTTTATTGAAAAGAAGCAACCGGTGGAGGGCAGTCTTGATTTGAAATTGGTCAACAGATGTATGAGTGTGCAAATTCTGGATTAAGGGCCAAATGGAGAACTGGTGTAAACAGATGCAACTTTACTGACTTGGGTGGAATTATATCAGTTTATACTAGGGTTAAATTTGGCCTGGACACTCTAGCATCTATGGTGAAATCAGTCCTGTAAGAAACCCACAGGAAGATCTGGTCCTTGTTCCCAAGGTGTGTACTACCTAAGTAATAGTTTCAAGTTACATCTCTTCCATAAAGTATTCCTGGGGGAATTCTGTGCCCCCCCCCAAAAAAAATCTGTGCACAATAGTTTAAAATTCTGCATATTTTGTCAAAACAATACAATATAGTCATGCCAGTTTCAATTATTTTGGTCATTTATTTCAAAATTCCTTGCAGCAAGTATATCTGTAACAATACAGACAGCAAAAAATATTCAGGGAATGTTTTTTTACAAATAGATTCCTTACTAGGCATATTAATGGAGAACTTTGAGTAATAATTTATTTAAACTACAATACAGAAACGTATTTCCCATGCCCCTCAGAAGCTGTTCAAAGGCTTGGGTGAGTCAAGGGTCATGGAAGAGCTGAGGGAGAGGGATGTAGTTGCTAGGAAGAAGCCTGGGAGTGAACCTGGACGGTTGTTGGGTGTGGGTGAGAGAAGTATGAAACATTTGGGGGAGGGGTGAAGTGGAGAGGGATTGTTAGGAAGTTGGGGAGCCTTCTCCGTGCAGACCCTGGCTGACCCCTGGCCTCTCCCAATCAGTCAGGCACATCTACCCCATCCCTTGTGTCCCTGCTCCCCATGCCTCCCATCCATGTGTCCCAGCACTCCCACTCAGCCCCCTTCCCCCTATCCCCATGTATTCCGGCACCCCCACGCCCATCCCCATGCACCCTTTTCCCCCTGTCCCCATGTGTCTCTGCACCCTGTCATAGCTTTCCTACTCAGATCTGAACCTTAGAGTTCAGAAAATGAGATGCTAGCATGAAACCTCCAAGCTTAATTACCAGCTTAGATCTGATAGCGCTGCCACCAGCCAGGAATTCCAGTGCCTGGCTCACTCTGGTCTCCCCAAAGCCTTCCCTGGGGGACCCAAGACTCAGATAGCCTGAGTCTCACAACAAAGGGAATAAACCCCTCCCCTTGTCTCCTCTTACTTCCTCCCTGGATGACCTGGAAGATCACCTGTTTCAGTTCCTCCACCAATTCCCTTGAGCTGCAGACTCAGTCTCCTTGAGCCCCAACTAGAAAAAAAATCCAACAAGTTTAAAAAAAGCTTTATATAAAAGAAAGAAAAAAGACATAAAAATGGTCTCTGTATCAAGGTGACAATATACAGGGTTATTGGCTTAAAGAAAAAATGAATAAACACCTTATCCAAAAAGAAATACAATTTAGAACATCCAGCAAACTACACACATGTAAATACAAAAAAAAAACAAAACAATATAAGCCTATTGTCTTTCTACCTTTGACTCACAACTTGGAATAGAAGATTAAAAGCCTGGAGATAGAGTGATCCTCAGAGACTAGAGAGCAAACAGAGATGAGACAAAGAACACACACCAAACTTCCCTCCCTTGAGATTTGAAAAATCCTGGTGTTCTATTGTCCTCTGGTCAGGTGTCAGTTCTCTGCTTGTAAGCCCTTTCAGGTGAAAGAACATTACCCTTAACTATCTGTTTATGACACCCCCACTCAGCCACTCCCTGCCTCCTTGTCCCTATGTGTCCTGCACCCACCATGCTGATATCCATGCCACCCCGTCCCCCCATGCACCATATGCCTGACCGTCTCAGGTCCCCGTAGTCCCTTGCTCCCCCTGCCCCTGTTCCCATGTGTCCCTGCACCCCACTCATCCACCCTCCCCATCCCCATGTGTCCTGCAACCCTGTCCCATGCACCCTGTCCCCATGTTGTCCCTCCCCTCCTACCACCATTTAGTCTCTGCACTCCCACTCAGCTGCCCCCATCCCAATGGTGGCCTGCCACCCCACCTCGCTATTCAGCCCCCCAGTCCTTGCCTTCTATCCCCCCTGTCATAAACAGAAGCTAAAGGTGTTAATGTTTCTTTCACCTGTAAAGGGTTAACAAGGGACCAAAACACCTGACCAGAGGATCAATCACGGAAACCGGAATTTAAAAGCTCAGGAGGAATGTTTGGCTGTGTCTTTTGTCTGTCTCTCGCCTATGAGAGGGATCTTTCTATCTTCAAGCTTCTAATCTTCCAGTTCCAAGTTGTGAGTACAAAGGTAGAAAAACAAATAGCTTTTTATTGCTTTTTTGGTATTTACATGTGTGTAGTTGCTGGTATGTTTAAATGTATTTCTCTTTTGAATAAGCTGAATTATCATATTTCTTTACAATGCCCTGTATATGTTATCTTGATACAGAGAATTTTTATTCTTTCTTTCTTTTATATAAAGCTTTTCTTTTAAAACCTGTTGATTTTCTTTTTAAGTGAGGCTTCTAGGGATGAAAATCCCTGTGCAGATATGGTCTTTTTTCATGGCAAAAGACTGGAGAGGGGGGAAAAGAAGGAGGGCGGAAGGTAAATTGCCCTTTCGTTTTATACATCAAAGGAGTTTAAGTACATAATCTTCCAGGTAACCCAAGGAGAAGGCCTGGGAGGAAGTAAGAGAAGACAAGGGGAGGTGGTTATTTCCTTGTGTGGTAAGGACTCAGGGCATCTGAGTCTTGGGGTCCCCCCAGGAAGTTTGGGAGAGGACCAGAGTGAGCCAAACACTGGAAATTTTTGGCTGGTGGCAGCACTATCAGATCCAAGCTGGTAATTAAGCTTGGAGGTTTCATGCAGGCACCCACATTTTGGACTCTAAGGTTCAGAATTAGGAATTATGCTTATGATACCCCCCGCCCCAGTCCTTCTGAACCCATCTATGTGACACACGCACACCCCAGCAGCCCTGTGTATCCGCTCTGTCTGTTCTCTCTGTATCTCATGCTTCCTCACCTGGCCCCACAGGCAGGGAGCTGTGAGAAATTCAGCCTCTGCTCTCTCCCTATCAGCTGCTGATTGCTATGGCAGGTGAGTGATGAGCCCCCTCTCTCTGTTCTGATGCCACAGCAGTCCCTGGTGGGCAACAGGTATAACTGCAAAGCCTCTCCAGCAGAATGTATTTTCTGCAGAGAAATGGGACACATGAATTCTGCACATGTGCAGTGGGACATAATTCCCCTAGGAGTAATAAAGGCATGTGGATGACCAAATAAGTCTTGTCATGCTGTCCTCTTGAATATATCATTATGTTCCATCTCAAGTGAAATCTTGTGTCACCAGTATCAAGCTTAAGTGTTTTTTATTCCATTGCCACTTAATGACTCACTTGTTTTAGATTTATATTAGTATATGTTTCAAATTTTAATTTAAAAAGTACTTAAAATGTGGCATAAGATGGTTCTTACATTGTGGAATATAGTACTACCAATTGGCTGGATTATATTTTAAACTAATCTCATGCGTTCAAAATATGACCTTTTGATGTGGTATAAAAATAATCTCATTAGTTAATGATCGTAGGCAATGCGTAAATTATATAGTGATGGTGTCCTATTAAACTGAACTGTGTATTACTTGATCTTTAAATAGATTTTTGAAAGCTAAAAGAATAAATAAATATAGTAAATTATTTCGCTAATTTTTCACCACACTAGCCAGTGAAAACTCCATCGTTAGCCTTTAATTAGTGATGAATTTATAACTGCTGAGATTAGGTATCTATTTTTATTCCTTTTGTTTTCTGTCTTAGGGAGAAGCCGGAGCTGCTTAATCAGTACCATTTTGATACTGCCTGTGGTCTCAGGGAAAGGACTCAATAGAAGAATTAGTGCAACAACCCTACTAGAGATGAAAAAATACGTTAAAAGATAATTCTTCTGTGTCATACAGGGCAGATTATGAACCCCTTACTCGCAATGGTGAGCACTACAGTTAGTCCTATTGAGTCTCCTGAAAATTCATCTACTTATTTAGGTAGGCCTAAATAAGGATTTTGGAGTTAACGTTATGTAACACTTCCCCTCCTCCCCCTTTTTTAAATCTTGACTGGAATATTTTAGTCCTGAATCATGCTTTTATAGCCACAATTCAGGAATGTGTGTCCTGCATCTTATTAGCTGTTGGACCTCTGATTATTCTTCATTTTTCTGACAGTCATCACACAGTGCCAATTTGGGGCCCAATTCTGCCACCCTTTCCTTCTGTTGAGTAATACTGTATCTTACTCCATTAATAGTCTCAATGAGTAAGGGTGGCAGAATTTGGCCCTTAGTTATTAACACTGCTATCTTTTAGCTGTAAAATGAAATTTCTTTTGGCTTTAAGAATTGCATGTTTCACTTTTGTTGTGTATATATAAGAATATGACCATCTACCAAAATCCTGCATTTAACTGGTATAGCGAAATCCTTTTTTTTTTTTAATGAATGAAAAATTCACACAGTCACTGAAGATGTGAATTACACAGAAATAAACTCAGGGTTGGGTTGTTTGTTTAATTTCTGTATAACAGTGATAAAAGATTTACATTTGTACTCACCCTTTAGAAATCTTGCAGCTATAACTTCAAAGTTCACAAGTTATTAATTGATTAAAATAGAATTTGAGCTTTATCTGTTGAGTTTCTCTTAGTATACATTGTACAACAAATTAATGCTAGGTTCATTACATTATTGAAGTATACCATATAGACTCAAGAATGTTTGTGAAGTTCTCACTTCTCAACTAAATTATTCCTATTGCTTGCTGAAGCTACCCCACTGAAATTTGTTGAATAATATATTTTGGATCTTCAGTGGAAATTTACCCTTTATTCACCTTGATTCTCAAAATCTGTTAAGTGGTATAGGTATTAAAAAAAAAAAGTGTACACCAACAATTTTTCAAGGCTTGGTCCAAAACAATTTTTGCTAGGTTTATGAAGATTTGTTTAAACCAATCAATGTCATCCTCACCAAATAACTAAATCAGGAGCTCTAAATATAGACAAAGACCCAATATGAACCCAGAGACTGTTTGATTTAACCGAGATGCATATTGAATAATGTATAACCCTTTCTCTGAATTGATTGCTCAAGGATTTAAAATATAGTTATCGACTACAGGTCTATAGGTTATAGCTGACTAGTATCAACAAATCAAGAGTAGAATAAAGATAATAGCATTACACTCTTCCAACAGATTATCCAAAGGCTGAGTTGTTTTGGGCTTTTGTTGTATCGACCAGACAATCTCATGCTTAACAAAAAATCATAATTTAAAAAAAATACATCTGGTTTTCTGTTAGTTTAATGTAGTATATGACTTTGGCCAAGGTTTAGTCTATCAGCTAAGGAAGCTACCCAATTATAATTGTTGATAAGATAAACCAGTTATACAACCTTCTCTTCAGATCTCACTAAATCTTACAAAAGTTCCAAATCCTACAATATTCAAGCAAAACTGTCGAGATGAAGGTCATCCATGTGCAGAGGTCCAGTAGAAGGCCTATGCACCACTTAGGCCCTACATTTAGGGCTTAAGTGGGACATGCTAAATAGGCCTTGTGCTGGTTTTCTGCACAGGATTAATTTCATCCCCGAGACAGAAACAGGCCTGGGGAGCACAGCGGGAGAGAGTGAGCAAGAAACACAGGTTGAGAGAGAGATTTTAAGGGCAAAGATCTGGGGAGGACCAAGGAGTAACAATATAATATCGAGATAAGCATAGTGGAGACTGAAAGATCAGAATGGGGGAATTAAAGGGGATAGAAACTAGCTGTGTCTCTGAACTAGAGCAGTGTTTTTCACCCTAGAGGTGGGTGCCTTGCCAGGGCTCAGACTCATCCAGTGTAGGGCACAGGAAAGCAATAACCGAGGTGGTAAAAGTTGCATGACCTCAACTGTTTCCTTCCTCAATACAGATGCACTTCAGTAAATGAGTAAAGCAATAAGTGACTCCTTGAAAGCCACCCACCTTCCACCCTGCTCCTATAGAACTGAATGTACACCTGTTACAAGTATCAGAGGGGTAGCCAGATGCATGTGACGAAGTGGATATTCACCCACGAAAGCTCATGCTCCAATACATCTGTTAGTCTAAAAGGTGCCACAGGACTCTTTGCAGCTTTTACACCTGTTACAGAAGAAAGTGATATTTACAGAATTACAGGCAGAGGTGTATCCCCAAGATGCAAACCTCTCTTTTACTGCCCTGACACTTAACTTAGCTGTATGAGGATATGTGAGCTTCATGCTGCTCCACTCCAAGCAGGCTCTTGCCTTCTGCTTCCTGGGGCTGACTGAGAGGGGGAGCCAGGAAACAAAGTAGATGGGAAAAAAAGGCAACCATTTTGCCAGACTATAGTGGAAAGGGATGCCCATCTGCCATTCCATCATATGATGGAGCTTCATCAGCACAAGGATTAGGTTCAGTGAGCTAGGCGTATCACTCCTGGCAAAGAGGACAGATATTAGCACAGAAAAGAAACCAAGGGGATATGAGACTGGCAAATGGGAGGACAACAAAAAGTGTGAATATAAAAGGAAGAAAATGAGAGGAAAGGGTACTGCTTTTACAAGTAAAGAAGCAAGAAGTAAGAAAATAATGTGAAAAAGGGGGAAATGGCCCGGAGATGGAAAAATAAAAATAAAGGGATGAAGCAGTAGAAGGGACAATACAAGAAAACAGCTGCATGCGTTAGTTTGGTGAATTTCATTTTTGCTCCTCCTGGCAGTAGTCCTATGTTTTGTTTGTTTATAAATGTATTTTTGTGCTCTTTGGCAAATACTGTATGTTTATAAAAATCATTAGAAAATACCAGCATCTGGTCTTAAGGACTAACCACGCATACCCCCATTCCAGAGCCACAACATAAAAAACCCCAAGTCTCAGTATTGTGTGAAAGGAAACTAATTTCAGTGGGTTGAGAAAACTAAGTAAAACCCTGTGCCCTGTAGCGAGAAGCAGTCCTCTTGGACTAAATGCTAGAGCATTTAGGGCTTTGTAGATGATAACTAACCTCACAAAATTGCACTCTGATGCAATAGATAGCTGGAGAGTAATGTGCTGCCCTGACTCGTACTGTGTGCAACCCTGTGGACTTTAGGGGGGTTCCAGAAAATGTGAGTCCGGGCAGAATTTGGCCTTGGTGTTATGTGCCGATATGGTATCTTGACCCCCCACTTAAGAGGCATTTTTCAAAGGTAGCTCCAAGTGCACTATGGTACAGTAATCCACATTACAGTTCACAAAGGTCTGAGTCACTATGCCAGGGTCTGCATCGTAAAGAAAGAGGCACAACCTCTGGACTGATGTTAGGTTGAAACAGACACTGTGTCCAGGACCCTGTAAACTCCATGACTCTGCATCCATATAATCTAACCTATGCTGCAAAATCATGCTTCAGAATTTAAGCTTTCATTTAAAAAACCAAACCAGCTAGGTCCTCAGCTGATGTGAATTGCCATAGGGGCACTGAAAAATGGGCACTATGGCAACTTATGCCAGCTGAAGATCCAGCTCAATATCCTCTTTGTCCTCATGGCTGTGAAAATAACATTGAAAATGTGACCCAAGTGTAACCAATGCAGTGATGTTTGCCTGAATTTGCAGATGATCGCCTGAAAGAAAAACTCATAGAAGTGTGAACTCATCTGTAGGAGGTAGCAACTCTGAAAACCTAACGATAGCTTAAACATCAGCATTGTTAACTGAACTGAATATCAAACCAAATAACACACTAAGTACTGTACTGGTTGTATTGTTTGCTTTTATCTTTATTTCAAGAAAATCCTCCATTTTCAAATTTAAACTGAAGCTGCCACAGAATTTCCAGTCTGCTGTTCTACAAAGCCATATAATCTAGGGACCTTGCTGCAAAATTAGGGTTCAAGTTGCTACAGAATACATGGAGCCTTCTCTGTGTCCTAGAGCTGCTACCTGAGAACTTAAGAACTGAGATGGCCCCAATCTCTTGGCAAAAATGAGACATACAATCCCAAAGGAAAGTGCACTAATCACCCTTGCTCGTTCCCCAAAATGATTCACGCCATCTATCGTCATAGACCCTGACTCCATGGGTGCTCTGGGGCTGGAATACCCATGGGCAAAAATTAGTGGGTGCTCTGCGCCCACCGGGAGTCAAGTTTCCCGCCCCACCCCACCTCACCTCCTTGCCTCTTCCCCTGAGCGCACTGCGTCCCCACTCCTCCGCCTACCTCCTGGTGCTTGCTGCTTCCAAACAGCTGTAGCAAGCTCCGGGAGGGAGGAGCACTCAGGGGAAGAGGCAGGGTTGGGGTGGGGATTTAGGGAAGGAGTAGGAATGGGGGCAGAGTGGGAACGGGGACTTTGGGGAATGGGTTGAAATGGGAGTGGGAGGGGGTAGGGCAGGGATGGAGTCAGGGCGGGGCCAGGGCAGGGGAGTCAAGCACCTACCAGTGCCAATAGAAGTCAGTGCCTATGCCAATCATCATTAGTTCTGCCTAAGATCAGGACTGAGTCAAAGCCAGTTTGGAGTCTATCCACTTTGGGTCGGAGTCTACCCCTATGCACCCCAGTATGCACTGGGAAAGCACAGAATCTGCTGTATCAGGACTGGACAAAAAGAAAATGTAGATCTGAGTGTCATCCACACATTGGTGACACTGCAGGTCAGAATGTTTCACCATCTCTAGGTGGCCACAAGTGGATATTGAACAGGAGGGGTGACATGATAGTACCCTATAGGTCCAGGTCCTTGGAAATATATATTTGTTATGGATGCATGACCTGCTGTTTCTAGTCTCTCGAGAGCTGTGATTACCCTCCTATATAGAATTACCTACAGTCCCTGGCCCACAATGTTACGTAAAGTTAATATAGTAAGATCTCCCAAAGGTATTGCAAGAAATTGCAATGACTGTCTCAAAGGCCTTGAAAGATTAGAAGTCCTATATTTGTATTAAGTAGCATGGGAGAACTGTGAGCACTTCAATAGTGGCACTATATTAGTGATGTGCCAAAATCAACATTTTTTTCTGGTATCAGTCAAATTTATTACAGTATTTCAACTAGTTTTTATGTATCCAGATGTAAGTTTGTGACCTTCCCCATCAGTGGATTATATGCAGAAAAAAAAAACAACTATTTTCAGCTACTCTGTTTTTATCTAAAGTGCAGGGAGGAGAGAACATGTTGATGTTTTGGGGTATAATCACATCTTCCCATTGCAGCATTAATGTGGGCTGTTTATAATTAGGCACTGCCTTTATCATATGCACGCTGGTTTGGTTTTGGTTTTCTTGTGAGGAACAATTGTGATTCTTCCTTTTTTTTAGTCAAAAACTGCTACTCAGCATAGAAAAAAAAACTTCAAGTAATAATTTAGAATGTGTTAACAGAGAAGAACATTAGAGAGCATCAGTGCGTGCAAGCCCTCCAGTCACTACATCCATGACAGCACAAGTCCTTTTGTATTGCTAAGAAAACATCTGTGCTGTTTTAAGAAAAGAGGTGGGTAACTCCAGTGCAGATTAGTCAGAGTAGAATTCCCAAAGTCAGAGCAGAATTCAGCCTTCAAAGGTTTACAAATAATATTTCCTAATTAGCATAACTGAATCCAAAATAATGTATGGCTCCTTCCTTTTTGTGACAGAGTCATACGAATAAGAGATAGACAAGGCGTCTCAAACCATCCAGTGCTGCTTAGTGTCAGACACAAGCTATGAACGCACAGCTCTAGGGGTCATAGCAGGGTATATTGCACATCAATTCCCGCTCAGTTCCAGTTTAGGACACAGGGAGGTGTCATGAGTTGGTTCATCTATTTGAACTTATACACAGACAGGGACACACTAGTAATAAACTGACTGTTGAGTTAATTAGTTTCACCAACCAGGAGAGAAAGATTACTACTCATACTATCATTATTATTTATTTATTTATTTATTTATTTTTAATTATTTTTGTTTGGTCAGTTCAAATACAAACCTTTCAAATTCTAAAGACATAATTTGTCTGAGATGAAACATCCTCCCTATTTCCCCCAGCCTATCTCCTACATCAGGTGTAAATTTAATTTGTCTTGCGTTTAGTAACTTCTATATAATCATTCTCTGCTATTGTTGGTTTGTCTATGTGCCTACTATAAGCTATCAGGGGCAGAATGTATTACAACTTTGTACCACACCTGGCTAGCAAAATAGGGCCGAAGAGGATTGTGGTCTGTAACCCATAGCGCTAGTTTACATTTGAAAACAGGCTCTTCTTACCACTAACAGGTCTGTAAGCACACTACTGCAATATAAACATTAAAGGATAATAATTATAACAACAACAATCAGGATACGAGATGGAGCCTTTAATTTCAGTGGAGCAATGAAAAAAATGGGAGCACAACCTTGTTTCTAAATGTTAAAAATTCCACCCCCAAAATCACTCTCAGTCCAGCAGAGATGAATTTAGCACAAAAACATTACATCTTTTTCTGGCTGACAACACAAATCACTGTCTGCTAAACAAGAATTGCATTGTGGGACACTCCTGCACATCTCATCACCTACTACACAGTGTATGTTTCAAGGGCCATATACATACATAATATATCAACATTTGTTCCAAGAGGTTATGGGGCAATTACAGGAGTGGGTGGGTGAGGTTCTGTGGCCTGCAACGTGCATGAGGTCAGATTAGATGATCATGATGGTCCTTTCTCGCCTTAAAGTTTATGAGAATTCAAGGATTTACAGGGTTTTATAATAACCATTAAACAAGAGGGCTGTACCTCCCTTTTATTATTTCGTATATATCTATATTAAACTCCCTGACTAGTAATATGGGGAAGATCTTGTAAAAAATGTAAACAAATCCAAACCCTTTTAAACTAATGTTCAATATTTTTAATTATTAATAGTACTTTTTACACTACCTTTTTATTGATTTTCTAGGCCCCTTCCCCCCGCCCCCAGGCATATAAAAACAAAAGTAAACAGAGAGGTGTCAGATGCGTGACCTTCACTAACTTACTGAAACAAAAAGCTATCGGGCAGGGTGCAGTTGCAGTTCTCAGTCGAGACTCACTCCTGTTTTCATTGCTGTCAATAGAAAAACTTCCTTTGACATCAATAGCAGGCCTTGGGTAGTCCCACAGAAGTCAGTGTGTCTACTTACATAAATAATGGTTTTCAGGGTTGTGAAATTGCCTGTATCACGTTTTAACAGCTATGTTATAACCGCTGTGGTCACACTGTTAGTTTGTGGTCTGAAGATGGAAACATTACTGCTTATGTTTTTCTACATGGCATGTTTCAGTGATCTTGCAATCAACCTGTGGATTAGTCTCCCCCTTTTTAGGGCAAGTTGCAAGACAAACTTTGGTCAGCTCATTATAGTATGCCCTTTGTAATGAAATAACGTAAGATAATATGTGTTTGGTGGGGATTTAAATTCCTGAGCTGATTAAAAGGAGCTGTTAAGACTTGCAAAGTTTAAAAATGTCCTAGTAACGATACTTATGGCACTTTTTAAATGGTGTGTTCCGACGGATAATTTTATACAAACTAATGCCTCATTCAAAAAGAAAAAAAAAGTTAGGTATCTACAGGGTCAGACATGTAACTGACTTGGGATTTGTTTTAAGAGTCAGAGTAGGGGACTGGGATTCAGGAATCTTGAATTATTTCAGTTGTGCCACTGACTTACTCTGCAACCTGAACCATATTGCTTAACCTCTCCATGTCTCCATTTTCCCAAATGTAAAATGAGTATAATGAAATGTCCCCTACCACAAAGGAGATTGTGAGGCTTAACTAATTAATACTTCTAAAGTGTTTTGAGGTCCTTTGATAAAATGTGCTATGATAGTGCAAATTATTATTAATATTATAAGAAAGAGGTCCCGACTTCTACACTATGCTGTGTTATCAAACATACTTTAGAGCAAGGGTTCTCAAACTGGGGGTCGGGACCCCTCAGAGAGTTGGGAGGTTATTACATGGAGGGTTGCGAGCTGTTAGCCTCCACCTCAAACCCCACTTTGCAGCCAGCATTTATAATGGTGTTAAATATATTAAAAAGTGTTTTTAATTTATAAGGGGGGCCGCACTCAGAGGCTTGCTATGTGAAAGGGGTTACCAGTACACAAGTTTGAGAACCACTGACCTAAAGACTGTAATATAGCCAACCATCCACATCATCTCTAGTTTGTAGCAAAATATTTTTCCATTTTGCATTCCAGTGCATTTCAATCAGTGGAGTTAAATAGGATCTCTTATTCCCCCCCCCCAATGCTACTATTAATAACTTTTAAATGTTTGCAGACATGTCTTTGCTTTCAAAGATGAAATGTAAACAACTCTCAGTGCACCATAACCTGAGCATGGGCACTCATAAAACATTCATGGCCAATTTTTTAAAAAGTGACTAATGATTTTATGTGCTTCCACTTTTTTGGTGCTCATTTGAGTCATCTTAAAGGTGGATGCTCAGCACTGTTTGAGAACAGGATCTTCTTAAAGCAGTGGTCCCCAAACTGGAACGTTCCCCTAGGCGGGTCTACAGGTGGGGTGTGGTGGGGTCTGGGTCAGCCCCCATGGAAGTGGGGATGAAGCATCACCCAGCCTCGCTCCGCCCTCACCCACAACTCTGCCCTCATTCCCTCTCTAGCCAGACCAGCTCCACCTGTAGCCCCAGCTCCTCCCTCATCCCCAGTTCTGCCCCCAGCTCCACCTTCAGCCCAAGCTCCTCTGCTGATCCAACTGTGTAGTAATGGAGGGGGGTGCGGACAGATTCCATTACTGGTAATGGGGTGCAACAGAAAAAGTTTGGACACCACTGCTTTAAAGTTTCTCAAGCAGCCAAAAAACAGAACAGCCAGGAGAGCACTGGTGTTAGAACTAGCAATACAGCGTATTCACACTTGACGTAGTTTTGGGTGCAGTTTTGCCCCTCGTCCACATATGTACTACACCTCACACTGTTCACTTCATCCTGGATACCTACTTCCCATTTCTCAGCAAAGCTTCCTGAAGCAGTGATTTGTGGGAGACTTTGAAAGGCCCTTCTAAGAGCCCAGAGGAAGTGTCAGAGTAGTGGTCAAACTCTCATCAATCTCTCAGAATCGCCCATACATTCCCAGGAACTGGTGATATTTTCAAGTCCTGTTCTCAAAATGGAGGCCAGGTGGGGCACTCAGGCCTTGCTTCTCGCTCAGAAAGTCTACTGGGACTTTTGAAAAGCAGTTATGAGGTGGCTGCAGTGTTCCATGTTTTAGTCCGAGAACCTGTGGAGAGTCAGAAACCAAGGGTAGCAGTTCACAGAGTTATTTTTGAAACAGTCTCATAACTCACATTGCTTTGGGAATATGTACATCTGTGTGGAGCTTGAGCAGGATGTTCACTGTGGGTAGAGCACTGGGTCTGAATCAGACTGAAAAGACAGTTGTTCTCAAGATCTAGGAAAAACACCAGTGGGAATAAACACCAGAAGGAATAAAATGAAGTGTCTTTCCTGTACATCTCTGTTGAAATAGCCTCAATATTGCAGAACAAAACTATGAGGAGAAGAGCTCTATTTTCCACAGAAAGGAGAATGGAGATTGATTCTTGGGAGCTAGCTACTCCAGAGAGTTAATGGATAGTTGAGCACCAGTTTGGGTTTGGGAAGACCACGGTGAGTTCTGTTGTCATGGAGATCTTAATGGTGCTACATTGACAGGTGGCCAATGTGGTAGCAATCACTGAAGGATTTAAACAATTGCTGTTCCAAAACTCTGCTGCAGATATTGATGTCACTATTCTGTGCCACCGCCAGGCTCAGGAGTACATGAACAGAAAGGGGGACTAAGTGGTGATGCAAGCCTCAGTGGATCGTCACAATAGGCTTCTCACTGTCAACAAAGAAAAGCACGACACGCTAGAATTTTTAAAAAATTTAAATTTTTCTAGAGTGTTCAAAGAACTATCTTCCCACAGATCAACACTGGCCTAAATGGTGTGTCTATTCCCACTATAATTCTGGATGACCCTGCCTTAGACCCATTTTTGCTCATGAAAATACTCAGATTCCATAAACCAAAAAAAAAAAAAAAATTCTGCTGTTGGGAGACTCAAAGCAAGGTGAGATGAAAGTTCAGTGACTAAAATAGCAGTTACAATATGGGTATGTTGCATTTTTTATAATAAATCTGTAAGTTAAGGTGACATCTTCGATATACAGTGGAACAAGAAAGCAGTGAGGTGTGTAGCAACTTATGCACAGACACACAGAAAATGTTTTCCTCCTTACACTAACTACTATAACCGTCTCCATTCTACTGTACTGGATTGCAAGTCTCTTAACTATTTCATGGCCCTTCTTGTCAGTCTGAGTGTTGCTTATCTCAGCTAGACCAATGGAACCCCATTCATAGGCCAGTATGTTGCAAATGGTTCAGTTCCGCTTGATCTGGATTTCGTTACTACCTAGGCAGTGACCAGTGCTCCCACACAGCTTCTGGTCACTTCGCAGCATGCTCATCGATAGCATCTTCTGAGACAAGCTAGAGATCGGAATAGAACCAAGGAGACCCATGTTGAAGACCCTGAAGCTGGCAAAATAAGTATCATGGTGTGTTCAATGCTATGTGTACAGGTACGTGGCTCTGGCATCTCAATGTTGGGCAGAAACCAAAGCAGACAGGTGACATAACCAATGACCAGTGCATTATGGCACAGCAGTATTTACACTATTTTTCAAGTGGTTCCCATCCCAAATGACCACATGCTGGTTAAATTTGGCACAGAGGAGAACTGTGGTAGTTGGCCTTGCTCAAAACCACACCACTCCAAATGGGTGTGTAACTGCCTGGGCACTGCTAGGTGCATTGCTGCATGCAGGTGTGTCCCACACTGCCGATCTCCCACTCTGTTCCCAAATGCTGACCCTATTCCTACTCTTCCCTTGCTGCCCCAATCCCACACTCCCTATCCTGCTCCTCTCTCCTCCCCTCCTCCGACCACTGCAGCCCCTCTACTGCCAGGCCTTCCTACTCCTGCTTCCGCCCCTCCCTCTGCTGGCCTGCCCCCTCAACCCACTGCTGCCCTGACCTCCTGCCCCCTCAACCCACTGCTGCCCTGCACTCCTGCCCCCTCTACCCACTGCTGCCCTGAACTCCTGCTGCCACACCATCCTGCCTTTGCTCCCTCCAACCCACTGCTGCCCTGACCTCCTGCCCCCTCAACCCACTGCTGCCCTGCACTCCTGCTCCCTCTACCCACTGCTGCCCTGCACTCCTGCTGCCTCACCATCCTGCCTTTGCTCCCTCCAACCCACTGCTGCCCTGCCCTCCTGCCCCCTCAACCCACTGCTGTCCTGCCCTCCTGCCCCCTCTACCCAGTGCTGCCCTGCCCTCCTGCTGCCTCACCATCCTGCCTCTGCTCCCTCCAACCCACTGCTGCCCTGACCTCCTGCCCCCTCAACCCACTGCTGCCCTGCACTCCTGCCCCCTCTACCCACTGCTGCCCTGAACTCCTGCTGCCTCACCATCCCGCCTCTGCACCCTCCAACCCACTGCTGCCCTGCCCTCCTGTCCCCTCTA
>NC_133771.1:201808467-201817046 GCF_003597395.2 Chelonoidis abingdonii
GGGGAGGGCTGTCTGGGGGCAGCGGGAGGAGGAGGGTGGGGCAGGCTAAGGGGTATGAGGGGCTGGTATCTCCGGCTACGAGAGCTGCCGTGGGAAGCGCTGTGCAGGAGCCAGGTGGCGGCATCCTCCCTTCCCGCTGGGATGAGGGGCCCAGGGCACCTCATTGGCCTGCGGGCTTGGCTACAGCTTTTTTTTGTAGTAAACATCACCTGTCTGCCTGCGAGGGGCAGGGCAGTGTCTCCTGGTCCTTAACAGAGGGTGTAGGTCGCTGGGGTTTGGGCGAGGGCGATGAGAGGGGGACCGGAGGTCACCGGGCTAAGCTCTGGGTCGCTGCAACCTGTCAGACCCCATGAGTAATTTGTGTACAGCCCTGGCAAACTCAGATCCGTCTTCATTGATTATTAACAGGCTGGAAAGCAAGTGATCACCTCTTCCTGTCAATCTTTCAAGCGGATTTTGCTCCCTACAAAATGTCACTGAACACATAATTTAGAGGAATGAAAAGAGAGACCATTATGGCCTTTTCTGCTCTCTGGAGAGTTTGGGTTACACATGGCATTCCTCACAGATGGGAGTGAGGAGATGTCATGAAAAGTTAATGGAATTTTCTCCACTAACCTGAGGAGCAGTAGACCAGACATTCATGGTAAACTTTGTTTTTTAACTTTAATCCAGGTAACCATTGCAGGAGAAGGAAGAATTTTAATTTGACTTTTCAAGCAAATCTCACTGCCATTGTATACTTAAGACTCTGCTAAGGCTTGTCTGGTCCCTAGAATATTAAGCTTCTCTTGGAGAGAAAGAGGGCCAAGGTTTAAAAACCTGGAAAAATCAGTTCTTGTGAAAGTGGCTCTTTCTGACACTTGCTGTTGGCAGCTTTAACATTTGGAAGTCCACCCTTCATTTTAGCTGCAAGTCGTGTGTGTGTCACATGGCTCTTGCAAAACACATTCTTGCTTATGTAGATTTTGCAATACTGTGGCTTGATAGTGAAATATTCTTATAGGTCAGGGGATCTCAAGCTTTTTCTTGCTGAGACCCCTCCAATATGATATAAAAATTCCACAGCCCACCTGTGCAACAATAGTTTTCTGCATATAAAAGCCAGGATCAGCATCAGACCCCCCGCAGAGCTACACTGCTTAGGCTTCGGCTTCAGCCCTGGGTAGCAGGACTCAGGCCCCAGGGCTTCAGCCCCATGCAGTGGGGCTTCAGCTTTCTGCTCTGGGCCCCAATGAGTCTAATGCTGGCCCTGCTTGGTGGCCCCCTTGAAACTTGCTTGTGGACCCCTGGTTGAGAACCACTGCTACAGGTGTTGCCTTGAACTGGAGATAGAGGCATTTATGGATGAAAAGATTGTATATTAGGTTATAGTGGTACTATTATTAACTAAGTGAGTTTATTTGATCAACTGAAGTTGGTGGTTTTTGTGTGTGTGTTTTAGCAGTCACTACTTTGGGAGTAGAGCTGACTGAGGTCCCTAGTTACTGTTGCCAGCAGACTACTGATTGTTAAGAGTAGTGTGACTTTGCTGCCTCTAAAAAGTCAGACAATAAATCTTTTTTTTTTTCCTCTCTCATCTTGCCTGTGTACAAGAGAACAGAATCAGTGAAAATGTGAAAAGCTCTGTTACTTGTTGCTAATACTGTAGATACTGAAGTGAATTTTAAAAAGCCTTTATTTTCTTCTGGCATTTTTTTGCATTTCAGATTGGGATAATGAAGCTAACTTTACCTTGCTTTCCATTATCACAAAACTGCAATGTTTTGGATATTGGAAAGCAAGGGTGATTCAGTTGTGGACTTAGTCTATTGGCTGTGTCTAGATATTTCTTAGTAAAGTTAAATATCAGTAAATCCAGAAACAAATATTTTATTATTCTAAAGGTTTGCTTTTACATAGTGAGTGATTGCTGCTCTGTGGGTACGTCTTCACTACCAGCTGTTTGGGCGGGTAGCAATCGATTTCTCAAGGATCGATATATCGCGTCTCATCTAGACGCGATATATCAATCCCCGAACACGTGCCTGTCGACTCCAGAACTCCACCAACGCAAACGGCGGTAGCAGAGTTGACAGGGCAAGCCGTGGATGTCGATCCCGTGCTGTGAGGATGGTAGGTAACTTGATCTAAGATACTTTAAATCGATTCCCCCCTCCCCCCCCCCCCCCCAAGTGTAGACCAGCCCTGTGATAGTGGCTTTTGAATTCCTTACTTGACATGTGATCACAACCTTGTGTTTTTCCCAGACACCTGCACTGCCCCCATCTTCTCATGCACAGCACCCCACCCTGACTCCCCCCCCCCCCCCCCCAAGTGTAGACCAGCCCTGTGATAGTGGCTTTTGAATTCCTTACTTGACATGTGATCACAACCTTGTGTTTTTTGTGCTGGCTAATTAGAAGCAGCCTTGAAATGAGAAGCACTTCAGAAATCTCTTGATAAACGGTAAAAATCCTTTGAAGGGTAAATAATCGTTGAAAGAATTAATTTAACCCCCAAATTCAAGATTAGATTGGTTCTGGGTCAGGTTTAATCTTGGACTTCAAGACAAACCAGGATGTTTGGCTTGCTTCTGTGAAGCTGACTAGCTTTGCTTCTTGATAGGATTATGTAACAAGTTTTAGAGTGGCTTCAGCAAAAAACACTTCTCAAACAAGGTACTGATTTAAGTACCATCACTGAGTATAAAGACTTGCATATTATCAAAGCACTTTCACAATCATTTGACTTTCTGAAATATTCAGTAATCTGGACAACTGCCTACAAGATCTTAAAAAATATAAATATATATATATATAGGCTGGAGAAAATGCTATAATGAAAGCTTGTTAGCAATTCCAACTATTAGAGAATTTCAGAAACATTTGACTAAAACGTAACATTGAGTGTGTGTGGGGGGGAAATGACAGGGTTTTTTTGTTACTATATGTTGATACTTCTGGAAGGATGGGAAGTACTTGTACGGACTGGTTTTTCAAATAAAACAATTTACACACACATATTTCATCTTAATATAACTGGTTTTCCAGTGACTAAGGGTCTCACTGAGAATTACTTGCCAACTTGTAAAATTTAGTAAGTAAACAAAACAAGGAGGTAACATTACAGCTTTAATCCTAATTTTAATTATAAGAGATTTCCTGGAATGAATGCTCTGCATAACTGAGACCAGTGGGCAGAAACTGTATAATACAAAATCTCTACTCAAACATTTAATAACAGAGTCAGTGTTTCTTGCAGGGAATTATGAGGTGTTAGATGAATTAACTTTCATTCTGGTTTTGTTCTGCTTGTGGGAGCAGTTGTTGGCAGACCTATATGCATCAATGTGGATGTAAACCTACCTTTTCAGAAGAATAGCATGTCTAACAAACCCATGGTCTATACTGGGGGGGGGGGAGGGAATCAATCTAAGATACACAACTTCAGCTATGAAATCTTAGATTGACTTAAATGCGTGCAAGATGCTACAGATCTGTAACATGCACGATTTCAGCTTTACGCGGTCAACAAAAGAGACAATTTTAATACTGTACCTGTAGTGCGGGCGATTCCGCCTGCCGTTCAACTCAATGTAATTACTATACACAGTTTTTGCTTTATGCGCTAACCGCAGAATGGAACCCCCACGTAAGATGACTCTCCTGTACTTCGCATCCTTGTGGTGCAGAATCAATGGCCGTCGCTCCCCCCTCGACTCCGCTTCTGCCTCTTGTACTGGTGGAGTTCCAGCATCAACAGGAAGCGTGTTCAGGGATCAACATATTGCGTCTCATCTAGAGGCGATACGTCGATTCCCCAATAGATCAGTCACTACCCACCAATCTGGTGGGTAGTGTAGACGTACCCAAAGAGACCCAAAATGAGATCTTGCATACTTCAGTTTGAGAAACTGGCATTTAATATTAGAATTAGCTAGCTTCAATATGGAAAAAACTTGTACAAATGGACAATTTAGATTAGATATGCTGGCTCTTTTTGTACTATTCAAAGCTTGTCTAAAATGAAGACAGATGCAAGAGTCCATTAATAGCAATCCGTAGTTTTATTTTATCATAGAAATTAATTAACCAGATGTAGCGCTCTTCACTCTGTGGCAGGGTTGGAGGTTGCTGTATACTACTCTTTGGCGAATAAAGGATTTTCATTGACTTCCAAAGTGATCAAACCATGCCACTCTTAAATTAGAAAGTAACCAGTGTCTGAATGGAAAAGATTAAAGGGGAAGAGTAAAACACATCCCTTACAGGAAATACAACTTGAATCATGAGTGTTAAGTTCCTTTCTGGACTTCTACCAAAGAGTATATTCTGGAGACTTCACTAATCCGTGGCTTAGAAATTGCTTACTCATTACTTTTCTCCTATGAAACTTCTGATACTTTTAAAACTTAAACTGTCTTTACTTTCTTTTATAAGCTTATTAAAATGGTCCATCCTAAAATTTCTTAGTCCTTAAACAAGTTCTTTCCGTTACTGAATTTCAGGCCTACATAAGCAGGTATTCTTGCAAGTTAGAAAAATGCTGCTTTCTCCAGTGTAGGGCAAGTTCATGTTTAAAGGGTAAATATTGTGGGTTTTTCCACTTACTGTTGGAGTGCAATAAATAACTTTAATCAATCATAAGTTGATTTAGCTCTGTTTTTAATCTTTCTTGAAATGAGATTTTCATCTTTTTACTTTATTGTACTTCTAAACAGTGCAACTCTTCTCTTGCTGCCATGGGAGAACTAATGGTACCTCATCTTTCAGAGTACCTTTCACATTATCTGATAAGTAAAATCAGAACTTAATGATACTATAAAAGAAAACCAACCAAGATCCTCTCCTAGCCAAAGGCTGATAGCAGAATAAAGAGATTTTTGGGATTGCAGTAGGTGTATATCACCCAGAACACATCTGTTCTTTTTATAACAAAAATCCTAAAGAACACTTTAAATCAGGACACAGATTTCCACTAAGTTATCAGTTTTGGCCTTAACATAAGGGATCACGTAGTCCCATGTTCTGTCTGCATTAATTATTATATAACCAGTGTGCCCTTAACTTGTGTGGTCAGGAATACTCCTGTTGTGTTGCAAAACTGATCTAGACAAACCATGTCTTATGCATCAGTAACCCCAAGCCCTCCTTCCCAACTGCCTTGGTCTGTCAGTTTAAGCATGGAAGGACCAAAGAATCCCACTTACACGCATTTTTGATGCGCATATGCTGGATGAAAACAGATGCTGGCTGATTGGAAGTCTGTGGTCCACTCTTTTTTTTGTACTCCATTTGTTGCTATTGAAGTGCATAACTCTTGAATTAGCTCTTGAAGGGCATCTGAGTAGGGTGCTGTGTTCCTTATGTCTGGCTAAACTCTCTGATTTCTACAACACTATGGCAAACTAGAAATCTGGTGGCAGGCTTTTAATGAATGAAACATGAAAATGCATAATGTCAGCATAGTATTGTATTTTTTAGATGCAGTTATGTAACCAAACTTTTTGTGTTGGAGTTTTGTAATGTAAATATATAATGACATTGAAAGTAGAGTTAGAAACTGGATAGGGACACTTTTTGAGAGGCAGCCTTGATACCTTTGCTACTGAGGAGGAAACTGAGGTTTTTGGACCCTGGGAGGGTAAGCATCTCCTTCCTCTCACCTTCTTGGCAGGAGGAGATTGGCCATAAACTTACCTTTAAAGTAAGGTGGATTCAAAAGCCTTTGTTCCCTTCAGCCTAGTAATCCTTTGGCAGGGGTACCTGTACTGTTGGGGGTATGCAGAGGTCTTCTGGGGGTACATCAACTCAGGAAAATATTTGCCTAGTTTTACAACAGGCTACATAAAAAGCACAAGCAAAGTAAGTACAAACTAAAATTTCATATGGACAATGACTGTTTATACTGTTATGTACTTACATTTCAGTGTATTTATATTCCAACTGATTTATTGTATAATTACATGGTAAAAATGAGAGCAATTTCATAAGTGTGTGACACTTTGTTTTAAATTTTTTATTCCTGATTTTGTAAGCATGTAGTTTAAGTCCAGTGTAAATTGAGGGTATGCAAAACAAATCAAACTCCTCAAAGGGTACAATAGTTTGAAAAGTTTAAGAACTGCTTTATGGCTTGTAGCTGCCCTGCTACGCCTCCCCCTTCAACTTGCTATATCCCACAATGGACAGTTACACTAGTTAACTATTTCAGTGCTGGACCTTAAATAGACAGTGAACTTGGATTTAGCATTAACTCCCCATCATGATGACTAGGAGAAGTTCACGCTTCCCAGCTGCTTCAGAATGTCTACTGACATTTCATCCACTTACATTCAGTACACTTCATGAAGGTTCTTTTCAACCATAAGGGCTAGACTTAACTTTCAAAAAAGCTTCCATTACAGAACACAATTATCCAGCAATTGCATATGGGGCAATTATAGGGCTATCTGTAGCTACATGAATGCATTATGCACAGGTTAAGCTATGGAGTCCCACATAACCCGTCTAAATAAAGAAATTCACCTGTAGTGATGTTAAAGATACTCCAGCCAGATGTTAGCCAAAAATCAAATGATCTGGCAACCAAATATTTTACTGTAGCTTGCTAGGATTTTGTTGCTGATCTTCCTCCAGAATTCAGAAAGTGGATTGAAAATGATAAACTCCAGCTGTTCTTCCGGGGCTGTATTTCTCCACCCAGGTGCTCTAAGTGTTACTGGAAACTCTCCCCTGTTAGCCATGTATTTGTCATAACAATCATGTTAGGCTCTTATTTTAATCCAGATTCATTCATACAGAGAAACAGTCTTCAGTTCTGTTAATGGCTTTGTGTCCATCTATAGCTATAGATACAGAAGTCACTAGAGGATATCTGTGCACTTCCTTGCATACAAGGAAGAGGCTCTTCAGGTGTCCTGACACTCAACTTTAGAGCACAGGGGCAGACCTCAAGTTTATCACACACCAAATTCCTTCCATATGAGTTGCATCAAAATGCATCTTTCTTTTGATAGTTTGTAAGTGTCCAAACTTGGACAACTTATCCCTAAGGAAACTCTTGGTGCTAGTAACATTGTCACTCTTTCACAGTGACACTAATTCCTTCAAAGTGGGGGGGGGGGGGGAGATACACACTTTCACTTTTTTTTAATTGAAGTAATGCCTTGAGGCCTCAGTGTGCTTGCCTTAAGACTTTTCTCTACTAGGCGAAAACCAACACCAGCCCTGACTCAAAGTTCATATAAACTAATGAGGGAAAACACACAAAATAGAAGCTGGCCTGACAAAAGAAGTCAGTTTCCAGGCACTACAAAACATGGAAATGCACAGCGAAAGTTGCCCAAAGAACCTTAAATCTTTCCAATTCCTGATGATTACAGCCCCATGTTGTTCCCAAATACAAAATAAAACACAACTTAGAAAACATGATAAACTCACCTGCAGCTTGGCACCCTACCCTGGAAGTTGAGACCTCACATGCAGGGTCACAGCACCACTCAGGTTTGGCGTGGCCCACCCCATTATAGGGGAGGGGTGGTTGCCAGGTCAAATTTGATAGTAGCATTCTGATTCGCGAAAAGCTATTACCTAAACAAAAATTATAGGGCTCTATGGCTGATCATGAATGCCAGCATATAAAACGGAGGCACTTTTAAAGGAGCTTTTGGTACTGTGTGCAGCCTGTTCTGGCCATCTTAATGTACGGTGACTAACACGAGGAATGATCGTAGTGATGACCAGGCAGCTAGCAGGTTGAGGTATACACTAGAGCTTAATTTACCTATGCCTGCTAACACTAATTTTACAGCTGCCTTGTTGTCTTGGCTTTTAACTTGTTAGCTAACAGTTAGCTTGTGTATTGCTAGAAGTACCTTGCTGGCTTTATAGAGGAGAGAACTACTGCATGGCTCATTTTACTGTTTAGTCTAAATTAGAAATGAGCAGAATTACTCCAAAGTTTCTCAGCTGAGCTGTTGAGTCAGTCTCAAATTTCACTTATAGTTGCTGTTTCTCTTCTTGGCTTACAGCAAGGCTCTTTGACCTTAGGGGCCTGAAGGCCTGACCCTCATGGTCAGAGGACAAATAATGGGCCACTTGTCATGTACTTTGTCCTCCACTCCTCACTGAAACTGCCTGCCTGCCTTTCTGCTGCTCCAAACCTATTGCTAGTAGCAGTACTTCTCTCAGAACAGCTGCCTTCAGGTGGCTGCCTGCCTGCCTAATCTTTTTGCATGTTCCTCTTTTGATGGAGCATGAGGCAGAAAAGACGGTTACTCACCTTTGTAACTGTTCTTCGAGTTGTTGCTCATATCCATTCCAGTTAGGTGTGTGCGCGCTGCGTGCACGTTCGTCGGAGAAACTTTTACCCTAGCAACACTCGGTGGGCCAGCAGGTCGCCCACTGGAGTGCCTGATATATACCCCTGCCGACCCAACTGCTCCTCAGTTCCTTCTTGCCGGCTACTCCGACAGTGGGGAAGGAGGGCAGGTGTGGAATGGATATGAGCAACACATCTCGAAGAACAACATTTACAAAGGTGAGTAACTGTCTTTTCTTCTTCGAGTGCTTGCTCATATCCATTCCAGTTAGGTG